>NC_141098.1:13868141-14468141 GCF_041138505.1 Cibotium barometz | reverse complement strand
TCCAGTTTTGTGGACTTTTTCTTGAATGTGCACACACCATATGAGGCATCTGGCATAGCGGTTTACATATGAGGCTCCTAATAAAGATCCCAAGTTCATGTGCCTGTCTTTCCCATTTTGGTGATATCTTAAGGATTGATTGTAACTTACTGGCTTGACTATGATGTTAAGAGCTTAATTGTGATGTTTAGAGTTGAGGGCTCATCTCTCTCTCTCTCTCTCTCTCTCTCTCTCTCTCTCTCTCTCACACACACACACACACACATTCTGTTGATAGTACCTGATCTTTTGGTCCTAGCAGATATTAGCCCAGGTTCAGCAGGAGTCGTCGCCACCTCATGACGGCCAAATTTCAGGAACAACAGCCAAAAAGCTCCAAGACAAACCACCAGCGCTATGGCTGAGGATAATGCAATCACAGCTATGGTCCCAGTAGCCAGCTTGTGACTTTTGTTATTAACATCAACTCCAAAGGGATTCTGGTTTGGATTTGTTCCAGGTGGAACTCCTGTGTCAGTTTCACTTGGGGGTGAAGGAGGAAGACCTTCAATGCCATCATTCAGATTATCAGCATCTCAAATGTACATGCTTGACAACATAAAATAAAGTCCAAAAATATTGATTTGTAGGAGCTAGCTGTGGAATACCTAGATAGTGGACATATACAACACTGTAGTTGCCAAAAAGTGTTGAATTCAGAACCAATTCATGGTTCCAGAACTTTTGAAATATAAGGAGTGCAGTTAGGTTGTCAAACTCTTGATCCAAAGGCACAAGATTCACATCTACAATGGAGTTATCAGGATTTTGACTGTCTGCATTTGCCCCCATGATCTCAACCTGGCTAGGTGAGAGCACTGTACCCTCGGCAAGGTTTGCTGCAAGCACAGATATCAAGGGAAAAAGAGAATAGAGTGGCACACTCAGCTGAATCTCGACTTGAATTGGACGTACACATCCACATGGTGACATGAAGGGTGTTTTTGTCAAAGGAGGTAAACACACGATAGCACCACAATCTGCAAGCGGCCATATCAAAATGCACCATCAGGGCCTCCACTTACCAGATTTTTGACCAAAAAAAATTCACATTCAAATCAAAAATACATTAACACACACATGTACCTTCATTTGGTGGAGGTGGAGATGATTGCATAGGTGCAACAGTAACTGGTGGTGAAGGGCTCCTTCTAGGAGGAGGAGCAACCCCTTGGCCTGCACTCACAAACATAAATCAACCAATCATGAGAGTTTCACTAGTTAAATTGGACACATTGCACCCTATACCTATGGAGGAAGGTCAATACAAAGGGTGACTTTCTTGAAAGTTCATACTAATGAGATCAAATAAGCAAACCACCAAACTTTATGAACAAGAGAAAGGAGGACAAAAAGAGGAAGGCATATAATGCTTACCTGGGGGTGGGCTTATTGGGATGTTGGAATGCCCATGTGATGGCGGCGGTGGCGGAAAGCTTCGTGGCAATGGTGGAGGCGGGAAGCGTTGTGGCAATGGCGGCGGCGGCGGTGGTCTCAATGGCGATGACGGTGGCCGCAATCTCCAAGGTGGTGGTGGCGGAGGTCTCCGTGGGAAAGCCGGTGGCGGTGGCCACAGTCGCCAAGACGGCGGTGGTGGAGGGGAGCTTGATGCTGTAGGTCCTGATCCTGGAGATGGAGAAACAGGGGAAGGCGTATGGTGGTGGTGTTTATGATGATGCCTTCTATGTGGTGGTGGTGAATTTGGGACAGGCCCAGGAGGGTTACCAATAGGGGAAATATGTGGTGCACTGTTAGGTGGCATTGGGGGAGGGGGTGACTTGACATGATGTGAAACAGATGAATTCTCTGGTGGAGAAAATCTTGAAGAATGTTGGTGCTTTTGAGGCTTTGGAGACAAAATCGGGGGTATAGAGTGACGATGGGAGCTTGTATTGTGGGATTTTGCTTCAGAATGATTACTAGTAGACAGTCTTGCTGGTGGAGATGAGCTATCTACGCTCGGAGAAGCTGCTAAAACAGGCAAAAAAGCAAGTGATCTGTGTGTAGAGTCTGATATGAAACTAGAAAACCCAGATACTTTGAGCATGACAGAAGATGATGCTTGTCTTTGCAGGTGAGTTTTCCCATCAGCTTGAAGTCCACCTGTATCCCTCCCCTTAACATAATACTCTAATTTCTTAGGTTCACCTTTGTTGAGAATGTCATGCCCTCCTGCATAGCAAAAGTAAGTACGCTTAGATCTCAAAAGACCAATTTAGAAAGCCGCTCATACTCAAATCAACAAGATGTAGACTAGAAAATTAACTAGTGGTGAGATGTAGACATTAGTAGCAAGGTGTAGATGCTAATCCAAAAACTCACATGGCATACATTAAGGATAAAATAAATGCACCAATAGTGTATCCCAACTGGTTGCTCAGGATTGGGTTAGAAAGTACCACAAATCCAATTAAGAGGTTTTTTGCAACGTCAATGCTGGTGCCTCACAGGCGTGAATGTTGGATGGTGGATCGCGGATGTGAATTTTGATGGCTCACGGAGGTGGATGTGTGGCCAACGCATGTGTGGATTTCTTGGGTTCATACGGCATGAGGAGAGTCGATCGCGTGCATATGTTCAAGGGCAACCCTGAACCCCAGGGCCCAAGTTCATGCAGAAAGCCCACACCTACCACTAGATGAAAAGACTCCATAAATAAAGCCTGCCTGATGCTCCCATCGCTTGCCAGTTCCGGAATGCCCTCCCAACAACCATTATCCTACTCTCTACCTCTTTGCTGCCTTTCGTTGCTAAACTGCTAGTGCACCTTGCTTCTGTGTTTGCTTCCAGGCCCTTCTACTCATGGCCATGCAAGCTTGAAAAGACAGCAACACAGATAGCCACCTTTCCCTGTCTCACTTCTTTCCTCTACATATTGGGGAAGGACACGAGCTTTTTCTCTCGCACACCCTGAACCTGGTAATGTGTATGGACAGCATGTCAACACAGATGTCATATAGAGCATGCTCATTGGCCCACATCTCAGCATGCACCTGTTGTCCTTTTTAACATACTCTCAAAAGAAAGTGCAGCTACAAAGTTACAATATGGGGGATCATAAGCAAACTAAGAGAATGGAGCCGTTGCCTTTGAAAAGCATGTCTGTGCATGCGTTGGTGCATGCAGCAGGCGGGAGGAATATGTATGCATGTACTAACATATCTTGGCACCAACAAACCATGATGCATGCAGGGTGCAGTGCAAGCATGGACATGGCTTGCTAGATATCAACTCATGGCATTACCATGCAATATACAGTTTACTTATAAACCTACTCTACGAGTTTACTTGTAAACCTACTCAGCGATGAAAATGTTCTCCATTGAATCTGGTTAGCAGGTTTTTTGTGGTCAGTGCTCTGCGTTCAGGCTGCTAACCTTTCAGATGCTTATAATCACACTTCACATGAGCAAGGACACTGCTAGCATCTGTTTCAGTGTACTTTTAGGGCAGGTGGGTTTCTGGTACATGTGCAGAAGGACACTTACTTCGTCAGGAGCCCTGGTCTAAAGAATGGCAGGAGCCTTAGCCTTAAAAACTGACATGACACCAGATCAGCAAGCACATTGAATAACGTTTAAAAGGGTTGCAAGCATCAAATGTTTATTACTTAACATACTAATCAAGAAGGTTGGCACATATTAATGAACTGTTAGTGCTAAACAGGATTAAAGGGCGTACCGTGGCCAAAAACCTGTGAGCTCACGACGAACAGCAGGGCAAGGTGAAGCACCTGAACCATCGTTGGGGGCTTCATACTAGGCGCCCATCATTTTCCTGCCTCTCGAAAAAAAGAACGCACTATTACCTACAAACACCCTTCCTGTCTTCTCTGCAACTGATGATCGCCCATTGTACAAACGGAAAGAGCACGAGTCGAAAATACGCTGTAAAGTCCATTCGGTGTAAAACAAGCACGCTCTCATTTCCAAATCTTTAACAGACAGGTAGGTTCCTCTGTCTCTGCAGAGCTTTGAAAAACCCTTCTATGTGTGTATCATGCTCGCCATTGCGTTCTCTTAACCGGGCTCTCTTCTGTTGTCACACGCGCTGCAGATCGATCAGAAGAGTGAAAATTTCCCGCTCTTACTAGCACAACTGAGCCCGGATCCTTCAGAATTGGTGAGAAACACGATCTGTAAGTCGAAGCTTTGGTTCGCTGCCATTCTGTTAGTTCTTGAGGAAACATTGATTGTGCATCCTTAGGGGAAACCTGCAAATTTTGACCTTTTTTTCAACTACAACGCCTGACAAATTGGGGCCCATTCTCTGTACAGAATGTAGCTCAGGAACACTATAATGTGGAGGAGGAAGGAGAGGCGGACAGGGGTCATGGTTGGGTGCTTGAAACGGGGGGGGAGGGGGGGGCGATAGAGAAGGCCTGCGCTGTCTGACAGGTGAGAAAGGAGGGAGGGAAATGGAATTGTTCAGCTGGGTGAAGTAGGAAAGCCGAAGCTCATCACAGAAATAAGGGAAGGAAAGTAAGAGGGGTTGGGTTTTGTCAGAGAAGGCAGAGAAGCTGAGAGATGAGAGAGAGGGGGACAGAGTGAGAGAGAGAGAAGCTATTTAATAAGAACATGAAGGACGGCTTCTGCTTGCTTAGTTGTTCCTCTCTTTACTCTCTTCAAACCAAAGTCTTGGGAACATAGAAACACGCTATGGCGAAGCAAGCAGACGCTGGTGATGGGTAGCTCTGAGCGACTGCTATTACTGCTAGCGCTTTTGATTTGATGGTGAAGATGAGAAAACAAATTGAAATTAAGGTAAACCGTAAAATACTGACCAGCTCGTATGGTGTAACTACTTATAAGATTACTATGTCTTGGGCGTTAAAAGCGGTCTGTTTTTGAGAGCTGGATTCATTTTTAAAGCAAATATTTTCGGTTGGGCGCGCGATTGGATCACGCGAGGACTACCGCGGGAGAGGAGCTCGGGCTGCGAGAGCTTTGTTGGGCGATTTTACTAGGCACTTTTTTGTAGTGAAAAGCTTGTCAGGTTGTTGCAACTCTGCTCTTCCTGAGCTGATGCGCTTCTGGGCGATGGCGAGTGAGCTCAAGGGCTTGTTGGGCTATGGCAAAAAGCCCTTGTGGACTTGTTAGGTGACGGCAAATTCCTTGAATTTGACCTGAAGAGCTTGTTGGGCGATGGTAATTTGAGCTTATCAGCTTGTTGCGTTTATGGTAAGAGCTCCCATTTGAGCTGCTGCGATGACGAGAAGCTCGAATTTGAATTGGAGAGCTTGATGGGCGATGTCTGAAAGAGCCTGTTGGACGATGGGAGAGAGTTCCCAAGTTGTTGGAAAGCTTCTAACAGAGCTAAACGCGATGGCAATTGGACTTCAAGATATTGCTGGGCTGTGGCGAGGAAGAGTTCTCAGAGCTTGAAAGCCCTTTCTGAGTGCAATGGCGATGGCGATGGCGATGGCGAAAACGCCTATGATAGTTGATTGCAAGGTTATGCTGCTAGCGGCTATGGTTTGTACAAGTTCCCTCCCCGTTGCTTGTTGAGAGTTAGTTGGGGCTGTGTGTGCTGCGACAGACGTGTCTGTGTGGTTGGGCTGTCTCTCCGACGTAGCTGACAAAACAAGCAAAAACGCAGAGAGAGACGGAGCAGAATCCCGAAGAGAGAGAGAGAGAGAGAGAGAGAATTCACCATAAAGGTGCACCCGGCTTTTCACCTGCTGCTTTACCTTTTCCATTGAACCCAGTGACCCACAGCCAACGGCAAAATGGTGGAAATTATGATGCTCACATTCCATCCTTTCAAGCAAGCTGGCCTTATTGCAGAGCGCAATTGCACAGGTTTCTTTTTGCTCAAAAAACCAAGCTGTTGACAGCCTCGCCCACCTCCATTGCCTTTATGAGAGAGAGCTCAGAAAACTACAGCCTACGTGCCAATTTTATGAGCAATTTTGTAAGGACATTTACTGTCATTGCAACAACAATAGGGGGGCCCTATGTGAAACGCATTTGCATTTTAATGTACTTTAATCCTTAGTAAACGTTCAATCGTGTGGGTTTTTTTTTTTGTGAGATTCGAGAGTATTATATTAGCCCCACTATCTATCTATAAAGTGGCACACCTTTGTGTGAGAATTCAAAATTTTCAAAGACTCACTGGTATAAAGCTCGATGTGAGGTTTGTCAAACACAAAATTGGAAGGTTTTGTATTATAGTTTACCACCAAAACTCAATGTGCTTAGAGACTCACCCCCCCTTTTCCCACATTGGGTGGGGAGATGGACAAGGAAGACTCCTTGACCCCCTTTTACTATACGGGTGGGGAGATGGACGGTGGAGACTCCATGAGCATGGGCAGTTTTTCCCTTCTTACTCAATGTGTAAAGCACCTCAAGGTGTTTAGAGGTGTTGTGATGACGGACGGCCACCAACAATACAATTGAAGCTGACATGGCAAGATGTTATTGCGGGGAAAAGTTTGCCAATTCATGATTTCATTTGAAGGCCCCCCAATGGGTGTATAAAGTACCATAATTCCTTCCGCGTGTCATCCAAGATGGCCTATCAACAAAAAAGTACACTAGAATACAAATGGGTCAAATTTGAACCCATTGTGGAAGCACCTACAAACAAGAATGAGGGGGCACCTAGAATTGTGATGGTTGTTTATGGTCTCATCTAAAGGTCCTTTTTTGATATAGTTGCTTTAGTGAGGGGCCTAGTCTCTTAGTCTCTTTAGGGAGAGAAGCATTTACCCTAGCTTGATGTTCAAAAGCTCAAAAAACCCTAATGCAATCAATCGTCACTACCCAAAAAGCTTATCCTTGTTATCATGATTTTCACCCACTTCCATTTTCACCATCCTCTCCATGAGCATTGCATTCTTTGTTTCTCCATCATCTCAATGCACAACCTCTCATGTCCATTTAAAATAGTTGAAACATCCTTTTGATTTTCAAAGGTGATGTAATTAATAGCATCACCCACCCCCACCCCCCTTGAGGGCCTCTCCCTTCTCAAACTAAATTGTAAAAGGCATGGCCTCAACTTCTCACATATCCCCTCTCATTTGAATCCATTCAGCCATTGAATTAAACAAACATACCTAAGGCAAAGCTATGAAAAAAGTCTTCTAAATTGGTTGCCTTGGTTGAGCTTTTGAAGTTTGAACTACCCCACACACAAACACATGTACCTTTTTATTATAGTGGTAGACCTGTGAGCAAGCTTGACTATGAAAGATAATGACCACATTATCTACTAAAATTTTACATGTTGTTGCGGGTCTTAACCATTTATGCCCCGAATCTAAGCTTCCAAATAAGGTACCATATGGTAGCACTTTTGAAAGAAAAGTGGGCCTTCACATTTGGGCCTAGTAAGCACTCAGAATGCCATGCCATGTATGATGTGACAAAGCCACTTTTTCTAATTGCAAGACTAAATCTATACATCATATGTCTTTATTTCCTTTATTAGGCATGCTTTGTGCTCCTCATGGCTCACATAGTTGAACGAACTGGGATTGCTAATACCCTTACAAGAATTGGCACTTATCCTTTAGGGAAACAACACATACGATGATGTGGTAGGTGCTTGTAAAGCGTGGGGTTTTAGCTCATGATTAATGTAACCTAGTCTCTTTAAATGCAAAGCTTAGTTATTGACCTTTATTATTTATTCGTATATGCATAGGTTAATTTATCCCTTTGAGAATAATACATCTTGCACCCCTAAAGGCTTCTACTAAGGTATATATCTCTGTGGTTTTGATAGAACAACATAAAGGTAGCTATAAAAATCTTGATGGCCTTGATTAAGTGTTGAAATCCTTATGAAGAAACTTTGTCTTTTTTACCAAAAAAATAGGTGGGCTCATTTTTTTATGGGATGTGATCACTATACTTAGCTTAATGGCACCTCGGCCCACCACACTAAACTTGCCTATGTAATGGCCGACCCTAATCTCTTCCTTGCCATCCATTACTATAAAAATGTTTTACACGTTCCTTAGGCTAGCTATATCTACAAGTCAAGGCTATGAAAGGTAATATAGAAATCCTTAAGAAGAAAATTTGTCTTTTTTACCAAAAAAATAGGTGAGCTCATTTTTTATGGGATGTGATCAATGTACTTAGCTTAATGGCACCTCAGCCCACCACACTAAACTTGCCTATGTAATGGCCAACCCTAATCTCTTCCTTGCCATCCATTACTAAAAAAATGTTTTACATGTTCCTTAGGCTAAAGGCTATGAAAGGTAATATAGAGGAACATTATTGTACATTTAGGGCCCATTCTCTTTACAAGCCTTTTATAGCTTCTCCATTGTGGTATCCTTAGGCTAGCTATATCTACAAGTCAAGGCTATGAAAGGTAATATAGAGGAACATTATTGTACATTTAGGGCCCATTCTCTTTACAAGCCTTTTATAGCTTCTCCATTGTGGTATCCATCATCCTTTGACATAAATAACAACTAAGCATTTCTTTTGAAGCCTTGTTCCTAAGTTCTATAATATATGTTTAACCATCAATCATTTGGATCGTTGCAAGTAAGGCAATGCTTCTAGATTTGATGGTTGTCCTACTTGAAATACTTAATTGTCTAATTTACTTATAGTATTGTAAGTTTACATTAGCATGTCTTCCTTTCTTTATTTACTTTTTTAAAACCATACATCATTATTAGATGTGGTATGAGTAATATAATCTTGATTTTCCTCATTGAAGTATATAAATTCCTTCCAATATAGAAACAAAAAGAAAGAGGTATAGAGGTGTAAGGACTCATCATGCATATAGAAACACTTACCTTTTCTATTATGAAGACAATTATAGCAAGGATCACTTAATATTTTAGTACGTTTCTTCATTATGAATTTGTGAAAAAACACATTGGTCCATCATGAATCAATGGAAAACCACCTCCTTTCCACTCACTAGTGAGTCAAGCCATAAAGCTTAAACCTTGGAGTGAAGGACATTTGTTATCGTTTTTCCACTTTCTATCATTGTAATTTCTCTTTTTGTCCATCTATAAACCTAAAAACTTGTATAAAACATTTAAACATTGTCCTTTGAATCAAACTCTCCAAGGTTTCTTACATAAATTGGATATACACATCTAGAAACATTTAATATCTCTAAGACTTTTAATTGGTTCTTTAAATGCCAATATAGCCAATATGCTTCAAATCAAAAGTGTTTAGGCCCACCTTTTATAAATGGCTCTTCTACATATAAGTGAGAACAATGTTAACACTAGTTTTTTAATGGATTTGAAGGATAGCAAGCATCTCTTTCTCATAAGCATACAATCCCATATCCTTGTCGGTAAGCTTTCTACTCTAATGCAATGAATCCATGCTCTTGGTATAAAACACCCCCAAGTCCCCTTCCACTTATATCCGCTCTCACATAGAAAAGTCTTTGGAATATCGGGGCAAACAAGAATCTCTCTTTCACATAAAACATAAGCCCTTGCTTCTTAACTCTTCAATCTTTGAATCATCCATTCTTTGAATCTTGTTAAAGGTTTACAAAGGCTTCTTTGCGTCGGAATGAAGTCCACTTTTGGGGTATCCACCACCCCCATAGATTGTAGGAAATCTAGGAATGGAAGATGGCAATGTAGGAAGAGAGTTTCTATTCATGTTAGAACAAGTAATAGGAAGCTTATGCGAGTCCTTCATGAATGAAATAGGCTGAGATTTCCTATATTTAGGCTCATAAAGCTCCACCGATAATATAGTCTCCTTGAGAGTATTTAGCATTTGGGCTAATACATCTACCATGATAAAAGAATCGAACCCATGTGTTAAAACCCTAAGATCTCTCTAGATAATCATCATGCATAAACATACATAAACCAGGCATAAACTCATCCACCCAACCACCCCCGAGCCCAAGGGTGCACACATAAATACAATGAAGTACCACATACCTTAACTTGGTGTCCCATACCACCAAGAGATATGATATCATTCTAGCAGCACTCAACTCTAGAATGAAATGGCAAGAATGTAGATACAATCCTCTACACAAGAGAATATCCCTTGAGTGTGCCCCATGCCCCTATTATATAGGAGGGCCCTCAAGTGACTCTTGACTCTCCAATTCCCATGTGTGACCCTTGGATGCCTGACCCTAACCTCAACCCTTAAGGTTAGCCCTAACCCATGCTCCACTAGAGCTTGTTCCCATGCTCACAAGCCTAGCCTCCTAGTATATGCACATATAATGTGCACATAACATACTTCCCCTCTCTCAAAACATTACACTCTTGCAATGAAAAGAAGGAAATCTACGTTGAACATTCTCAACCGACTCCCAAGTCGAATCCTCTCTTTCCCTATCTTTCCACATAATTTTAACCTCAGGGATTAGTTGACTACGAAGTTTCCTTTCCCTAAATTCAAGTACCTTTTCAGGTTCATGTGGAACATATGATAAATCTTTGACTTCAGCGAGTTCTTGGGAGTAATTGTGTTATCCTCACCTCCCAATTTCTCTTTCAATCTACTGACATGAAAGACTGGATGAACTCTAACATGTGGAGCCAGTTTTAGTTCATACGCAACCATGCCAATCCGACATATAACTCGAAATGGACCACAATATCTATCTAGGAGATAATTTTGACTGTTGATAAAGTCTAAGAGTTTTTAGAAAATTTAAAATAAACCAACACTCCTGGTTCAAAAGACCGAGGCGAGCGTTCTTTATCAACATCAAACCGTGCCCTATCCTGAGCACTCCTGATAGAATCCCGAGCTCTTATAAAGGATCAAACCGTGCTCTATCCTGCTGCTAGGAGCCCTCTTATAAGGTCATCTATATTTCAGTTTGTTTCATCTCACTTGAATGACAAGCTTCTTATGATAGGGTGATCAAGAAGGCAAAAAAACTTTGCAAGAGGCTCCAGTGAAGACTTCATCATTTGGATTTATGATGGATGTTGAAGGCACTTATAAAGGATCTAAGGCCGTCTACATTTTAGTCCCGTCTATATCACTTGAATGACAAGCAATAACAAGCTTCACACAAGCCAAGGGATTCATGCTTTGGGAGGCCAAGAGGATACCCATTCATCCAAAGGCAAATCAGCCCATAATGGTAGATGGGGAGATGTATTGGGATGAAGAAGAAGCTATGCATGATTGGGAACACATGCCACACAAAGGCAAAGAGACGTATATGATAGATAGATGGAGTTATCTTCTTTCATTAAAAAGAAGTACAAGGACTTTGCCCGATTCATGAACTCCTATATGAAAATGCAAAAGTATAAACCCTTTATCCATCATGGGACTCCATCTTCTAATACTCCAAAGGATGTCAAGGACAAGGTTTCCCTCTGCAATTTTAAGGATGATGGTTCAGCTTTACATGAGTTGGTGGAGTGGATTATCAAGATGAAGACATATTTTCAACTTTACCCCAAGAGTGAACGAGATAGGGTACAATTTTCTTCATTGCATATGGAAGGTTTTTCTCACCAATTGTGGAGGCATACGGTCAAACAAGGAAATATGCCACACTCATGTGAGGGAAGACTTAAAAAAGGAAATGAATTTGGCTTTTACTTTACCTTGGTGCTTGATAGATATACCATGAACAACAGTAGGAACCCTCTCAAAATGGCAAGGTTTTTCTCACCAATTGTGGAGGCATACGGTCAAACAAGGAAATATGCCACACTCATGTGAGGGAAGACTTAAAAAAGGAAATGAATTTGGCTTTTACTTTACCTTGGTGCTTGATAGATATACCATGAACAACAGTAGGAACCCTCTCAAAATGGCATGGTGGTAAGAGAGTACATCAAGAGTTTCATGAATGAAGCTTTCCATGTATGTGAAGGGCATAAATGAGGAAATGAAAATGAAGACGTTCATACATGGTATTATGTGCACATTATATGTGCATATACTAGGAGGCTAACCCACATTAGGCTTGTGAGCATGGGAGCATGGGAACAAGCTCTAGTGGAGCATGGGTTAGGGCTAACCTTAAGGGTTGAGGTTAGGGTTAGGCATCCAAGGGCCACACATGGAAATTGGAGAGTCAAGAGTCACTTGAGGGCCCTCCTATATAATAGGGGCATGGGGCACACTCAAGGGATGTTCTCTTGTGTAGAGGATTGTATCTACATTCTTGTCATTTCATACTAGAGCTGAGTGTTGCTAGAATGATGTCATATCTCTTGGTGGTATGGGACACCAAGTTAAGGTATGTGGTACGTCATTGTATTTATGTGTGCAACCTTGGGCTCGTCGGGTGGATGAGTTTATGCCTCGTTTATGCATGTTTATGCATGATGATTATCTAGAGAGATCTTAGGGTTTTAACAATGGTATTAGAGCAATCTCTAGTTAATTGTTGTTGATTTTTCTTTCTTATTCTAATTTTTAGCATTTTTAAAAGTAAATTTTAATATTTACTAAATAAAAATATTATTTTATTAGTTTATTTTGGTGATTACGCACGTAGATCATCGATATGGTGGTTGGAACGCGTGTTTCTTCTATTTAATGGGTGAATCGATGTTGCGAGGGAATTCCGTGAGTTCAATGCTATTTTTTCTTTTTCTTTTTTTGGTTTAAAATAAGCATTTATGGAATTTTTACCAATATGCTACACATTTTACTGTGGATATTCTTGGTAGAATGAATTTCTTGAATTTTTACAATTTTTGGGAATTTTTTCTAATTATTTATAAATTTTAAGAGCATTTTTATGGTTTAAAATAGATTTTTATGTATTTTGGCGGGTTTTCCGTGGAGATGCTATCAATTTTCTACCAGATTTCTACTGAAATTTAGTATGGGGTAGCCAATTGGTGCATTGAGTGCTCTCTCATGTGCGTGGGATTCTTTTCTCCTCTCAAAAATGAAATTTTCTTCTTTTTCTCTCTCCCACGTTTGTGAACGCCTCTTAGAAGGCACAATTTGATTAAATATTAATCATAATTAAGTTATAATTATGATTAAAGTTATTTAATTAAAATCTTAATCAACCTCCTCTCTGTTAATAGAGAAGGGGGGGGTGGAGAGAGAGAGAAAATGGAATGGAGAAGAAGGGGAGGAGAGAGGAGAGAGAGGCTTTCCCTCCTCTCCCTCCCTCCCTCTCTCTCTCTCTCTCTCTCTCTCTCTCTCTCTCTCTCTCTCTCTCTCTCTCTCATGAATCACAACGCGGGGGGGGGGGGGGGGGGGGGGCGTTGCAGGTTGCCGGGCGAAAAAAGCCTCCCCCCCTCCCCCTAAAATTGTTTTTTTAAGCTATAAAATCAAAGCTTAAAAAGCTTTAATATATAAACAAAAGTTATTTTTAGTTAAAGCTTTTCAAAAAAGCTTGGGGAAAAAGGTTTAAAAAATAAGAGATTAACAAAAAATCTTCTCTGAAATTTTCTTAAATTTTTTCTTGGAGCCCTTTGGCTTTCTGTTTTCCCGAGAAACCTATTGACCTTCCGAATTCTGGGAATCTTTTGACCTTTCGGATTCCAAAAACTTTTGACCTTTCTCATTTCGATTTTTTTTTCTTTTCATTTTCCTGAAACTGTTGGCTTTCCATATTCCGGGAAGACCATTGGGATTTTGAAATTTTTAGACTGTTCATATTCTAATGTGTTCGGGGTAAATTAATTTTTTTTAAATTCTTAAAAATTAGTGAAAATTAGATAAAGGTTATTTTAATTTTTTGGAAAATCTGGGATTGGTGATTGGCATGTGGTGTGTCCACAAATTCCTTTAAAATTCTATTTTTGCCCAAAAAATTAGAATATCCATTAAAATTATAAATTTTATTAGATTTGAGAATTGTTGGACGGAATTGAAAATTTTGTGAACAATGGGATTCTCATGAGAAATTAGAAATATTCTAGAAATTTTATTAGATTTGAGAATTGTCAAACGGAATTGGAAATTTTGTGAACAATGGGATTCTCATGAGAAATTAGGAATATTCTAGAAATTTTATTAGATGTGAGAATTGTCGGACGGAATTGGAAATTTTGTGAACAATGGGATTCTCATGAGAAATTAGGAATATTCTAGAAATTATTTTTAGAAATCCTAGAAATTGGTATTTTTAAAATATTAATGGTATTTTGGTAAATCTAATTGCTAATTTTTTTTAGAAAAATATAGGTTTGGATTGCCATAAGATAGGTTTGGTGGAATGTTTAAGTGTGGTCTATGCTTAATTTCCTAAGCCTAAGACAAATTCTATCATGGGTTAGAGTATCTAGTTGTTTTGGGTGGATTTTATTGGATGGTTTCCAAGTTTTATATGGGCTCATCAGGTTCTGCCTAGATCACTTGTGTCTAGGGGTTTTTAATAAGTGCTACACACATGTGTTTCACTTTCTTACTTTGGAGTTTTGCTTGAACAACACCACGTTCAAATACTCCAGATTGATGAGTTGACCACCAATTTTAATGCTTCTTTTGGCATGATTAATGACCATTAGATGGCATGCATTGATTTTTATGATCAACTATGGTTTTCATGGATTCGAGGTGCTTCTATGCTTCTATCCATGGTTTTATAAGAATCTTTTGGATAATATCATGTGCTTTTGAAGGTAGCATTTGCCTTCGTTTTTGCACGTAATTTTGGAGTATGTTCCTTGTACTCTTGTATATATTCAAACTTAGATACCTAGTTGCTTATGTATCTAGGTCAGTTATTTTTTAACCCAGCTTTATTGTGTTTATTGGGTAGTTATCATTAGAAAGGCGCTAATAATAAAAATTATTTTTTAATGATGTACTCAGAAAGAGTTATTCCTTGATGAGGTCTCAGGTATATAGAGACATGTTTTAGTATGTGAAAGTCTAGGATAAGGCCATCTCATTCCCTTTATGCAAGATTTTATTCATATTTCCTAGACCGCATACTAGGGAGTTCCAAAATGGTAAGGAATTTATGGGTGGTATGGGACGCTAGCGATTCCTCGCATATATTATTTTATCAGATAATTTGGGCTTAGGATTATTGTCTTACTTACATCACTTAGCATGTTGACTCCAACATTCAAAGACAATCTCATTTTTTGACTTCACTTGAAGTTGTAGTGTAGGCGTTCTCTAGATAGACTTCTTTTATCTATAGCCTGCATGTTTTGATGAGTGTAATCTCATCGGCATTTTCACTTGTTGAAATCTCTTTCTTTAGAGTTCAACGAGTTTATCTTGTTGTGTTCGGATTAAGGAATTTTGGATTCTTCCTTTGTTGGCATTTCTTTCTCTAGTTCTATCCTTTAGGTGATTTATACAGTCCACCTGATAGTTTATGGATATACATATGTGACTCATTGAGATGTTGATGACTCCCTATGTTGATATAGGTAACTTAGGACGCCGATAATTCCTTGTGCAGATGTGGATACGTCGAGCCGCCGATGGATCCTTGGTTCCTGCCGTTATAATGCCATGTATTCCTACTTTATTCCGAATGGTTTTACAACGAGAAAACTACCTTGAGTATGAGTTCCTCTGATCATCCGCAGTCTAATGGGCAAATAGAGCGTGCGAATCAAATTGTAGAGGATATGCTTTGTGCATATGTCTCTGGAAAACCATCAAATTGGGAAAAGTATCTTCCACCAATGATGGAATTTACCTATATAACAGTTTTAAACATACGGCTATTGGTTTTAGTCCGTTCATGCTTATGTATGGGTATCAACCCAAGGCACCAATTGAGGTCGGTCTTATGGACATTGAGCTTGATGCATCGAGGGATTTCTTGCATGATATGCAGGAAATGCTGACCCAAGCTCAGGATTCTATCAAGAGTGCTCAGGATAGAGCCGAGTTTTATGCTGATAAGGGAGGAGGCACAAATGCTAGAATGCTCTCTCTCAATCTCTCTCAAGACATAAAGAAGAGTTCTCAATATAGCACAAAGGTGGATTGTGTCTTTTCATTATATGAGAAAATGCCTTATATACATTTGGCCCTTATTTACAATTGGGCGCCCAAAACTTACTTAACTAAGGCCTTGGATGGCCAATATCTCATAATGTACAATTTTTATAGTGCCTTTACATGACACTTATTAATGTCCTCAATTGGAGGAGCATACTTGTTAATCCAAAATGGGATTAACATCCCCCCCTACCTGATGTAGGTTCTGTCCTTTAGAACCTGTTATCGAGGTCAAAAGACCTGGTCATCGAACTCATGATGGTAAAATTTTCGACGTGATATAAGCTTTTTGAGGGTTCTTCTGAATGCTGAGTGTGATCTCCAGAACCTTGTGTCCACACCATGTCCTTGAATGTGACATGCATGTAGGCAGGAAGACATACTAGGAGATGATAGTACATCATCATGCCCCTATTAGATGGACCTTGATTCATGTCGAATTGTAGTTGTTCAGCTTCATATCCATCATATGATATAAGCTTTTTGAGGGTTCTTCTGAATGCTGAGTGTGATCTCCAGAACCTTGTGTCCACACCATGTCCTTGAATGTGACATGCATGTAGGCAAGAAGACATACTAGGAGATGATAGTACATCATCATGCCCCTATTAGATGGACCTTGATTCATGTCGAATTGTAGTTGTTCAGCTTCATATCCATCATATGGTTCCTTGGGTTGCTCACTCAGGACCATAAACAATTTTAAGAATCTAACACTAGCCACTATTGTTGGGTTCGGGATATAGCACCATGCATGTATCCAAGTCAGCATCTGTTTTCTTTGCTCCCTTATGTCTGTAAATGTTGCTGGCATGAAGATTGGGAAGTTATAACAGACATGCGAGTTGCGCTGCTTGGCCTCTTGAAACTCCAACGGAGTCCATCTTCTCTTTAGTGGCATGTACAAGGGGTTAACTCTTGTTGAGTTGGTGGCGCACACATATATACATGGCTGTATTCTAGAATTGTTAGGAATTCCTTTCTCCAGTTTGGCTGTATTCCAAAATCTGCTAACTTGGGGTGTGCATCATCACTGATAATTGTTGCATAGCCCCCTCGTGTGTGGACTAGTAAGGTGAGCTTTCCTCCACCTACGGAAGCAATAACTGATCATAAATGTAACCACTCGGATTTCCAACAAGTTAGCCAATTGTGGATTGGCTAATTTGGTTTTCCGTGCCACGTTAGACCACAAGGTACCCTCTCTAGCCAAAGGTAGTAGTTCTTCTAAATTTGGGCTCTAAATTTGGGCGAGGTGCTCGTAGAGGGTATGGTACATAATGTTGTTTTGTTGGCGTGAAATCGGAGTAAGCCTCTGGTAGAATCCTTCGAGTGGGCTCAAATGGTGTTATTTGTATTAACACCTTAAACATTAGCTTTGGCTTTAGTAGAGAATTGCCAGCTCGTATATGCAGGCTTCATACTCGGCACCAAACAATGACTCCAAAATGGTATCATCAGTATAAAAGCTTCAATATTGTCTTGGGGGAGAGTATGTCGTACCTCCTGAGTTTGTCGTGGGGGAGATGGGTCAAGTGCCAGTATCTCCTTGGGAGCGAGAGGGTTAGTGGGAAAATCTATATGTTGAGGAGTGAGAGTAGAAAAAATACAGTTGGCTTGAGACTTGTTAGTAGGCGGTGCATTAGGATATGGATTAAGTAGTTTAGCGACATTAGAATATACTGGGTAAGTGGAGATGGAAGATGAAGTTGGTGTCTCTTCTTGACCATGGCCTGAGCTGGAGGGTGGGTGGCTAGGTTTGTGGGATTTCATAAAATCTTGAAGCTCAGTGATATCCTTAGGACTTAGGTCACCTTGTCTGCATGTGCCTTGTTTGTCTGTTCCCTTTCTTGTTGTAAGTGGGTAGCTTTTCTTGTTGCAAGTGGGTAGCTTTGCTTTTTGCTTCCTTCAGACTTAAGGATAATTGCTATAGATTTGCCTTTGTAGCCCTTTGTCTTTGGCTAGGGACGTATATCTTGTACCTACTGGGCATGAATGGCTATTAGCTCATGGTTGTGGGTAACTTCCTTTTGAAGTTTCTCTTTTTTTCTAGTGCTTTTTGTACCTAGCGTCTTGCTCCTCGGGCCTTTAAACTCTTCATGAGATCACATCTCAATGTGTGGCCTGTGCTGCTGTCAGGTGTTCTTTTAAGGTTTGTACTTGTGTGTTGGACTCTTGAACTTGCTTCCAGAGTGTAGCATTACGATCATGAAGCATATGTGTTGTGAGGATATGGCATCGCCATACTAGTTGCTCCTGCTCCCAAAGTGCTGCACTTGTGCCCAGTTCCAGCCCAGCATGTGGCAGGTTCAGTAGCCCATCCAAGTCTTTCACAGTTTCCTGCAAGAATTGTTCATAGTCTATATCCTGTAGGAATGATAGCTGTGGTATTCTTTCTTCGTCCTCCAGATGCCTTCTTTTGCTCGGATTGGGTGTATCTTCATCTCTTGGTATTTTACCTGTATCCAGTGGCGTTACTAGATCTTGCACCGAGAACGATGTTGCTACTTCAAGCTCTCAAAGTTCTTCAGCTATACTGGCACTGCTTCTGCTGTAGTCTCTGGCTCCATTCCTGCCGCGCAAGTGTGTCTGTCATAGTAGAATCCTTGAGCGGAGATAGATTTTTGAGTATTAGCTGAGTTAGGCTTTGAGGGGGAGTTATCTACTGTGTTTCTTCTTGTGTGGCCTCACTCACAGTGGCTTCTTGCTGTTCAAGTACTTCTTGGTATGATTTGATCTCTTGGGCGACTTAGTCTCAATCTGTTGCGTTTCCTCAGCCACATCTGGAATGACGCCCCTTATCTTTCTTTTCGTATTCTTTTTTCTTCCTTTCTTGATCTCCTTCATTATAGCTTTTGTTTCCATGAGGACAGCTTGCCCTTCTTGCATCTTTAGCAGTCAGCGCTCGCGCTGGTTGCTCCTGGAAGGAGTGCCAATTGCATTTGCTCTTCTGGTTCGAGTTCTGGAAGGGTCCTTTGAGCCATATGATTCAGGACTTGTGTCATGAGGTATGGGTTGCATATCTTGGATTGATGGGCTTTGAGGTACTTCTCCATTTCCCGGTGTATGTAGTATGCCGCCAAGTCCTCATTCTTCTCTTCATGGACTTTCGTGATTCTGTTCTCAGTGATACCCTATTGTACTGGTCCACTGGGTATCATCTCCTGTTTCCACATAGCCTTTCACATCCATCGCCCTACATGCCTTCTTTGTTGCTTCATCTCTGATGTTCTCATACTCATCTCCATAAGAGTTATAGGAGCTCTTCTTCAACATAGTATCCAGGGGCATCTTGTCAAAGGCATGGGCATGTATCTTATTGGTGGTGGGAGTTGTAGAGCTTCACGAATTAGATCTTCAGTGATCAAGACCTGCTCTGTGGTGCCATCGGCTTTCATTACTGTACCTCACTTGGTGGCTTTGTTATATGTCTATGTATTCGGCACAAAGCTCTGTGTTGATATTCCCGAGAAGAACTTGTGCCATTCTACCGAGGCCCACCTTCTCCAGCTTGTCCATTACTTCTGCCTCTTCCAGAATCTGGAGAGGCACTCCAGGCTGTGGTATTACAATGCCACCTTTCCATGTGCCGTATGTATCTCCTTGCTCTGATGATGGCACCATGGAAGGCTTGGGTGTATGGGCCCAGGTAGTTCATCTTGAGTCCCTGTGTTGGCCTCTTCTTCTGGCTCACTGGGGAGCCCGTAGCACTGGCCTGTGTTACTGCGAGGGTCTCTGTGGCTTCTAGGTCTGAGGTCAACATTTGTACATGTAAAAAAGATCAGTCTATAGAGACTGGTGGGGCATGTACCACTCCCTGTTGTTGTTGTTGCTTTTTATTATTTTTTTAATACATGGCAAGAAGGTTAATTGTGATGAGAAGAGTGTTAGTGTGTGAGCAATAAACAAGGTGTGTGAGTTGCGATATTGAAGAGGTTAAATTATGTAACGTGAAGGTGCATGTGTTCAAAACCGTGAAAGTGTAGGTCGTGAGGAGTAATCTTGTGAGATGGATTTCCGTGAGAAGAAAATCCGTGAGATGGATTTCCATGAGACGAAAATCCATGAGAAGGACTTCTGTGAGCGTGAAATGGATTTTCGTGAGATGGAAATCTGTGAGAAGGATTTCCGTTAGACGGAAATCCGTGAGAGTTAATAGCGTCAAATGGATTTCTGTGAGATGGAAATCTATGAGAGTTAATAGCGTGAAATGGATTTCCGTGAGATAGAAATCTTTGAGAAGGATTTTCGTGAGAGTTAGTAGTAGTGAGATGGATTTTCGTGAGATGGAAATCCGTGAGAGTTAATAGCGTGAAATAGATTTTTGTGAGACAGAAATCCGTGAGAAGGATTTCCGTGAGAGTTAGTAGCGTGAGATGGATTTCCGTGAGATGAAAATCCATGAAAGTTAATAGCGTGAAACGGATTTCTGTGAGAGTTAGTAGCGTGAGATGGATTTTCGTGAGACGGAAATCCGTGAGAGTTAATAGCGTGAAATAGATTTTTGTGAGACAGAAATCCGTGAGAAGGATTTCCGTGAGAATTAGTAGCGTGAGATGGATTTCCGTGAGATGAAAATCCATGAAAGTTAATAGCGTGAAACGGATTTCCGTGAGACAGAAATTCGTGAGAGTTAATAGTGTGAAAGTGCATGTTTTTGGGCATTTATGTGAAGCTGCAGGTTTGGTCGTGAAGTATTTATGTTTTGTTTTTCTTATAGATTTGATTAGTGCATGATGGGATGAGACCGCCTAGCAGAGTTTAGATCACGGAGCAAATAACAAGAAATCGTTTGATAAAAATGCAAGATGGTTGTTTGACACGTGCAACGACTTTGTGTGCCCAAGACATTTAATTGCTTATGATTAAAGTTTGAAAAGATGAAAAGATGAAAAGAAAAGAAAAACAAAGAAGGGCCCAAGCTTCCACCTCTATGCGTGAATGTTGATTAGGATTCAAAGAAGCGAGGAGGTATGCGATTAGGATTCAAAGAAGCGAGGAGGTATGCGATGCATGAAGATCGATTGCGTTTGAGCACACGATGGAAGACTATTGCAAAATGATAGAAAAAGGAAAGATTTTCAAATTTATGGTGCAGCCGTCAGACTGGGTGGCTACCTTAATGAAGAATGCCACGTGTCATCTTGCCATTGATCCGTGAAAAGTGATCGTTTCACGACATGAAACATTTTGGATTAGTTCATGGCATGAATTGTTTTGGATTAGTTTACGACGTGAATTGGATTGGTTCACAGCATGAACCTTTTTGTACCTGTTCTCACGGCGTGAACTTTTTTGGATCATGAGTGTGCAAGATTGATACCTTCTATTTTTCTTCATGCTTAGATATTCAAACATGCATATAAAGGAGTGAATGATACCCAGTTTTACCTTGTATCCATTTTGTGACTAATGGATACCTTCATCTTTCATAGCCATGGGAACCAAGGTGTCACCTTGGCACTTCTGGGTAGGTGTTGTTTGCAGGCATTTTAGCTCCGTGTGGGAGTGTTTAATTCTTCCCTCCACCCAACTGAATAGTTTTTCTATTGAGTCCTGTGGATTGGGGCTTGTATTAGTGTCCATTTGTTGAACTTCTTTTTTTCTCCCTTCAAGGTCCTTGTCCAGCTCCTTGATCGAGGTGGTTTTACTGGTATTGTTTTGGCTATATTTAACCCATCTTGTTGAGTTGGCTTCTTCCTCCACACCAGTGCTTGTGCATTTTGAGCATTGTTTTTAGTTGGGAGTTGGTTTCGCATGCTTTTACTACCCTTTCCTTTGTATTGCACGACGATGGCCACTGGGTGGGGTTTGGGCACCCATACTGTCGTGTTGCCTTGGTAGTAACCTTGTGCCATAATTACGAATGCCTTGTGGAGTGTTGATTTGTCTGGACCGCGAACCTGCTTGTGAAGGCCATTTTTTATTTTTGACTCCCTTTTGAGCCCTTCTTGTTGTTTCATGATTAACCTCCTTCTCCTTCTTGTGGGGCTAGTTTCTAAGTTGAACCTTGGGCACCCATTGCTGTGTACCTTGTGACTTAGGATGCTTTTTCTTAGGGATTGCAGAATTGTTGCCTTTTTTTCTTCATGAGTTGATATCACTGTGTTTGGTGTTGCTATCTCCTCAAGCATGGCTTGCTTCCTTGTGTTTGTCAAGCTCCATAAGGGTATGGATATGACATTGTCACCCTCGTTTAGCAGTGATGTCCTCTTCTCCCATTGGATATTACATTTTGGGTGCAAATCTAGGATCGTCCAAGGATAATTTCCTCTTCCATGGACCCTACAAGCATGACAAACACCTTCCCAACCAGGAAATTATTTTTGATGGAAATGTTAACACTTAAAAATCCCTCAGCCTTCATAGTTGTCAAGTGCACACTGCCTACTTGTGCATTTGTGTGGTTTCAAGGTGCGGTTTATCTAAGGCTACCCATGTCTTATATGAGATCAGGTTATGACTTGATTTCGTATCTATTGATGCAATGCTCGTTGTATGGCATTTAGACGTAGAAAGTTTCAGCTTGAGATGTGCTGGCTCAATGTTCAGTTCCTCTTCGTCCATGAAAGTTAAGGAAGCCATGTTCATGTGCAACATTCTCTTCTGGAGCAATTGTTTGGCTTTGGCCTCCCTTGCCTTAGCCTCTTCTTGAGCTTGCTGGATTTTGGCCTCCCTTGCCTTAGCCTCTTCTTGAGCTTGCTGGATTTTTTCCTTTGCAAGCTGCTTTTGTTGTTTTAAGAGATGTTCTTAGAAGAGCATCTCGTGGGTCAGTGGTCCAAAATATTTTTTGAGTTTGCTCCATTGACATAAGCTTCCATAAGTACGCCCTCAATCGTCTCAATTATAACTGACCCCCTGAGGTGTGATTTTAGACACTTGGAAGGGTCCTAGGCCTCTGTACTTGAGTTTCTTTTTCCTAGTGCTTCCTACACCATACATAAGGATAAGGTCCCCCATTTTCAATTCTTTTTGTTTCAAGTTTTTATCGAACCAATGCTTTCTGCGTAGTTTCTTGACCATGAATCCATGGCGATGCAGTAAGTCCGGTCTCATCAAGCTTCTCTAAATCGATTAGACTTTCAGCTCTAATGCATTCTCAGTCAGACGTTCTTGCACTGCAATCCTTAAGCTCGGAACTAGGTATTCCATAAGCATTACTGCCTCAAAACTATAAGCTAGATGGAAGGGAGTGTATCCCATCACTACCTTATATGATGTTTGGTATGCCCATAGGCTGATGTCAGTTTATGCTCCCAGTCCACTCGACTTGCTTCTGTTTTCGTTAGATAGTACACAAAATTTTGTTTGCACTCTCTGCTTGACCCTTAGCCTACGGATAATAAGGTGATGATTTTCGATGGACTACTAAGAATCCAGCAAGTAAACGATCAATCACCTCATTAATGAAATGTGAACCACGATCACTAGCTAATTCTAATGGGTAGCCGAATCTCGAGATAATTTGCTCATATAAGAATTTTGTTGTTGTTCGTGCATCAGCTCGCTTTTTCGAGGCTCTGGCTTTTGCCCATTTGGGTGAAATAGTCTGTGGGGCCATGATTACATATCGGGCTTATAGATGTGCTGCTGGACTAATGGGTCCAACAAAATCAATCTACCATTTCTCGAAAGGTTATCTCATAATAACAGGGGTGAGCGGCATCCTGTCCCTTTGTTGTGGGATAGCAAATCACTGATATTCTTCACACCTTTTGACAAACTCTATGGCATTCCCAAACTGTTGAAATTACAACCAGAACTCCTAGTGGCGACAACTCCGGTCACACCACTGCTATAGTGGGAATTCCCCCTTTGCCACCCCCAATGACTGTTCTAGAAAAGATAGAATCCATTGGATCCGGAATGTCACAGAAAAGGAAGCTTAACTTTTGAGACAAAAAGACTATATTGCCTAAAAAGAGGAGGACAAAACAACAACACAACAACAGGAGTTGGGGGTACCCACTACCTCCAAAACAGTGCAGCATCTCCTTACCCTAAGCCAGATGACTCAAGAAGTCCAAACAATATGGAACAACCCTCTGATAGGAGTCCAATTTGAGGTACCAATCCCTTTTCCTACATGCATAACTACAGAGGCAGTTTCTTTAAACCACGTAGGCCTAGCATGATGACTATTTTTCTCTAATTTTGACATAAATGGTACTGCTTGACATGAACAAGAGTTATTGCATGGCATGCTTGGGCTCGTGTATACACAGACTTGCTTCTCTTACATGGTTGGCATTTTGAGGGCATTATTACCTAATTTGGCGGTACACAAGTATGGGGCAATTGGTTGTTTGGCGGACTGTGGTATGGTTCTTTGCAGATTATACTCTAACGGATTTGCATTGACACCCCAAGGAGGTGTTAGCTGGCTGCTTCGGCGCTTGACGAATATAAAATGCTTAAATACCTATGAGTTTGCTCACTTAGCCTATGTATGTTCTAGGTGGTTCTTCTGCCATGTTACTTGTTTTGGCTTTCGCGGAAAGTTTGTCTTCTTCTCAGGTATTTGTAGCAGGAGTTTGCCCTAATGTCATGGATTTATTGCGTACACTCTGTGTTAATGACTTCTATGTGAATGACTTCTGTGAAAATCATCTGATGGTTTTGTGGCTAGGGCATATGCTTGATAAATACTTCACATGCATGCTTGCGATTTTTATCTTTACCTACATTCTAAATAGGTTTTGCTTGTTATCAGGCTATTTTTTACGATTACGTTACTGAATAACTATTATTTCTGTAACTATAACCATTTTTTATCTGTGTGTGCCTTCTGATGAATTTCTAAGCCTTAGTTTTTTTAAAAAAAGGAAAAAAGTCAAAGAATAAGTGGATTAACAGTGTAATAAACCGAGCTATGGATTTAGATAATCTATTCAAAATTTTTGTACCAAATTTTTGCTCTTTGCAGATATATGGATTTATACTTTTGATAGTGGATGTTGTTCCCTCTAGTTTTGTGTGCTTTGATTAATGTTCATTGGTTAAAAAAAATATTATGGCTTGGCTTTGCTGTTTTCCAAACAGACAGTTTTTATGTTAATCTATATTTGAGACTCATTCTCCATGGCTTGATATGACTAGATTTGCGCTATGGTCCATAGTGGCTTACTGAGGGTATGGATATATTTGTTCCCATTACCTTATACTGTCTGAATGAATATTTGGAACTGTAGCCCCTTACCGACTTGGGTATATTGGCATTTTATAGAATGATACCCTATAGGTTACTTACTACTATGGTCTGTGATGACTGTTCCATTGATAAGATGCCATATGATATATATCTACATTACTAATAATGACCTATATATTTGATTTGGTCACATTGGTATGAAGGCTCATGTGAAAATCCATTGGTATGAAGGCTCATGTGAAAATCCACTTTTATGATTATTATGCGTTTCTTTTGGAAGATTATATTATAAGCCCATGGGTTATCAAATTTATGGAATAAAACAATGATTGGGCCACTCTGAGACTAATTGACCCGATATTAGTTTATACTTTGGGATACTTGAGTGACATCTATAACACGTGGTAGGGCCTAAGACACCTGTAAGACACACACAGGCTAACTATCTATTAACCTCCCAAATATCTTGCAATCTAAGCTTTTGGACACATGGCATACTACCTAAGATATTGTTTCATAATTCTAATAACATGATTATTGTAACGATACTCTTTCTTTATAATCATGTTAAAATTTTTATTTACCAAGATTGTTGTGGTTCCCGAAATCTTTGGGTTCGGTTGTAGATATGTATATATTTCAAAAACACACAGCTTCGAATGTCAACTCTTGTTGCTGTTATGACCATAGATGCATTAGATAGTTGTGGGGGTTGATTTGCAACTTCTTATGGTTAGGTCTTGATGACACATTAATACACACACACACACACATGCACGCACGCACGCACGCACACACACACACAGATATATATGTAGATACATAGATACATACATACATACATATAGTAGGGCTAGAGTTACTTGGGAAATCATTAACCTTACCAAGCATTCCTTCTTGGTACTAAGCCCTGGAAGGATTTTTCATGTACCAAATTCTTAGATGTATCCTTGAGAGTGGGGCGATTGGAACAACACACATTTTATTTTCTCTCAGGTTGATCCCTTCCCATCCTCCCCACTGTTTCTTCCATCATTCGAACTTAGAGCATGTTGTATGCAGATATTTTTATGTCATAGGCCCTCAAGCTCAATAGATGATGTTAAGAGGCAAGCCATTATGTGGAACGACCTTATCAGAGATGATCTTGCCGAGTACCATGGGTGTAGCATGTAGTGGGGCTAGGCTCGGAGAGATGCACAACGAGAGTACTTGACTGGAAGAATTTTAGGAGTCTTCCAAATGATCAAAGAGAGACATCTACCTAGCATCTTAGAGGGAGACACCAACAGACATCGATGGATTGAGGAGGAAGAGGTTGTTTCCTTCTATTCCATTTAGTCTGGATGGTGGATAGAGAGAGATGGTATGCAAATGATCACATATGGCTTTGTGATTCCTACAATGAGTAGTGGGTCACTCTATTCCATTTAGTCTGGATGGTGGATCGATGGATTGAGGAGGAAGAGGTTGTTTCCTTCTAGGTATGCAAATGATCACATATGGCTTTGTGATTCCTACAATGAGTAGTGGGTCACTCTGGGGAAGTGTTGATATAATGACCCCTCTCCCCAGTGATAGTTACTCTGATCACTGTATACAAATGATCACATATGGCTTCGTGATCTGTACAATGAGTAGTGGGTCGCTCTGAGAAGTGTTGATATAATGATGAACCTTCCCCAATGGGTCGCTCTGGGTAGATGGTGTCATGGGAAGTTGCCGATCTGCGGAGCTCGAGCTATGCTCAAGAGCTCCACCATTATGTGTGGATAGCCACTCGTCGCCCCACAATCCTCCCACACTCATTGTCACACCGAGGCGGTTCCTAATCGTACGGGTGGTGCAACCTCTCTTGCGAAGATCATGTGGGATCTACGCAAAAGACGATCGTGGTGCTAGCCTAATCACTCAAGCAAGAGGGAGCGGAGAAGCAAGAGAGAACGAGCGATTAGCACTAATCACACACAAGCCCTAATCCTAAGCATGTCACACATGCTAGATTAGAGTTGCAAGAGAGAGGGAGAGAGAACACTCCACTTCAATTGCATTAATGGGAAAATGTGTTACAAAAAGGAGAAATTAGCTTTTATAGTTCCAATCCTTTTTCCACTAGGCCGCCCAGGAGTAAGTGACCTAAGGCGCCCAAAACATAGTTACAAGGCTTTTCTTTATGGTTTGGCCAACTAACCAAGATCCTCTTGTCTGTCCTTTGAAGATCAAGAATTGGGAGCACCTTTAGGGCCTTTCTCTCATCAAATGATGGGATTTACAATATATCATGGGCACCCATTACATAAGTGTATAGACATAGTTGTCATAGAAATGTGTTAACCACATGTGGTTAACACATGTGGTTAACACTACTTGATTTTTAGAAAGCCTATGATATAGTGGATTGGGATTTCTCCAAGGAAGAAGCATCTTTTTTCTTTTTGGAGGTAGAAGAGTGGACCAAGGTAAGTAATTAGCCCTTGGCAATCTTGTTACTTGATTTTGAGAAAGCCCATGATAAAGTGGATTGGGATTTCTTAGAGGATCCTCTCGCATGCATGGGATTTTCTCAAGATTAGATTTGAGATGTCTCTTGCCTTTATCAGGAAGCTTACAACATTGTGCTTGCCTTGCGAAGGTCGAGGTAGAGTGCTTCTAGATCTCTCGCTCCACACCCCACAAGGGCTATCCCTAAGCTCCCATGTTGTATCTCATTGTTGCAAAAACTTTGAGCGTTTTCCTTCCCTCCAGTGTTAGAGTATCTTGATTGAGCTTGCCATAGTGCACAGAGGAGGATCTTTGACTTGGTTGACAATACAACGATGTTTCTTGAGACATCTTACTCATGTCTTTACTCATTTTAGCTCCTTTATTAGAGCTCCAGGAAGCTTGAATTGGCGGCTAGAGCACTGGTGGTAAACCAAGCATTACTTGCTATAACAACAGCTTCGAATGTCAATTCTTGTTGGTGTTATGACCATAGATGCATTAGATTGTTGTGGGGGTTGATTTTGCAACTTCTTATGGTTAGGGCTTGATATCACACACACACACACACACACACACACACACACACACACACACACACACACACACACATGCACACACATATAGATATATATGTAGATACGTACATACATACATATACTAGGGCTAGTGTTGCTTGGGAAACTATTATCCTTCACACACACACACACACACACACACACACACACACACACACACACACAGAGATATATATGTAGATACATAGATACATACATACATACATACATACATAGACTAGGGCTAAAGTTCCTTGGGAAACTATTAGCCTTCCCAAGCATTCCTTCCTCGTAAAGTATGCCCCGAAAGGAATTTTTCATGTATCCTTGAGAGCTGGGCGATTGGAACAACACACATTTTACTTTCTCTCAGGTTGATCCCTTCCCATCCTCCCGAGACGACTGTTGCTTCCATCATTCAGGCTTAGAGCATGTTGTATGTCGATATTTTTATGTCATAGTCCCCCAAGCTTAGTAGATGATGTTAAGAGGGAAGCCATTATGTGGAATGACCTTATAAGAGATGATCTTGGCAAGTCCCATGGGTGTAGCATGTAGTGGGGCTAGGCTCAGAGAGATGAACAGCGAGAGTACTTGATTGGAAGAATTTTAGGAGTCTTCCAAATGATCAAAGAGAGGCATCTACCCAGCATCTTAGAGGGAGACATCGACATACATCGATGGATTGAGGAGGAAGAGGTTGTTTCCTTCTATTCCATTTAGTCTTGATGGTGGATGGAGAGAGATGATATACAAATGATCACATATGGCTTCGTAATTCATACAATGAGTAGTGGGTCGCTCTGGGAAGTGTTGATATAATGACCCTTCCCCAGTGATAGTTACTTCGATCTTTGGGTAGATGACATACAAATGATCACATATGGCTTCGTGATCCGTACAATGAGTAGTGGGTCGCTCTGGGAAGTGTTGATATAATGACCCTTCCCCAGTGGATTGCTCTGGGTAGATGGTATCATGGGAAGTTGTCAATCTGTGGAGCTTGAGCTATGCTCAAGAGATCCACCGTCGTGTGTGGATAGCCTCTCATCGCCCCGCGATCCTCCCGTACTCATTTTCACACCAAGGCAGTTCCTAATCATACGAGTGGTGCAACCTCTCTCACGAAGAACACGTGGGATCTCCGCGGAACAAGATCGTGGTGATAACCTAATCACTCAAGCAAGAGGGAGAGGAGAAGCAAGAGAGAACGAATCACACCCAAACCCTAACCCTAAGCATACCACACATGCTAGATTAGAGTTGCAAGAGAGAGAGAGAGAGAGAGAGAGAGAGAGAGAGAGAGAGAGAGAGAGAGAGAGAACACTCCACTTATATTGCATTAATGGGAGAATGTGTCACAAACAAGAGAAATTGGCTTTTATAGTATCAAGCCTTTTCCCACTAGGACACCCAGGAGTAAGTGACCCGAGGTGCCTAAAACCTAGTTACAAGGCTCTTCTTTATGGTTTGGCCAACTAACTAAGATCCTCTTGTGTGTCCTTTGAAGATCAAGAATTGGGATCATCTTTAGGGCATTTTTCTCATCAAATGACAGGATTTACAATATAGTATGGGCGCCCATTACATAAGTGTGTGGACATAGCTGTCATAGAAATGTGTTAACCACATGTGGTTAACACTACTTGATTTTGAGAAAGCCTATGATAGAGTGGATTGGGATTTCTCTAAGGAAGAAGCATATTTTTTCTTTTTGGAGGTAGAAGAGTGGTCCAAGGTAAGTAATTAGCCCTTGGCAATCTTGCTACTTGATTTTGAGAAAACCCATGATATAAGGATTGGGATTTCTTAGAGGATCCTCTTGCATGCATGGGATGTTCTCAAGATTGGATTTGAGGTGTCTCTTGCTTTTATCGGGAAGCTCACAACACTATGCTTGCTTTGTGAAGGCCGAGGTAGAGTGCTTCTAGATCTCTCGCTCCACACAAGGGCTATCCCTAAGCTTTCATGTTGTATCTCATTGTTGTAGAAACTTTGAGCATTTTCCTTCCCTCCAATGTCAGAGTATTTGGATTGAGACTGCCACAGTGCACAGAAGAGGAGCTTTGAGTTGGTTGACAACACAATAATGTTCCTTGAGGCATCTTACTCACGTCTTTACTCATTTTGCACTGCCTTGGAGGAGTTTTATCTAGCAGAAGGGGCATTTTTAGTGACCTTGAGAGGATTGATTTAGAACACACATGTTGGCTTCACATGGATTGAGAGGAAACACTACTTGATATCTTGGATGCCAGGTCAGGATAGACCTTACACATCCCCCCCCCTCCACGCCCCATGAGCATAGAGAAAAAGCTCCTTTATTAGAGCTCCAGGAAGCTCGAACTGGCAACTAGAGCACCGATGGGGTAAACCAGGCGTTGCTTGCTAACAAGAGCTTCGGATGTCAATTCTTGTTGGTGTTATGACCATAGATGCATTAGATAGTAGTGGGGGTTAATTTACAACTTCTTATGGTTAGGGCTTGATCTCACACACACACACAGATATATATTTAGATACATAGATACATGTATCAAATTCTTAGATGTATCCTTGAGAGTGGGGCACTAGAATAACACACGTTTTATTTTCTCTCAGGATGATACCTGCCCATCCTCCCCACTGTTTCTTCCATCATTTGGACTTAGAGCATGTTGTATGCGGATATTTTTATGTCATAGGCCCCCAAGCTCAATAGATGATGTTAAGAGGCAAGCCATTATGTGGAACGACCTTATCAGAGATGATCTTGGCAAGTCCCTTGGGTGTAGCGTGTGTAGTGGCTAGGCTTGGAGAGATGCACAATGAGAGTACTTGACTGGAAGAATTTTAGGAGTCTTCCAAATGATCAGAGAGAGGCATCTACCCAACATCTTAGAGGGATAGACATCGATGGATTGAGGGGGAAGAGGTTGTTGCCTTCTACTCCATTGAGTTTGGAAGGTGGATGGAGAGAGATGATATACAAATGATCACATATGGCTTCATGATTAGTACAAATGAGTAGCGGGTCGCTCTGGGAAGTGTTGATATAATGACCCTTCCCCAATGATAGTTACTCATGCTTGGTGATGCATATGGCTATATGGTGGATGCCCTATGAGATATCTACATTGGGATCATGGGTGAGTGGGAATGAACTAATGTCACTAACCGCATGAGGAGCATACCTTTCTTCAGCTACACTGTGCATAAAGCTAGGTTGGTCATGCTTGGATAGACCCAAAGAGTTCCCACCCTTAGGCCTCACTAGGAGACATCACATTATACCCCCCATTCAGAGGAGATTTCGGCAAGACTCTGGCACTCATACAGGAGGATCCAAATATCCTACTTCTTTTTGGGTGTTTCTACATGGTGGCTTGTCCACCAACTAGTGGAAATCTATTTTTGGCATGGACCCCTCTTGTTCTAGATGCCTAGCTCCATCTGAGACAATATATCATTGCTTATGGGAGTGCAAAGGAGCACATATCATTGCCTAGATTTCCACCAACTAGTGGAAATCTATTTTTGGCATGGACCCCTCTTGTTCTAGATGCCTAGCTCCATCTGAGACAATATATCATTGCTTATGGGAGTGCAAAGGAGCACATAGGATCCGGGCATCTATAGCCCTTGTCTTGGGTAGATGGAGGAGTGATCCTATCTATATTACTTAGGGTGCTATTGCATGGTTGACTCAATCTAGTCCATAACTTCTTTTTGAAGGCAGGGAGTAGATCTTGTTATACTTGTCCATAGGGGCATAGCTCAAAGATGTTTGCTTCAGGGTATCCCCTGGTCTCAGAGGCCTTCTAGGGTACTCATACCTTGTGTATTTGCAGTATATGGAGTGACATCCTTTGGCTACTTAGGCTTGCATACTCACCGTTTAGAGCTTTGCAAACAAAACACAATAGATTTATGAGAGTGGAATCATGGTATTTTCTTATCAAGGCTTTTATGGCAACATAGTGCCCTCGATTGGTTGAGATCTCCTTAGTGTTTGTTTTGAGATCACCCTTGATAATTTTAATTTACTTTTAATAGAAGTCTGTTTTTATATTGACATGAGCACTACAAGAATGACCACTTGGCCACATGGACCTTTTGAGAAGCCAAGCCCCAAAAAACCTTAGTAGTGTTGCCTGTCATCATAAAGAGAGGAAGAAGGGGGATGTTCAAATGTTCCTTTTCTTTTCCTCTTATAATTAGACAAGAGAGGATAAACCTTTTGTCTAATTTTCACTTGTTTATATGACCAAGAGTTAAAGGATCTTATCACAACACCCCCTCTTATTTGGTTGGATATTGCAAATTCCTATTAGCATTCTATCATGCTACCCATTCTTTGGAAGGGCCACACAACTATTGTTCCTTATGTGCTTGTAATCTTTTCAAAGCTCTTTCAAAGAGTTAATCCATTCCTTCATCTCAGTATATATTCATCCCATGCAAGGCTCTAGAAAAATGACTTTCTTCTCTCATTGTTTAAAAGTCCTACAATGCCATATGTCATTTCAATTTCATAATTTTTTGTCTAAGCACCTCAAATGCTATCTTTTGTATCTCTATTGTAGATCTGATGCATCCCAAAAACTTAGAAAAACTTTGGTCAACTACACACTAAATTCATGTCTGTTGAATGCACAATATCAACATGATCATTCATTGCATCCACCACTTTTCAATAAACACAAACAGCATAGCTTGCACTTCAGGGACTCCACTCAAATCACACACAAGTACATATGCATGCATACTTGTGTATAGAGTCATAATAGTTTTCTTGTTGGGAAAGTATGGATCAGAAAAAGCTACATCTTCAGTCCATCTGACTCTATACTTGTGTATAGAGTCATAATAGTTTTCTTGTTGGGAAAGTATGGATCAGAAAAAGCTACATCTTCAGTCCATCTGGCTCCATACAGCGCAGCCTTCAGGATGCTCAATGGCCTCATTCGAATCGATCAACTTGAAAGTGCTGATGCTTATAAGGGCTGCTTAGCCTGCAAAATCAAACGTTATCGGGTATTTTGTCTTGTCTTTGATCTTATGAGAGTTGTGCTTATTACTTGGAGCTCAATTTGCTTGGCTTGTGGATTCTAATCTTGGTTATTATGTATGAGGGCTGTTGGACTGCCCTTTTGTTTGGTTTCTTAACACAACCCTTATGTCTTTGACCTTGCAAGAGTTGTGCTTCATTACTTGGAGCTCAATTGCTTGGCTTGTGGACTCTCATCTTGATCATTATATAAGAGGGCTATTGGACTGCCATCTTGTACAGAAGCCACACTCTTTGAATCCCAGTACTAAGTTGTAGATTCTTGAAAGATCATTGGCCGCTTTGACAACGTGGCTGACATGGGAAGTCATTGAGGGAACTCAAAGCATTCCATGTTCAATTACTCTGTGTCTGTTAGTAACAAAGGAGCATTCATGAAGATAATAGCTTGACAGAGACAAATTGCTTACGTGAGCATCTGGGTTTCTCATCCTTAATATGTGGCTGGGCTTTGCCAGATGGGCTTGTAATGGGAAATGTCATTGTTTTGCTTGTAATGGGAGGAGTCAACAGCTTTAGATGGACGTGCCTTTGAATGATTCCACATTTTGTATGTTATGGTATACTAAAGATAAGTCAAAGCCCAAATGCATTTGTTACATAGCAATGGACAAAGAGCTTCACTCCATGAACACCTCAAAACATTTTTCATTATCCCGGCATATGTGCCCTTGCCATCAATGCCCAACCCATAAATATCACTAGATCATCGTCACACAGCAACCTTCATGAGAGTGCTGATATAACTACTACCACACTGGAAAAAGACTCTCTGAAGAGTCCTAAAATTGAAGGAATTGCACAAGTGTTTGAGGAGGCTTGCTTGAAGGACAAATGGTGCATACATGTAATTTATAAGAAAGTGTTTCATACGTACAATAAATGACAGTCCCCAAGGGAGACACCACAAGGTGTCCAAGTTTGTTGTTTGAATTCACATAGTAATAATTGTGAAAGGAGACACCACACAGTGTCTTAAGTTTACATGGTTAACATATACCAAGGGAGACACCACAAGATGCCCAAGTTTGTTTTACTTACATTTTCAGCAGGGTCAGTTCAACTAAATGACACGACTTTCTAAGGTTTGCAGCTTTAAGTAATCTTATTTTTGGGGAACTTTAAGAAGGCAAGTAAGCCGAGGGCAGCCAAAGCGCTGGTGGACAGTGCTGCAGTAGGAAGGGTCAGGTTGGCTTTCTTTTTATCTTCTTTTCTATCACTAGCAACAACAGTCTTTTCATGCAAAAGGCGCTTCAAGGCCTCAAGCTCAACTAAGAGGCCAGCCAAATCAGGAACAGCTGTATGATGGGCATCGAAAGGGGCCTGCTTAGAGATCTCAGAGCTCTCCTTAGGTTTCCTAATTTCCTCATCAGTTTTCTGGGCAGCATCCACAGGCGAATCAGAAAGCTTGTCGGAGTGGACTTCCGAGCCAGCAGCCCTTGGCTCAAAGCTTTGACTCTCCTCTAATAAAGGCTGTTCCTCATGCTCTTCCTTTTTATCTTCTTTTCTATCACTGGCAACAATGCCAGCCACATCAGGACCAGCTGTATGATGGGCATTTAAAGGGGCCTGCTTAGAGATCTCAGAGCTCTCCTTAGGTTTCCTAATCTCCTCATCAGTTTTCTGGGCAGCATCCACATGTGAATCAGAAAGCTCGTCGGAGTGGACTTTGGAGCCAGCAGCCCTTGGCTCAAAGCTTTGACTCTCCTCTAGTAAAGGTTCTTCCGCATGCTTCTCATTCCCCTCACTTATCAAGTACCCAGCATCTGCTAACCTTGTTTCAATATCTTGGATGCGACATTGCAGCTGCTTCACCTCTTGCGTCACAGCTTCTCGGGCCTCATTAGTCAGACCTGCACCTGCACCCTCTTTTTGTACTGTTCTCAGCAATTGTTCCAACTTCCTGCTCTGTGCAAGAAGCTCCCTCAACTCTGGCACTAAATCTCCCCCCACTACATCTGCATTGCCACCTTTCTTGATTCTTGTCACCTTTAGCTGCTCCAAATCTATACACCGACTCCGTTGTTCCTCAAGTTCTTGCACCACAGCTTCCTTTGAAAGTGCCTCCTCTTCCAATACCATTTCCATGCCTTCTTGCTCAATCCTCACACAGTTCAAGTCATCCTCAAGCGCCCTGCATCGGGCTTGCTGAGCATCCAGTTGTTCCCTCAGCATTTCCTTTGCTGCCCTCTCGTCCCGCAAGGTCACCCCTGTCCGTTCTTGCTCAGCTCTCAACACCTTCAACTTCTCCTCAAGCTCGATCCTCTGCCGTCGCTCCAGCTCAAACTCCCTCACCAAAGCTTCATTCACCTCTCTTTCACCTTCCCACGCCACCTGTGTGCCTTCTTGCTCAGCATTCACCATCTCCATTGCCTCCTCAAGCTCTCTGCTCCTAGCCTGCTCCTTGTGTAAAGCTTGCAAAGCAGCTTCCTTTTCCACATTCTCCTCCTCCAAAGCTACACGTGTCTCTTCTTGCAGCTTGTTGAAGTCCTTCTCAAGCTCTCCACTGAGATCTTTCATTGCCTCCAACTCTTCCAGTGCAGCTTCCTTGGCCATCCTTTCCTCTTCTAAATCCACCAGCATGCCACTCTGCTCTAGCTTCACAAACTCTAATGCCACTTCAAGCTGTCTGCTCCGACCTTGTTCCACATGTAGCTTTTGCATCACTTCTTTCTTCTTCAACCTCTCATCCTCCAATGCTGCTCTTATCGCTGCTTGCTCAGCACTTACCGCGTCTAAATCCTTTTCCAGCTCTTTGACCACGTTGTTTTTCACCTCCAGCTCTTGAAGGATGGCTTCTTTTGCTGACCTTACCTTCTCTAAGTCAACCATCTTGCCAACCAGCTCAGCTTTCATAGACTCCAACTCACCTGCTGCCCTCTCCAAATACTGCTCCAGATTCTTGGACTTCGTAGTCAGATGCTTGTGTTCCATTTCCACCTCACTGGCTCTCTTTAATTCAAGGTCCATCTGTTGCATTTTCTCCATCAACTCTTGGATCTGACTCTCATTTGCTGTGTTCTCCATCTTCAATGCTGCCACTTCATTTCCATGCTCTGCTCTCAGCGTGTGCAGTTCCTGTATCGCCCTCTGGAGGCGATATTCCACGTCCTTCAATCTAACCTGCACCTCCTTCTGATCAGCCTCCAACGTTGTGAACCTCTGTGTGGCACCTTCAAGCAACAACTTCAAACTCTCATTCTCTTTCTTAAGAAGCGACTCTTGATGTTCCAATGCCTGGATGACTTGCTTTGCTTTCTTCATGTCTTCAGTAGCTGATGCATACAATGCATTCACTTTTGCTAAACTGTCTTCAGTGGCCTCTTTCTTGCCCTTGATAATCTCCATTTCTGCCTGTAACACCTCTCTCTGTGCCTTCAAATCCCTGCACTGAACTTCTTGTTCACTTTTCTGAGCTTGAAGGCTTTCAATGCTCTCACTCAATCTCTTAGTTTCATTACGGAGCCGCTGCACTTGATGGTCCAGGGCATCTGCTCTTTGTAAAGTACCTTCAAGTGCAATCTGCAGTGTCAAAACATGCTGCTCCGTCTCCTCTAGAACTTGCTTGGACTCGGATGAGCCAATTTCCATAGCACCCTTCTCTTCCTCCATTGAGAGAGCATGCTGCCATGCCTCCTTACATGCATGTTTGGACTCACTTAGCTCGCTTTCCAAATCATCCCTCTCTCTTTCTAGCATCATCATTTGCAGCTGTGTTTCTTCAAAGGTCTGTTTGAATTCAGCTAACACACTTTCAAGTACACCATTCTCATTTTCTAGCATCAAAGCATGCTGCTCACTCTTCTCAAAATCACTTATCAGTGTTTTATATGCTGCCTCTAAGTCTCTCTTCTCTTTCTCTACGATCAAGCTTTTCTGCAATGCCTTCTCAAGAGTGTGCTTGGACTCGCTCAAATCACCTTGAAGCTCATCTTTCTCCCTCTCCAGCATCAAATAATGCTGCTGAGTCTTCTGCAAAGTTTGTTTATACTCACTTGACTCAACTGCAATGCCTTCTTTCTCCTTTTCCAGCATCACAGCATGTTGTCGGGCCTCCTCGAGCATCTGTTTACAGCCACTAAAGTCAAGTTCAAGAGCAGCCTTCTCCTTTTTGAGGTTCACAACCTCCTGCAAGCTTTCCTCAAGGAGATGTCTGCAGTGACTCATCTCATTTTCAAGAGCTGTTTTCTCCCTTTCTAGCACCATGACACTCTGCCGGGTCTCCTCATAAATCTTCTTACTTTGACTTAACTCTTTCTCTCGGTCCTCCTTGTCTTTCAATAGGGATAGCCGTGTCAACTCAAAAGAATTCTTGCAATCACTTAACATATTTTCAAGCTCTTCTTTTTGTTTTCTGAAGGTTAGAGCATCCATCTTTGTCTTCTCAAGGGTGTGTTTGCAATCGCTTAAGATAGTCTCAATGGAACCCTTCTCCTTTTCTAAAGTGAGAGCATGTTGCTTGGCCTCTTCATGTGCCTTCCTGAAAAATTCTCTCTCCTTTTCTAGCATCAAGGCGTGCTGCTGGATCTCCTTCAAAATCTGATTAGGCTCACTTGTCCCCTGATCTTCTGATGAAAACTCTTCATCACCTAACGAACCACCCTTCTTTTCCTCAACCATTGCTGATTCTAATCTCGTCTTCAGCTGCTTTCCTGATTCCCTAGGAGGAAAATTTGATGTCAAGGTATTTTTGATTGAATGATTTTCTCCCTTGTATGCTGTGTTTCCCTCCTTAAATGATGGTGAGATAGGAGACACTCCATCCTTTGATGAAATAGAGGTGCGTTCTGTTGGATCATTTTCTCCCAAATATGTATGATTGACCTCCTTTAATGAAGCAAAGGCGCCTTCAACTAGATTACCTGCTCCCCTGTTTGGTGGAGTGCGCTGTTCAAATGGAGATGTACCTTCTATTGAATTTGCTTTAGTGCGTGTAGAATTGCCCTCTTTTGATAAATTAAGGGTACCTTCAATTTGATCATTTGCTCCACTGTAAGGAGAGTTGTGCTCCTTTGTTGGACTCAAAGTACCTCCAATTGAATGACTTGCTCCCCTGAATGGGATACCTTCACTTGAATGATTCACTTCGTGAAATGAAGAATCTCCCATCCTCGAGGTACTTTCAACTGCATGATTTGCTTCCATGTATGCAGAATCTCCCTCTTTTGATAAACCGATGCCACCTTCAACTCCAGAGTTTGCTTCCCTAGATGGGAAATTGCCCCCCTCTGATGAATTAAAGGCATCTTTGATGGTGTGTTTTAATGATCCCTTCTCTGACGCTTTGCCCCTTGAGGTACCTTCAGCTGGATGATTTGCTCCCTTAAGTGTCGCATTGCCCACTTTTGATGAAAATGGGGTACCTTCATTTGGGTGATTTGATCTGTCATGTGTAGAATTGCCCTCTTGTGGGTGATTTGCTCCCTTGTACATAGAATTGGCCTTTTTTGATGAAGCCGTGGTATCTTCATGTCCTCCATAGGGGAGATTTTCCTCTTTGGAAGAAGTAAAGGTGCCATCTCTCAGGTGTTCCAAAGGTGATTTGCTCCCCTGATCCAGTTTGGACCCTCTGAAAATTGAGACAAGATCTGCAAGGGAAAGCCGCCAAGCAGACTGAACCACGGACATGGAACCCTCGCCAACCTTGACATCGCCTGCAATTTCATCTCCCACAGCTTGAATACTCACCACCTTATTCTTGTTCTCAACTGTCCATTTGTCAATATTCACCAGATTTGAGCAAACCCTAGCTTCTAGGAGCTTCAGCTTCTCAAGCCACCTCTCCTTGCCTGATTCTAAGTCAGCAAGCTCAAGCGCTATGGCTTCATTAACCTTAATCAGCTGGCTGATCTTCCCGCCTTGTCGGACAGATTTGTAATTAGTAACATGTTCAAATTCAGAACTTGAACTCCAGCTAGAACGATGGCTCTTTGGTGAGACCAGATGACCTGTTGATGGAGAAAGGCCTGGATCTGTGCTTGCAAACATGGTGTTAAGCAAGAGGTTTCTCTTGCTAGGGTTTCTCCGCATCCGAATGGCAGGCTTTCTCCGAAGCCGTTTGCAATGCGCTGTGTCCAAGCTGCACAGACATATTCAACAGCTACACTGGGACACCCTTATGGAAAAAATGATTCTAGTCCCAATTTGTAACCCTAGTTTATGCATAATCATTTCCAGCAGCTAAACAGGAAAACCCTAACAAAAAGATGATTCTAATACTAAATGTTAACCCTAATTTGCCAATTGCTTTAGCATTTCTCCACATCCAAGCTTCAAATCATTTTCAACAGTTAACCTAGGCAAATCATAGAGGAGTAGCATTCCCCCATATTCAATCCCGATGGATAACCAAGTAAAACCCTGATTGACAAGATGATTCTAACCAAGCAAATTCAATGATACACAAAGAGTGCTAAGAATTCCCAAAATCTGATTGTATACCCCAACTTGAAATCCTTTGCATTTATCCCAAAATCAAGCCGCAAAAATCATGTTTAACACATAAAACCTGTGTATGTAAAGGTGACTTTGAACCTGCTTTCTGTTGCAAATTCATTTTCAGCACACCATATCCTAACTAGCAAAATGAATCCCACCCTATTCTCCGCTAAACACAAAACCCGACCTGGCAAGATGATTGTAACCCAAATTTCTTCTGCAAAAGCAGTTTCAGCACACACACAAAAGCCCTAAACTAGTAAGTTGAATCTAAACCTGATGGCTGTAGCAAAATCATTTCCAAAAAAGAAAACTGGCAATATGGAATCCTAGTGTGTTAAACGTACCAGGAATCTTTGACTAAGCTCATTGATGCAGAGGGATGTGATGGTCAGAGGAGCGGCAGGAGGAATGGCAAAGGGTTTCTGCTTGTTTTTCTTGGTTTTTCTCTTCTTCTCCTCCTTCCCCTTCCTCTTCTTCTTCTTCTTCTTCGTCTTCTTCTTCCGTTTAACCTTACTGCTGAATGCAGAGCCTCTGCAGCTGTGGGCGCTACGGATCATCATCTGAAGATGCTGAAGTGCATCTCAAGTAATGACAAACAGTGGCTAGCCTTCAAGCATAAAATTAAAAGCAGCTGGTGGCCTACAGCATTCCCATGCAAGCAAGAATTTCCAAAGTAGGGCTATAGCTTGCAAGCAAGAGAGCTAAATTTTCATTCTCTCGCACATGCCCTCCTTGATGCCTTCCTAGAAAGCACAAGAAACCTTCACCTTTGGTACAAATTGTCTTCACAATTTTGTAGGATTGCTACTATATTCAAACTTTTTTACTTTGTGCAAGAAAGCTTCCCCTTTGGTTCAAAAAATGTCTTCACAATTTTGTAGGATTTCCACTTGGACATTTGCAAATTACTTTATTTAAACATTTTTAATTTGTGAGTTCCACTATATATATATATATATATATATATATATATATATATATATATATATATATGATCTTTTAACTAAGAGAGAGAGAGAGAGAGAGAGAGAGAGAGAGAGAGAGGTATTAATGTCGTCGGTAGAATGCAACACGAGGGCATATACGACCAACGGTGGGACTTGAACTCAGGTGGATCATGGCCTTTATAAGGTAAAATTTAGATGCGAGTAGGGTAAGTTCGAACCTAGTACCTCCTTTTGGAGAGGCATTGGCGCTATTGCTGGGCTATAGCCTACTAGGCAAGTTCCACTATATTTTTATGATGCTGACATGGATGGTAGTTCTATTTATAACTCGACTTTCACTTCTTTAACATCTTCTCCCTTGATTTCTTCTCAAACATTGTCTTTCTAATTTCAATCACTAACCTGGGGTAGCCACTTAAATTATCATCGTATAATCTTAATCACATTGTTCCTTAATGTCTTTTTACAAAGTTAGACCAACAATGTAAGAATTTCTCTTTATGTTAGGCATGCCCTTGTTTGGGGAGGGGAGGGGATTGGCGTGCTTAATGGGGTTTTCTTATTTTTGGTTCAATTTTTTTGAGCAGTTCTGACACAAAAAAAGAGAGAAAATTTTTTCTTGGACCTACCCTATACAAAGGCAAGCCAAAATTTTTCAAAATTATATGTGCACTTGTGCCTTTTCCCTTCTCACACTAAAACAGATTGCCTTTTGTGTGAAGGTTCTTTTGATTGGAACTTAAGTGTGATTTTACACTAAGATAAGTGTGATTTTACACTAAGATAAGTGTGTTGATATCTAGATTAAGGTAGTTGAATTCATGGAATCATTCTAATCAACTCTACTTACATAACATAAATTTATTACCTTCTTTTTCAAAAAGAAAGATTTAAGGTGACATTTCACCATGACCCTCCTTTATTTGCCTTTATGTAAGGTCTTATATAAGTATCTTCATTTATGTTGCAGTATTTTAGCACAAGTTCACCTAAACCCCATGGATTAGCACAAAGGTTGTGTATGAAGTGAGTGCATTTCAAGGAACATAAAAGATGCCTCAACCCACTTTATGAAATATTTGATGTAGCATGGATGATGAAGTGCATTAAGCTTATGGAGCATCAAAGAGGGTTTGCTTTTGGCATAGAGTGAACATACAAATAGATCATCCAAAAGTGAGAACTCACCCATCCCTTGAAATATAACCTTGTGGGAAAACTATGAAGCTCTACCTTTGTTGATAAAATATGAAGCTCAACATATAATAGAGAATTCAAACTAGCCTTCTAGGCAAGTCTTGGGCCCCTTTGTGACCCTCTTGTAATGGAATCAAACCTACATTTAATATTGTGCTATCTCATTGTTTAATGAAACAACATTCATGTTTTTAAAATAAGAGATCTACATTTTGGCCTTTAAAACCCCCCCTCAATGTGTGAGATAATAAATTTTGGCCTTTAAAACCCCCCCCTCAATGTGTGAGATAATAAATTGTGTATATAATACTGTGTTTCATAGTATGTAGGTATATGCTTAAAGGTGAAGCACAAGTCTCATTTTTATATTCCTTTCATAATATCAAGGTTGACTTTTTATGAGAAAAGATCATTCATTAAATTTAGAGTTCCTTTAAATATTGAATTGGTTAATGCATGCTTTGCACGTGTGGTTACTACCACCTGCTCCAAGAATTTTACTTAAAGCTTAGTAGTAGTGATAATTTTTTTAAATGTCTCTAAAATGTACTTATCCTAGTTTAAACCTTAAGGTGGAGTTCTTTGTTGGTTAGTGCCTAAAAAATCTAAGGAATCTTGATTTAGCAATGTGTGATGATTTCCATCTTATTCATTTTAAGTGCTTAAATGCCTTTATTTAGCAATGAGTAATGATTGCAATCTTATTCATTCTAAGTGCTTGAGTGTCTTGATGTGACTTGAAAAATTTATTCAATCATTATATAGAACATCGATTGCCACATTGTGTATCTAAATTTTCACTTTATATACCAAGCCAATAACAATCTTTTAAATTCTCTCTCATAAATTTAAGAAGGCATTAACTTGAAGTCCATGTCTTCCAATCCACATAATAAGAAGAAGGCCTTAGCTTGAAGCCCATATCTTCTAATCCATATAATAAGAAGAAGGCCTTAGCTTGAAGCCCATATCTTCTAATCCATATAATAAGAAGCCTTAGCTTGAAGCCCATGCCTTCTGATCCACATAATAAAAGCATGTCAATTAAGTAAATTATTTTGGTACCCTTATGTGATATTATTTGATTACTCACCCTTAATTAAGAGAGCTAAATTTTCATTCAAACTCACACATGCCCTCCTTGATGCCTTCCTAGCAAGCACAAGAAAACTTCCCCTTTGGTACAAAATAACTTCACAATTTTGTAGGATTTTTACTTTATTTAAACATTTTTAATTTGTGAAAAATATCTTCACAACTTTGTAGGATTTCCACTTGGGCATTTGCAAATTACTTTATTTAAACATTTTGAGTTTGTGAGTTCCACTATATATATAATTATGATCTTTTAACTATGAGAGAGAGTACTAAAGTTTAGATGCAAGTAGGGTAAGTTCAAACCTAGTACCTCCTTTTGGAGAGGCATTGGTGCTACCGTTGGGCTATGGGCTATAGCCTACTAGGCAAGTTCCACTATATTTGTATGGTGCTAGCATGGATGGTAGTTTTATTTATAACTCAACTTTCACTTCTTTAACATCTTCTCCCTTCATTTCTTCTCCAACATTCAAAGCACGAACCAAACATCTCCTTGTTGTTATGGGGATATATTTTAAGCCCTCTTAAAAATATTATTCTACCCTCTTAGATAATTCGGGGGACACTTGGATTATTTTTGTGTCATGCCAAATTATGTTAATATCATGGGTGATACCATTATAAATATTAATACGTTTGGTGGATATTGACTTATGCTTGGGATCTTCAATGTTTGTTTTAGTTGGTTCGTATGTAGGGGTGATTCCGGGATTACTTACGCTTGGCAAACATATGTGTGATGATGGTTTGTATGCTTATGGAATATTTATTTCACCAATTTATTGTTGGTTATTTTATAGGTGAAGAGGATTCTGAGGATTGAGGAGAAGTCACACCAATTTATTACTTGGCAAACCATTTTTGTAAACAAGCTTGTAAATACATGTGCTAGCTTGTGCACATTTTGATTTCTTTTGTAAAAGCTATAGTTTATCAAGCATAGACTTGATCTTTAATATTTGGTAAAGCGTGATATGCTTTAAACCCAAGCCTCAATTTATGGGCACTCTATTTTTGAAGATAAGAGAGTGTTGTGCAAGAAAAGCACCCCTTTTTTGTATTTTTGGAGGTTATGGCCTAATTTGGAATAAAATATCTCGTAAATACTCATGTGTGGGGAAAAATAGGCTATATACACATGAGGGGGGATGATTGCACCCAATCAATTGTTTTTGAATATTCTAATCATGGTCATGTGATGTTTGGTGAATTCTTGAATTTAAATTAATTTCTTACAAAATTATTTGATTTCTATTTCCCTAGAAATTTAGATCCCGTGAGACAGTGGTATATCAGAGCTAGACATCTAGGGAGAAGGAGATAAAATTGAGTAGGAGAAAGCTAAGTTCGAAGGGTTTTTGAAGGATTGCCTCTATTATGTTGAAATATACAAGTGAATGGGTGTGTGTGGGAACAAGCCCTTAGCAACAAGAGGCTGTAAAAGAGAGTCTGTAAATGAGTGGGTAGCAGTGAAAAGGTGAGTGGAATCTACTAAGAGAGAATAAAGGGTAGCATGAGAAGTTCTAGGATGTGTGGAGATATTCTGGGAAAAGTGAAGAGGTGGAGAGAATCAAGCAAAAGAGGTGGAGTGAATCAAGGAGAGATCAGTGGGATTAGATGCTTGGCATCTTGTGGATGTAAACTCTATAAATTGAGGCATTGGCCTAATGAGTATTTGCTGGAATCAAGGAGAGATCAGTGGGATTAGATGCTTGGCATCTTGTGGATGTAAACTCTATAAATTGAGGCATTGGCCTAATGAGTATTTGCTGGTTTTTGAGTATCTATGCCTACATTAAGCTATCTGTCACTAATCTTATCTTAATCATTAATCACTTTGCTAATGATGTTGATTCTTGTATTTGATCCACCACCATAGCTCATCACTTTGCTTGCATTTTAACATATTAACCAAAAGGGTAATAACCAAAGGTTAAGAGGAGGATAGTAAACCATTCTCAGAAAACCATGAAACCACTCTAAAATTGAGAAGCAGTTTTGCTAGATTTTTGACCTCAGATTTCTGATCTGTTTGTATGGACGAATTCCAAAATTGAGAGCAAATCCTGCTTAGCTTTTAGATTGCTAAACCGCTGAGGGAGGAAGAAACCTATAATAAATGGCGTATAAATCTCCAAGAGTCAATTTATGGAGTATATTCACCATGGGAAAATTTTCAGAAAAATAGACTTGATTAATTATAACTTTCCATCTTCTTTCCCTTTCCAACTCATGGCTATGAATTGTCAAATTCAAGGGAAATTTCTTTTTTTTTCTCTGCTCTCAACTCCACGATGACTGTGTTGTTGCGAATCCAGGGAGTCCTGGACTGCTCGTTTGCGCCTAAAGCCTCACCTAAGCTAACTTAATCTTTGATTAATGCTAGATTATGCCCATAAAAACCTTGTAAACTTTTACCACTAAGCTTAATTAAAAGCTTTGTAAGCTTCTAAATAATAAAGCTTACGTTGAGAAAATCAAAGCTGTGTTGGATTAATTCCCATAAAAGCCTTGTAACTTTTACTACTAAGCTTATATTAAATTAAAAGGTTTGTAAGCTTTCATTAAAGCTGCCCTGATTAGTTACAAAAGCTTTGTAAGCTTTAATTACTAAAGCTTACTTGGGATTAAGAACTTTCTTAAGATTTAAGATTAAAGCTTTGATAAGCTTTTTGCAACAAACTTCATATATATATATATATATATATATGATACACACACACACACACACACACCTTATCCCATTACCATCTACCTCTCTCTCTCTCTGTCTCTCTCTCTTTGGGTGCATTTTTGTGACAAAAAATTAGAAGATAGAAAACCCACAGCTTCTTTAAAATAAATATTTACAAAAAGGGTTTTAAAAATTCCTATCCTCATCCCTTCAAAGAAATTTTTTCGAGAAAAAACTCATCACTCCCCACAAATGGTAGCTATTCAAGAAAGGTTGCAATGGCTGCTTTACCCATTCCACCCATGGTTCAAGAACAAATCTCAGTGCTTCAAGAATAAATTGCTAATGAACGAGAAATTCGACGCAAATTAGAGCGTCAAGTCAAGTGTACCAAATGCAAACGTGATGCTTTTGATTCTTCTGACTCAGATGATGAGGAAAGTGATCAAGTTAGACGCACTGTTAAAGCTACATTGCGTGCTCAAAATTCTAAGAAAGACTCACGAATCAATCAAAAGGCATTCACTTTCCAATTCTATGATGGCAAGAAGGATGCACGAGTTCTCATTGCTTGGATTAGCCAACTAGATGACTATTTCTTTGGCGAGAAGTTCTCCGAAAAAGATAAAATTAAATGTGCTTGTAATCATTTAATTGAGAGTGCGGCTCTATGGTGGAACATGATTAAATAAGGTAAACATCGACCTTCAACATGGAAAGAGTTTCAGAAACTCTTAAAGTCTACCATCACTGTACAAAGCTAAAGCACGTCAATGATGGGACACGCTGTGCCAGATTGATAAAGAAAATATCCAAGCTTATATCAACAAGTTTTGGGATATTCTTTTGCAGGTTCAAGTCATTGAAAAAGTTAAGGAAAAAGAGCAACGTAGAAAATTCATTGCAGGACTTAAGTCTACCACCATTAGGGCTGATGTTAATATGTTTCATCCACATGACCTTAGCACTGCTACTATCGACCTTGCCCTAAATTCAGAACGTAAAACAGCTATATCTAGAGATCTCAAGATTCAGGATAAATCTTTTACAATATCTACTAAATCTTCTTTCCGTGCTAGTACTTTTGATAAATCCAGGATGCAAAAGGGCAAAGACGTGGCTAAAGGAGGTATTCGAAAGGACAACAACAAAACAAATCTTCAAATGGACAACCAAAGAATCGAACTTTAGATGCTACGATTATCAAAAGGAAGGAAACCTCGTGCAAGATTGCCTTGACAAAAAGAAGAATTCCACATCGATGGCTCGACTCAACGTTATTGAAGAAGGTGTGACGAAGATTCTTTCAAGCAAGAGGGTAACTCTGATCTCAACTATTTAGATTCAAGTAAGCTTTCAATTCATGCTTTATTAATAATTCAAGGGAAAATAAAAGGAAAATCAATTTCTATATTGTATGATGATGGTAGTTCGCATGATTTCATTTCTGAGAAAGCGTTGAAAGCACTTAACTTAGATGCATCATACTCTAGCTATACAAAGTGAAGGTTGCATTTCAAGGTACTAAGTACAATTACACCAGGGAGGTTCAAGATTTAGAATTACACCAGGGAGGTTAGAGATTTAGAATTACACCAGGGAGGTTAGAGATTTAGAATTACAAATGGGTTCATTAAAAGAAAAGGGAACATTCCTAGTGGCACCTTTACTAGGCGTGAATGTCATCTTAGGTATGCCATGGAGATTTAGAATTACACCAGGGAGGTTAGAGATTTAGAATTACAAATGGGTTCATTAAAAGAAAAGGGAACATTCCTAGTGGCACCTTTACTAGGTGTGAATGTCATCTTAGGTATGCCATGGAGACATGAGTATAACCCCCATATTGACTATGACACCCATACCGTGTGGTTAATAAAAGACGACCAAGAAATTTGTCTTCAATGCCAAAACAAAGGTGAGCTAGGCCCATTTTTGACTCATACTCAAGCAAAAAGAGTTGTACGAAAAAAAGAGAGTATATTTTTTATTTTTGTCAACCAGCTTACTGCCCCGAGGATGACTCTAAAACCAAATATTTCTCATCATGACCCTTTGATCTCTAAATTCTCTAATCGCTTCATAGATGACTTACCACCTGGCTTACCCAAATGGTGAGCTTTACATGGCAGTGAGTTTTACTTACCACCTTTCATCTCTAAATTCTCTAATTCCTGGTAGCTCACCGCCATGTAAAGCTCCTTATAGAGTTAACATGCTAGAACAAAAGGAAATTTAAAGACAACTCGAAGAACTATTAGATAAGGAATTGATTTGACCCAGTAGTTCTCCATTTGGTGCTCCAGTTCTTCTCGTTAAAAAGAAGAATGGTACATATCAATTATGTATCGATTATTATGCACTAAACAAAATTACTGTTAAGAATCGATATCCAATACCTCAAGTAGATGACTTGCTAGACAAACTTAAAGGAGCCCGAGTCTTTAGCAAGATCTACCTAAAGTCTGGTTATCATCAGATTCGAATGGACGAAGGAGATATCTACAAAACTACCTTTTAGAACCCAAACTGGCCATTATGAGTTTTTAGTTATGCCATTCGGTTTGACTAATGCTCTAGCTACTTTTAACAGAATGATGAATAGGATATTCTTGAAATATCAAAACTTTGTTGTAGTGTTTTTTGATGATATCTCAGTTTTCAGTAATAATCATCAAGAACATGAACAACATCTAGGAAAAGTATTCTCACTTCTTCAAGAGAATCAACTCTATGCTAATCCTAAAAAGAGTAAATTCTTCCAAGAATAAATTGAATATCTAGGACACATTGTCTCTGCGATGGTATTAGAGTAGATCCCAAAAATATTGAAAGCATTACTGATTGGCCTAGACCACATGATATTCACGAACTTCGATCTTTTCTTGGATTATGTAGTTACTACAGGAAGTTCGTTAGAGATTTTGCATATATTGCACATCCTTTGACTGAACTTCTTAAGAAAGCTAGACATTTTTATTGGACTAGTCGATGGGATCATTCTTTCGCTGAACTTAAGAAAGCATTGACCCATGCACCAGTTCTTACATTACCAAATTTTCAACAGCCATTCTTTGTTGTAGTTATTGATGCTAGTGGACAAGGCTTTGGTGTTGTTGTTATGCAAGATGGACATCCAATTGCTTATGAAAGTCGTAAGCTTAAACTATCAAAAAGAAATTATAGTACATATGACAAAGAATTAGCTGCAGTTGTCCATGCTTTAAGACTTTAGAAACATTATTTAATGGGATCTGAATTCTTAATTAAGACTGACCAACAAAGCATTCATCATTTGTTGACTCAACCATTGATTTATGATCAACATATCAATGGGCTTCATTTATCCAAAGTTTCAAACCCATGATTCAATATCAATCAGGCAAAGAAAATGTTGTGGTCGATACTTTAAGTAGACGTCCCAGTATTCACAACATTTCTGTTATTCAAAGTCAACCATTTAGTCCTATGAGAGAATCCTATGATACAAACCCAATTTTTTTTGAAATTTGGACTAAACTTAGAGAAAATAATTGGAACCCTATTGGTGATTACTCATGCCATGATGGTTATCTTTTCTTCGAAAAAAGATTGTGTATTACACAACCTTTCAGATAATTCATACTCGAGGAAATGCATCAACCACCATACATGGGTCATCGAGGTGTTTCAGCTACCTTACAACTAGTATCTAGGGAATTCTTTTGGCCTCATCTCAAACAAGATATAGCAAAATTTGTGGCTGAATGTTCTGTTTGTCAGAAGATTAAAAGCTACAAAGGTAAAACCCAAGGACTCCTTCCAATTCCTAATGATACTTGGGAACAAATATCTATGGACTTCACCACAGGTTTGCCTACTACATCGAATCATAACGATATGATTTGGAAAATAATTGACCGTTTGAGTATATTACAGGACCTTTTCTCCAAGTACAAGATTTCAACAAATTTTATAAATTACTTTAAATAAGTTAACTACAAGTTAGTACATCAACCTTAGAAGAAGAATTAAACGAAAAACTTAAACAGAAAAATATTTATGAATACAAGACAAAAGCATTGGATCCAATCTGCCCCCCATATGTAAGGCCTACGGTCTCACATATGAGTATTTCAATGATTTATTAAGATATGAAGTAATTTGATACAATCATACATCTTCTCATTAGAGGAGAAAAGAAAAGATAGAAAGAAAAGAGAGCTTCATTCAAAGAAAAGAGAGCTTCATTCAAGGAACCTATAATTTTTACAAACCATGTTTAATCTCTCTCTCTCTCTCTCTCTCTCTCTCTCTCTCTCTCTCTCTCTCTCTCTCTCTCTCTCTCTCGCACACACACATTCATGAAATAATTAAACCATATAAGGAAAACAATAAGAGAACTAATACTCCCTGTAGACGTTTGCCTGTCTCAGCGCTCCCAGTATACAAGTACATGCCTGCAACTTGCAGCCATTTTTGTAGCTCTCTAGTTTTTCGTCAGAATATAGTCGAGTTGGTACTTAAAATTTTGGGAATAGGCTTGGTCTACAACTCATCATGGGCTGTTTTAATAAATTCAATCGTATGTAAAAAGCGACTTACTTTTTGGGATCTCTATCATAAAGATGCTATTTTTATCACAAATTTCGAGTTGGTACTTAAAATTTTGGGAATAGGCTTGGTCTACAACTCATCATGGGCTGTTTTTATAAATTCAATCGTATGTAAAAAGCGACTTATTTTTTGGGATCTCTATCATAAAGATGCTATTTTTTATCACAAATTTATTTTCTTCATATTTTTCTAATTCTTTAGAGATATTCATATACTCTCATCTCTAACTATAATTTTTATTGAATAAATATAATTAAATTCTCAAGAAAGTTCACTCACATAACAGTCCTCCCACGGTTAAGAAAGCAACTGTCCTCAGTTGCGTAGCTTGCAAAACCTGGTCTAGAAATTTGACAAAAAAAAAGTCCAACAAACCAGCAGGGTTGTGCACATGGTACATTAGATCATACATTACCAATAAAGTGTGTTTGGCAAGTCCTACCAAAACCATCAACAACAAGATATGCATGTTGTTAAATATATTTCTTTTTTTCTTCAAAAAATAATAACAGTTGATAAGAAGCATACCAGTCATACCAAAAGCCCAATATTGTTGTTAAGATATCAACCATCTCGATCCATTGTCTTATATTCATGCCATATTCACCCTGGCTAATGAGCAACACATGCTCACACTCTCTCCAGCTATGCTAGTTGTCCACCATCACACAATGTCAGCAGCTCACAACTACTAACATTGATAACAATCATGAGTACTAACCCATACTCAAGTCCAATTTTCTATAAGCCATGGGCATCCCCAATGACCACAGAGGGTGATTAAACACATCAGTTCAGTGCCTCTTTCCCGAGAAAACAACTGTCATCCAGTGTGTGGCTGAGAAAACCCTTCTCGGTAATTACTCACACCATCATATCACCACCATCACGTCCTAGCCATTTCGGCTTACGAGCACAAAGCCCATCAATCTCACCAACCTACACAAGGTTGTCCATTTAAACACATTCACATTAGCAATACATGCTAAAGTTACATGACAGCACATAAGCATTAAATCCAAGACTTAGTTCCAGCCATCCCTAATTTCATATGTCCTACACATGGAATATTTGGGATCACCTAAGTGCCATGCTTTGAACATAGTGGTAATTAGGCATCCCTAATTAACCACAGAAGGATGGACGGATAAACCGTGACATCCCTCCTGCCTGGGATAGCAACTGTACTCAGTTGCTATCATATCAACTGGCCCATGTTTGAAAAAGTAAGATTGGGTGAGGTTGGGATAGGTGGGACAAAACCGTTCAGGTATCCATTTAAGAATTGACAAAAAGAGTATAACTGTTATTTTATTGTAAACATAAAAGAAAACTTAAATGATGTGAATGGTTGGCTAAATAAAGTCAACACATACCTCCATTGTTGTGGTGTGATTGAAATTATTTGTCAAAACAATTTAACACTTCAAGAGATGTGAATCATTATGCTTTCTTTGGGGATAGGGAATATAAAGTTCTTGAAGATAATTCATTGAGAAACTTAACATCATAACAAACGAAAGATAAATTGATTATGGATACAAGATAATACATACTAACCTTGAGTGTTGAAAAGTTATCTGAGAAGATGTGAGATTATAAATAAACAATAGATAGAAATAACTTTTCAATACATTGAAAGTTTAAATACAAATATAAATATGAATAACTAGCAACAATTCTAACAATCTTGATTAATAAAATAAAAACTTGAATTTAACTATTTCATAATAACTCACTCTTATGAAAACTTGAATTTAACTATTGAATTTAACTATTTAATAATAACTCACTCTTATGAATGAAAAATAACAAAGTTCAAGACATAAAAGAAAGATAGGTCAAATTAAGTCGAACAAAATAAACTTGTACAAAATGTAAGGCATAATTTCAATGAGGCTTGTATAAATGCCTTTATAAGATATTTATAGCAAGAATCTCTCAAATTTGAAAAAAGCTATCCTTAGGTTTGAAATGGCTCAAATCAATATGTACTTACCTTAATGTCAAAGGAGATGATGATGAAAATATTAATTCCTATTTGAAGTTGAAATAAACTTGAATAATAAATATGAAACTTGGCAATCATAAGATTGAGTTAAGACTAGGAAGGTAGCACTTTACATAGATTCGATTGCAATGATATTCTACAAAATAGCAAAAGCACTATAGCCCAATTATTAATAGGTTAGTCCATAACCCACATCTTTGATTTTCTTTCCCTAAGCATGTGAAAAGATCTTGTACTTGGCCTGTAGTTGCGATACCACTATTACAGGACCTTTTCTTTAAGTACAAGATTTCAACAAATTTTACAAATTACTTTAAATAAGTTAACTACAAGTTAGTACATCAACCTTAGAAGAAGAATTAAACGAAAAAATATTTATGAACACAAGACAAAATATTTATGAACACAAGACAAAATCATTGGGTCCAATTTGCCCCCCCATATGTAAGACCCGCAGACTCACATATGAGTATTTCAATGATTTATTAAGATATGAAGTAATTTGATACAATCATATATCTTCTCATCATTAGAGGAGAAAAGAGAAGATAGAAAGAATAGAGAGCTTCATCCAAGGAACCTGTTGCAATTCTTCCAAACCATGTTTAATCTCTCTCTCTCTCTCTCTCTCTCTCTCTCTCTTCTCTCTCTTTCTCTCTCTCTCTCTCATGAAATAATTAAACCATATAAGGAAAACAATAATACTCCCTGTAGACGTTTGCCTATCTCAGCCTGTCTTGGCTCCCTGTATACAAGTACAGGCCTGCAACTTGCAGCCGTTATAGCTCTCTAGTTTTTCGTCAGAATATAGTCGAGTTGGTACTTAAAATTATGGAAATAGGCCTTGTCTACAACTCATCGTCGCGGGCTGTTTCACTAAATTCAACCGTATGCAAAAATCAGCCTACTTTTTGGGATCTCTATCATAAAGATGCTATTTTTATCACAAATTTATTTTCTTTATATTTTTCTAATTCTTTAGAGATATTCATATACTCTCATCTCTAACTATGATTTTTATTGAGTAAATATAATTAAATTCTCAAGAAAGTTCACTCACATAATAGAGTAAGCAAGCATACTTCTTACCTTGTAAGAAAACTTTGACTTCTCTCAACAAGCCGTGAATATATTTATCAAACAAATATTTGTACATCACGGCTTACCCAAAGTCATTGTTTTTTATAGAGATTCAAGATTTTGTAGTAATTTTTGGATCACATTATTCTCTAATTTAGGCACTAAAGTAGATTTCTCAATAGCTTTCCATCTAGAAACAAATGGACAAACTGAGGTTACTAACAACACTATCTTAGATCTACTGAGAGTCTATGTTGCCCAACAACCTAACTCCTGGGATAAGTACATTCATCTTCTCCAATTTTCTTACAATAATACTCCTCATTCAGCTATTGGTCGAGCACCTTTCGAATTGTATATGGAAAACCTTTGCCTATTCTAACAAGTAGACTTTCGCACAAAATCGAAGCTGCTGATCAATTCACTATTAATTTTACGACATTCTGAATGACGTAAACCTTCCATTGCTCATGCTTAAGAAAAGTATGTTAAGCAAGAAAATCGTAAACATAAAGCTATATCCTTTAAACTTGGAGACTATTTACTTTTGAAAATTAAAAAACATCGACTTAAAAGTGTTGAAAAATTCGGAGCTGTTAAGCTTCCAAGATTTTATGGACCTTTTAAGTGATCCATAAAATTAATGATGTTGCATATAAACTTGAATTACATTCTCATTCATGTTAGTTTATTCAAAGGACAACTTCCTAATCATCTAGTATATGAAGAACCACCTCTTATTGAAGGAGACCAAGAAATCTTACTGCCAGATACTATCATTGACCATCAAATTACACCAACTCATACTGGAAACCAATATAGAAAATATTAAATAACTTTCAAAAATCATCCTCGTGAAGATGCAAGATGGGTGCTTCAAAAATATTTTCGTGCTTTCCCTGAGATCCTCCGTTCTTTTCAACAAACTGGCAATTGAGGGCAATTGCAAACTCAAGCAACAAGAGGGAATGTTATGGGAATATATTTTAAGCCCTCTTAAAAATATTATTGCACCCTCTTAGATAATTCAGGGACGCTTGGATTATCTTTGCGTCATGCCAAATTATGTTAATATGATGGGTGATACCATTATAAATATTAATACAATTGGTGGGTATTGACGTACGTTTCGGGTCTCCAATGTTTATTTCAGTTGGTTCATATGTAGGGGTGATTCCCGGGTTACTTACGCCTAGCAAACATGTGTGTGATGATGGTTTGTATGCTTATGGAATATTTATTTTACCAATTTATTGTTGGTTATTTTATAGGTGAAGAGGATTCCCAGGATTGAGGAGAAGTCACACCAATTTATTACTTGGCACACCATTTTTGTAAACAAGCTTGTAAATACATGTGCTAGCTTGTGCACATTTTGATTTATTTTGTAAAAGCTATAGTTTATCAACCATAGACTTTATTTTGATTTATTTTGATTTATTTTGTAAAAGCTATAGTTTATCAACCATAGACTTTATCTTTAATATTTGGTATGCTTTAAACCCAAGCCTCAATTTATGAGCACTCTATTTTTGAAGATAAGAGAGTGTCGTGCAAGAAAAGCACCCCTTTTTGTATTTTTGGAGGTTATGGCCTAATTTGGAATAAAATATCTCGTAAATACTCACGTGTAGGGGAAAATAGGCCATACACACATGAGGGGGGATGATTGCACCCACCAATCTTGGAGTCGTATCTTTGTGAGCTAAGTATTTTCAATTGTTTTTGAATATTTTAATCATGGTCATGTGATGTTTGGTGAATTCTTGAATTTAAATCAATTTCTTGCAAATTATTTGATTTCCATCTCCCTAGAAATTTAGATCCCGTGACACTTGTGTTGTCAAGATACCTCATTGTCCCTTGCATCAAAGCAACTTCCATTCAGTAAACAACCTAGTACTTCTAATTTCGACTACTAAGATAGGGTAGCCATTTGAATTATGATCGTATAATCTTAATCACATTGTTCCTTAATGTCTTTTTACAAAGTTAGACTAGCAATGTAAGAATGGGCGTGCTTAATGGGGTTTTCTTATTTTTGGTTTAAATTTTTTGAGCAATTCCCATGTAAAACAAATAAAAATAAATAAATTTTTTATTGGATCCACCCTTTACAAAGGCAAGCCAAAAAAATTCAAAAATATATGTACAATTGTGCCTCTTCCCCTCTTGCATTAAAAAAGATTTCCTTTTATATGAAAGGTTCTTTTGATTAGAACTTAAGGGCGATTTTACACTAAGACAAGTGTGTTGAAATCTAGATTAAGGTAGTTGAACTCAAGTAATCATTTGAATCAACTCTATTTACATATCAAAAATTTATTACCTTCTTTCTTAAAAAGAAAGATTTAAGGTAACATTTCACCATGATCCTTTTGTAATGGAATCATACCTACATTTAATATTATCCTATCTCATTGTTTAATGAAACAAAATTCATATTTTTAAAATAAGAGATCTACATTTTGGCCTTAAAAATCCCCCTCAATGTGTATTGAGATAATAAATTGTGTATATAATATTATGTTTTGTAGGTAAATGCTCACAAATGAAGCATAAGTATCATTTTTATATTCCCAATTTTCATAATATCAAGGTTGAATTTTAATGAGAAAAATCATTTATTAAATTTAGAGTTCTTTGAAATCTCAAATTGGTAAATGCATGCTTTGCATGTGTGGTTACTACCATCTGCAACAATTTTACTACCATCTGCATGTGTGGTTACTACCATCTGCAACAATTTTACTTAAAGCTCAGCAGAAGCATGGCAATTAAGTAAAGAATTTAGTACCCTTGTGTGATATTTGATTGCTCATGCTTGATTACTTAGTGAAGAATTTATGGAGGTACCCTTATGTGATATGTGATGTGTGATATTTGATTACTCACATCTAATTAATTAAGACAATATTAAATGTGCATGCAATTACAAGGGTATTTCAATTTCAAGTGATAAGAATGGAAAAGAGAAAGTAATATAAACTTACACACTTTGGAGGTTTGTTTGTGGAAAACGAAAGATGAAATAATATAAAACATATACATAGAAAAAAAGAAACGCATGTCATATGTGAAGATTCCTTGCATGATATGTGATATGTGATGTGTGATATTTGATAACTCACTCTTGATCAAATTAAGACTATAATAAATGTGCATGTAATTACAAGGGTGTCTCAAGTGATAATGAGAATGGAAAAGGTGAAGTAATATAAACTTACACTCCTTAGAGATTTGTTTTTGGAAAAGGAAAGACGGAATGATCTAAAACTTAAACATAGAAAAAAGGAAACACATGATGTGTGTGTATATTACAAGGATGTGTGAAGTAATAATAAGAAAAATAAAAGATGAAGTGATTTGACACATACAACAATTCAAAAAACATTTGGCTTCACCTTTCTCTGCTTCATATGTATAGATTTTACTTTGCTTATGCATAAATCACTTTGATTAAAGATAATGTGTATATGTTTCTTCTTCTTTTTAAGATAACGTGACTAATGTGGATGGCTCATACTCCATAGTCTTTCAAAAAAATATTTCTTGAGAAGGAGATGCGACCATGATGGCGGTGATGTTGCATTTTTGGCCAATGCTAAAGGAAAAGGCATGGCATCTTCTATGACAAGAAGAAGAAGCCAAAGAAGAAGACATTTCAAGGGAGCTACTATTACTGTGACAAGGAGGGTCACATTGTCAAAAGACTACAAAAAGAAGTAGGCTGACGAGAAGAACATCACCTTGAAGTCTTCATGGAAGGGAAAGGAGTTAGTTAAAAATGTCGAGAGCGAGCTTGAAATTTGGGTCACCATTGAAGAGGTATGCTCATCTGCTCAGGCTCTAGTGGTTGATGGTTCATGGATTTTAGATAGCGGAGCATCCCGACACATGACTAGTAAAAAGGGTTGGTATAGTTCTTGGAAGCCTATACAAGAACCTATCAGTGTTGTTGTTGGGAATAATGCTAAATGTCTAGTCGAAGGGTCTGGAATCATCTATTTTGTGGCATCTATAGGTGAAGAGAAGAAGCTGTCAATATGTACCTCAAATCAAGAGGAACATGCCATCAAATGCTTTGCGTGATGATGACAAATTATGGGCTTGAAGTACACTTCAAGAAAATTGAAGCAGAAATTCTAGATCCTACTAGCAAGTTAGTCAACAAAGGAGTAAGGTGCAACAATCTGTATGCATTGAGTGCCCTTACAAAGCGATTGTAGATAAAGAAAAAGGGAATAGTAGCTAGTTTGCCTACATTTTTAGAATTGTAGGAACCATGTGAGGCTTGCATGATGGGTAAGCAACAGCACAAGGCATTTCCATAGGAGAGTAGTAATAGGGTGGTACACATGATGCTGATCTCTATGGTAAGATGTCTACTATAACACTAGGGGATCTTCTTACTTTATACTATTAGTAGTTAGGATTACAGTAGAAAGATGTGGGTTTATTTCCTTCAAGATAAGGTTGAAGCTTTTTGCAAGTTTAAATAATGGCATAAGCTTGTGGAGAGAATAAGATAAGAGAGAAGGTGAAAAAGTTTCATACAGATCGAGGAGGATAATTCCTTTTGATGGAATTTGATAGGTACTATAAGGAGAATGGCAGCACAAGTGTTAGTTAACTCACTAGATGCTCCCATACCTCAGCAAAACGGTGTTGTAGAATTCCGTAATCGGACCGTCATAGAAATGGTTCAACGCATCTAAAAGGGAAACGGTTACCATACACTTTCTCAGCTAAAGCAGGCACATCAATTTACATTCTTAATCGGACCTACAGAAAGGTGCTCAAGGGTATCACACTGCAAGAGGCCTACCTACTATAGTAAGAAACCTTCAGTGTCTCATTTTAAAACATTTGGCCATGAATGTTATGTGCACATATCAGATGCATCCAAGAAGAAGCTTGATGCCAAATTTAAGAAGTGTATCTTTCTTGGATATAGTCAAGAGTCAAAGGCTTATTGACTTTATGATCTAGAGGTGAAGAAGATAATCACTAGCCAAGATGTGTTTGTGGAGCAGCCACCACCACACACTTAGTGGAGGAGATGGGTCTGTTCACTCTATCATCAATCGAAGAAATAATCCACCATGAGCACGACCCACCATCCAAATTTCCTCTTAGGAGGAGGAGTTTTTAGAGGATGAAGACTCTCAAACATCACACTAGCCTGCTGCTGCATGACACAAAATGGTGGGCATAACAGCTCTTAGATGATCACAACCCAATACCTGAGATGCCAAAATCTTCAGCAAGGGTGGACCATGTAGATCAAGGAGAATAGAGGAGCGGAGAGGAGCATCTCTCATTGTCAACATGGCCTTGATGGCTGAGATAATGGGAATAGTAAAGGAGCCAACCACCTTAGACAAAGCCTTAGAATATGGGAATAGTAAAGGAGCCAACCACCTTAGACAAAGCCTTAGAATATGGGAATAGTAAAGGAGCCAACCACCTTAGATGAAGGCTTAGAATATCCAAAGTGGAAAGCTACAATGCAGTCTAAGTATGATAGCATCATAAAGAACAATAAATGGGAGCTATTTGACTGACCACCAAATAGAAAGGTAATTAGTACCAACTGGGTTTAAAAAGCTAAGTATAAGGCTAATGGCTCACTTGAAAAGGCTCACTTGAAAACTACATAGCTAGGTTGGTTGCACATGGATTTTCATAGGTAAATGGTTTTGACTTTGTGGAAACCTTTGCTCCCATAGCTCATATGATAACTATTAGGGTGGTAATTGCCTTGGTTGCTCATAAATAGTGGCCAGGTTTTTCACATGGATGTCAAATTAGCATTTCTGAAAATGGACATCTCAAAGGAGGAGGCATATGAAGTTCAGTCTCACCAGGTTTTGAGATGCTCGGATTAGAAAACAAAGTTTGTAAGCTGAAAAAGGCATTATATGGGCTGAAATAGCCTCAAGGGCATGGTACCATAGGATAGACCAAATTTTCAAAAATATTAGGTTTATTAGAAGTTCTTCTGATGCTAATTTGTATGTTCTAAAAAGGCATAGCAAGATTGCTTTGGTTGTCCTATATGTAGATGACTTAAACATCACAAGTGATGATGAAGAAATGATCTAGTAGATAATGGATATGTTGAGCCATGAGTTTGAGATGATAGCCTTGGGTCTTATGCATTTTTGTTTGGGGAATGAGGTCTGTAGGCAAGATCTTCATATCATAGCAGAAGTATGTTTGGGAGATTTTCATAGCATTTGGGATGATCGATTGCAAACTTGTGTCAATGCCTATGGAGGTGAATGTGAAGCTTTATAGAAGATTCTTCACCATTATTAGACATCAAAAAGTGCATGAGGCTGGTGGGCACTTTAAATATTCTCACTAACACTAGACTTGATAATATTAGCTTCACAATTAGTGTTTTGGGTAGGTTTTCCAACAAGCCATAGGAGAGTCATTGGAAGCAAGGGATGTGAGTACTTTGATACATCAGAGGTACTCTTGAGTACGGCAGTATAACTTACAGTGTAGGTGACACTCTTATGGGTTACTATGATTCAGAATGGGCAAGAGATTGTGATTCTAGGAAATTGGTTTTTGGATATTGTTTTTTGCTTTATTCCAGTGCTTTCTCTTGCAACAAGAAGTAACCTACTGTGGGTACTTTCTTCTACAGAGAAGAAGTTGAGCACAAGGCAACTTGTTTTGTGAAGAAGTATGGTTGAGGAGGATTTTAGAGGACATGGGAGTTTAGGTTAGTGGGACTACAACCAGAGTTGCATGGCCATTGCTAAGAACCCTATATTTCATGCTCAAACAAAGCACATCGAGATTCAGTATCGTTATGTGCGAGAGTTGATTGAGGATGAGATAGTGGAGCTGGAGTATTGTTCTATAGACCAGAACTACATCGACATATTTAGCTCACTTGACATCTTTATTAACTTAGTGTTGGACCAAGAACATAATTTATCTTTGGGCAAAGGGGGATGTTAGTGTACACTCAATGCCCACCCCTCAGCATGTATCTCATATTTGTGTTTGGTGTAGATTTGTAAAGGCCCCTATTATGGGGAGAAGCCATTGGTGCAGTATATTTGGTGGGAACCCCAACGTACATGTTGATGGGGTCATTATTTTGACCATTGATTGTTAGGGGTTTGAGTGTTAGCTGGGGCCTGGGGCAGAGCCTCGGCTAGGGGGGGCTAGGGGTCCAGGGACAAGACCCCCCATCTCGACAGTATGGGTTCATTATTCGTGGGTGATGGTGCCGGTTGGCCATGTTTTGAGGGTAGTGATCATGTCTATGCCGTGTAACCGCCCATGTTCTATACACATCTACCACACCACCTACAACACTATATGTGGACATAGAGTGCTTGTGAGTATCCATACCCTCTACACTTAGTGCTTGTGTGAGTCGCCAGTGCATGAGTATTAACACTTAGTATATCCTCCATCAGAGTCTATCTTAGTACATCCTCCATCAGAGTCTATCTAGAGTTCCATCTAAGCTCTACTTGAGAGCGCATGGCCATAAGCCTTTTCCAATCCATCGAGGGGGGTGAGAATAGAAACATTTGGATTAAGTTTAGAGAAATTATGCTTAAACTAGTGACTCATGCCATGCCAAGGTGACATTCTACTGTTGGGTTTTCCATACCTCGCTATTCCTTCATCAAATGATCACTCACCCATAATGAAATTAAGAATTAATCAACTCGGATGGTCGAGAAACTAGGTTAGACTATTCTGATATGTGGGCTGATTAATTTGAAGCTGGAATGATTAGCCACAATGGGACTGAGACACCACCAAGCATCTTATTTCCCTGTATTTTGCACCGTCTTTAACCAAAAAGGCTTGAAGCACCAGTTCCACATTGATAATTCCTTCGATTGCTCTTTGGTCAAAAAACACGACGACTAGCTTACTCAAAAAGATTGTAGTTTTTACGAAGTAGATGCTATAGTAAGAACCAATGTGACCTCAGTTTAGTGACCAACCTTGAGTAAAATGTCCAAAAAACCAATTCTCATCTAGAAAATTGATATTCTTAATAAATTTATAATTTTTTATTTCACAAAAAGAATTTGGTCCATACATTACATATGAAATGAATATTCCAACGAAAGATAAACTGATTGAACCGATTGAATCTACCAAGAGTTCTACCAAATCTTTATTAAGTTTAATAAGAATGAGGGGAATCAAGATTGGGACAATGAATCAAGATGAAATTTGTTCGAAATATTTCTTTATGAGCTAGATTCTCTTTAGCAAAATATGTGATTGGAAGACCTTCTACAACCTCCACATTTTGTGAGGATATGAAATTGTCAATAATTTTTAAATTGGTGATTCTATTTTGGGTTACCCCCATAAATTAATACTATTACAAGAAGTGCCGAAATCGGTGTGACTGATATCACTAGAAAAAAAAATCCTAAAATGTGAGGAGGTAGATACGAAACATATAAGATGCAGTGAAACCGACTGTGATGGAAGCTATCCATCCAAGGTAAGATATGAAGGATATAGATATGTGAGGAGATAGATATGAAACATATAAGATGCAGTGAAACCTACTATGATGGAAGGTATCCATCCACCAAGGTAAGAGGAACATAACCGACTCTCTACAGTAATTTCATCTTTAGACCAAAAACAAGCTAGTGGTGGTATAGCACGCCACATTAACCTCCTACTTGATATGGCCATTCAAAAATGTTGACTTCACATCCATTTGCAATACCAACTAATTCTCCTCCTTTAGGAACACACAATGGATTGTTAAGTACATATAGTCATCATATAATCTATACCCTTGGATTTTGTTTATTTCCTGGGCTATGTTGCTTTTGTGCTTAAGCAGGGTGATGACATGGATGAAGAATTTATCTAATCCAATTTCCTCCTTAATTTTAGGTAAAGGATTAGAATCATGGTTATTGCGAGTAAGGAGGCTTTTTTTGCTAAGCACTTTCACCACAACCACGTTCTCCTAATATGTACTTGATAAAGTTAAATTCTTGAAGAGTATGTGTCCATCTTCTTTGCCTCATAATAAGATAAAATTGAGTGAAGATCAACTTTAAGCTTTGATGATCAATTATCAAACTAACATTTTTTCCCAAGAAGATAGTGTCGCTAAAGCTTTAAGGTATGCACTATTATGAGCATCTCTAAATAAATTACCAAAATATTTTTTTTCCCAAGAAGATAATGTCACTAAGGCTTTAAGGTATGCACTATTACAAGCATCTCTAAATCATGGACAACATAATTCCTCTCACACAGCCTCAAAATTTAGCCTCAACTTTCACAATTCATATGCTATGGGATGTTTAGGATTCCATCAACATTAAATCCACTAGCATTAGTGACGACTTCGAAGGGATTTCCAAATTTTGGTAGCTTTAAAACATGTTTTATCACCAACATAAATTTTAACTTATTAAAGGTGCGTTGACACATAAGACATCATCAAAATGGAGTATCCTTATTGAGAAGCACTATCAAGGGAGAAGCAATCTTGGCATACGAGTGGATGAAAATTTGATATCACCATGTTAAGCCTAAGAATCCTCTCACGTCCTTTACCATCTTGAGTTCTGGCTAGTCAATAATAGCTTGTACCTTTGTTAGTTTAGCTGATTTTCCATCCTTTGACACTATGAACCCTAGATATTCAATGCAATCATAAAGAAGATACACTTACTTTTCTTAGCAAAAACGTTACGCTTTTGGAGGGTTTCCAAGACTTTGTGCACATGCTTCATGATTGGCAACATTTTTGGAGTAGACATAATGTCATAAAAAAAGACCAAGGCAAAATCATCCAAATGCTCTTTCAAGCTCGAGGCAAGCAGAGAAAGAAATTATTTTGTGCCGTTCTCACTTGGGAAGTGCAAGGCATGCACAATTTCTACATTAATCGATTGAAGGTAGCAGGGGTATTTGTCAATCCAAATGACATTATTACTATAAATTGATTATGTCCATATCAGATATTAAAAGCACTCTTAGGAATATCCTATTGCTTAATCCTATTCTAGTTATACCCTAATTTCAAGTAAATCTTATAAATATATGGGCACCATGTAGTCGATCTAGAATCTCATCTATCCTGAGAATGGGATACTTATTCTTGATTGTTTAGCTGATTCAATCCTCGATAATCAATGCAATTTCAAGTAAATCTTATAAATATATCGGCACCATGTAGTCGATCTAAAATCTCATCTATCCCGAGAATGGGATACTTATTCTTGATTGTTAGCTGATTCAATCCTCGATAATCAATGCATAGCCTAATGAGGAATTTCTTCTTTGTCTAGAAAAGTACAGGTGCACCCCATATGGATACATTGGGTCAAACAAAGCCTTGCTCCAAAATCTTTCTTAATTGTTCTTGAGTTTAGTTGCTTTTGGAACGGCCATCTAATATGCCCTTCTTTTGTGAGTAGCTAGGCTCCAGGTATTAGCTAAATCTCATGATCTACCTCTCAAGTCTATAGGAAATATATCATCATACTGCGTTAACCATTTGAGCTCCTAGGTATCTAACTACTTGTCTGCATGATTTAACTTGACAACGTAAATTTCAAGCTTCTTCCTAAGTCCTTTCAATAGTTTAGATGCCTTTACAAGTTGTAAGGTAGGAGCTCTAGTTACACCAATTCCTTGCATCTTATTCTCGTGAAGATCCAGGAATGAAATAGTCCCTTTGTGGCAATAGATATCAACTTGATTCTAAGTAAGCCGATCCATTCCAAGAATTACATCATATACAACTAAGGTAAAATTATGAACTATTCGGTCAGATTTCCATCTAAGGAGAACTGAATCACATCCATCTCATGGCACATGAAAAGAATCTTCCCACTTATTTTGCTTTATTTGTCTTCAAAGCTTTTTATCAATATTATTAACTTATACAAGCATCCACATAAAATTAATGAATGAGTAGTGCTTCCTAAATCAACCAAAATCCAAATTTTTTAACCTTGGTAATTGGTTGGGGCCTGAATTACTAAACATAGTTGATTTTGACCATGGCGCTCCCGTGCATCTTTCTTCTTCCTCTTGGCCAGCCTACTGTAATGGAATTAGATGTAGCTGATTGAGTTGATTGAGTTGGAATTAGATGTAGCTGATTGAGTTGGAATTTTCCTTCTCTAATTTCTATAGTTCTAAGGTGGGGGTCCCTAATTACTCTGCATTGAACCTGCAAGTTTTTGGTATCATGATCCTAGGGTACTTTGAATTGGAAAAGTAACAACATCATGAGCGTTTGGATAATCACTCATTATATGTAGCTTGGCTACTGGCATTTGAAGCATTTTCACTTTGTATTGAAGCTGCAGGTTTCTAGTATCAGGATCCTATGATACTTTGAGTTTGAAAAGTAATAACAACATGAGCATTTGGACAATCACTCATCATATGTGGCTCGACTATTGGCATCTAAAGCATTTATGCTCTTTCCCAAGTTAAAGTTTACCATAATTTTGATAGAAAATTGGGGTAAGAATCTTATCCTCTGGATGATAAGTAAAATGCATTTTTATTGGGATACAACTTAGGAAGCCTTAAAGCCTTGATTATGGTCTTGTCTCCTTGGTTTAGGTAACCCATAATTACTCACTCAATAAACCCTAGATTGAAAGCTTCTAGCTCTGATACCATGAAAAGAGATTAGATGGGAATACAAGAGACACACCTAGTCATAGGGGTCAAAGTTCTAGAGGAGGTAGCAAAGATTTCTACTAATTTGTTTCCTTTAGAAAAGCTTGTGTGAAATCCTTAGCCATTTTTATGACTTCTCCTATAAATAAGGCATTCTTCACCAATCTTTCTCTAGCGTAGTATCCAACTTTTGAATGAATGAATCAAGAAAGGTTTCATCATCTGGAGTGGGAGCATAGCAAACAAGAATTGCATAAGATTGATGGTACTCCTCCTCAATAGATTTGCTAGAGACAATTCAAGAATCCATTCATTTTTTCCCATTGGAGGGTGGTTGCAAGATCAGGGTGCCCAGTTTTGTCCACTCAGGCACCCTGTAGATAGTAAAAAAACAGGCATTTGTTTACCTTTAGTGGCTAATCTCTCCTAGTAAATGAAAGAATTTCGTTTCAAGTTCTTTTGTTGGAACATCATATTCAAAGTTGGAAATATAGTTGCATAATTTGATTAAGCATTAGATAGTCAAAAGTCCTCATTTTCTTAGGTACAAAGTCAATGTATACACCCTGTCCCAAATTTGAACTGATTCCATAAAATGCTAATATCTTTTACATATAAACTCATATGAGATTCCCACTTTGTACCTTAGATCTTCACATAATATGGAGCTTAACTTGATTTTTTGAGAAAATTTTAAGATATTTGTCTATTTTCTTTAAATATTTCAAGGTTTTTAAAGCGTTATAATATACGCCACTTTTTGTACCCACAATAGCTACCACTTAAAATCCTTAATCTTGTAGATCAAAAGAGTAGGTAGATACTGAGACATTAGTAGAATGTGGTGGTTAGTAAAAATTGCAAATCCAATGGTTGGATTTGCAATGATCTCTTTTTCAAAATTCTTCCATATTATCAGAAGGCCTGCAAATATTAATAATCTAATTAGTAAAATTACATTTTTTATGTGAATCATCTAAAACCTATAGGGACTAGTGTACTTGTAATGGTGCATCTATGGAAAAATAAATTGGATCACTCTAAGTATGGAAAGATCATTTGTTTATCATTTCATCATATTTTTGATTAAGTTTGATTAATAAGACTAATTTATATTAAATTAAGTTATATTGATTTAATTTAAGGGCAAGCGTATTTTCTATTACTTGCTTGATCTCATTTTAAGTACCTTGCCCCTGAGAATTTACTCTCCAAGCATTGTCCCAGTCCAGCTAAACTGGATAAAACTGGACACCCTGATCTTGCAACAACCCTGGAATCTCAGGGGACAAAATCTGTGTTGGAGGCACACCTTTATCAAATGGTTGGAATCAATATAATTTCTCTAACTACTTTGAGCTACTTTGATCTGCCATGCAAGGGCCATTTATGATTGTTATCTTGCTATGTCAAAGTACACGTCGATAGAATCAGTCTAACTCAAAATTGCTTTTTCAATATTATTTCCTTTTCCTTGGAATGGACGTGGTTGTGATCTATGGAGTGCTTCTTTGACATCATTATCATTATCTAATGCCTCCACTTCTAGTGAAATATTATGAGCTCAGTGTCCACATCTCATAATTTCCTTTTGAAAGAAAATATATTTTTTTGTATCAAAACTTTACAAAATTTCTTGAAGATAAGAAAATACTTCTTTTACTTTTTCAAAGTTTATTACATTGGTTGGGGGAAATCTCAACCCATATATCCAAAAAGTTAAAAAGTCGATACTATGATTACATTTTTTAGGTTGAAGATACAAACTAAGATATATATTCCCAAAGTATTCATCCAAGGTAAAGATAAAGAGACTTCTATCACAAATCCTATACTCTTTTACAAAATTTAAACTTTTCATAATCATGGCTAAACTCAGGGTTGAAATATATTATGGAAGATAGTCTAGTCTATGTCTGTCTTTTATAAAATTTAGACTTTCCATAATCATGGCTAAGCTCAGGTTTGAAGCATAATATATGGAGGTTATTTTATGTCTATGTCTATCTTTTATAAAACTTAGACTTTCAATAATCATGGCTAAACTCATGTTCAAATCATAATACAAAATATAGGCTATGTCTATCTCCACAATAAATCTCTCTTCATCTTTGTTCCACTGATGTTGCCACATGAACAAAGGCTAGCAGCATTGACCAAAATAATATTCCCTATAATTGGCATAGTTGCAACCGGAATCTTATTCTAGGAATTGATTGTGGAAAGATAGAGAATTAATTCAATCATAAAAACCATTGCTTGTTAGCTTCAACTAAATCAAAGCAATTGAAAAATTAAACACTTAAACAAAAATACTTAGCTCCAAAAAGACCATATTGGGTGCAATCTTCCCCCCTCTTGTGCGTGGCCTCTCCCCACACAAGAGTATTTCTTTATTAGCTTTCCTTTTCACCAAAATTAGGCCATAGCCCCCAAAATACAAGATGTGCTTTTTAGAGAGCACAGCACTCTTCTTTAACAAAAATAGAGTGTCAAAATTGGGACTAGGGTAAAGCCATAGGCTTTAATAAATTCCACAAAAATAAATGTATCTTTCCTAATGTTCAAAATGGAAAAATCATTTAATAAGATTACAAGCTACTATGCTTGCCAAAAATGAAATGTGATGATCCAAGACATTTCTTCCAAAGTAAACTCTTCAATTCCCATAGTCTTCATCACCTGAAAATATAAGCCCAATTAATTATTAAATTAATCCCACAAATATTAGACAGGCACAAATCATCACCAACTCATGACTACCAGGCGTAAGTACCCCAGGAATCACCCTGCCATACAAACCTAACTGAAATAATCATAGGTGGCCTCAAACATACGTCATATACCGCACGTATTAATATTTATAGTGGTGTCACCCACGATATTAACCTAGCCGGCATGACGCAAGAGTAATCTAGGCGTCCCCAAATTACTCAAGAGGGGATAAATAATATTTTTCTAGAGGACTTAAAATATATTCTCATGACATCCCTCTTGCTTGAGTTTGCAATTGTCCTCAATTGCGGATTTGCTGGGTTTGAAAAGAATGAAGAATTTCAGGGTAAACTCGGAAAAATTTCTCAGGCATCCATTTAGCATCTTCTTGTGGATGATTCTTAAAAGTCAAAAGATACTTAAAGTATTGATTACCTGTTCTTGTTGTTGTTATCTCTTGGTCAATGATTGCATCAGGAACTAATACTTCTTACTCTCCTTCAATAAGAGGTGGTTCCTCATATGTTGGGTGAGTAGGAAGTGTTCCTCGAAAAGGTTTCAAGAGATGGATATGAAAAGAATTGTGGATATTCCAATTAGATGGAAGCTCTAGTCTATAGGCCACATCATTAATCTTTTGAAGGATTTTAAATGGCCCATAATATCTAGGCGCTAGCTTCACTGCAGGGAATTTTTCCACACTCTTTAATCGACGCTTTTCAATTCTCAAGAGTACATAATCACCTTCTTGAAATGAAAAATCTTTGCGTTTCCTATTTGCTTGAGATGTATACTTCTCTTGAGCTCTTTGAATACAATCACGCACTTCAGATAGAATGCGATCAAAGTCTCTAACATATTGGTCGGCTGCTTCAATCTTATGAGAGAGTCTAGTAGCCGGAATAGGCAATGCTCTTTCATAGATGATCTCAAATGGTGCTCGACTAGTAGCAGTATGAGGAGTATTATTATAAGCAAATTGGAGTAGGTGTATGTACTTATCCCATGCACTAGGTTGTTGCTGGGAAACATAGGCTCTAAGCATATCTAAGATAGTGCTATTTGTAACTTCGGTTTGTCCATTCGATTCCGGATGGAAAGCCGTAGAAAAATCTAACTTAGTGCCCAAGTTTGAGAAAAGAGCAGCCCAAAAGTGACTACAAAATTTAGAATCTCTATCAGAAACTATCACTTTGGGTAGACCATGATGAACAAAAATTTGCTTAACAAATATGTTCGCGGCTTGCTGAGAAGTTAGTGTCTTTTTACATGGAATGAAATAGGCTTGCTTACTAAATCTGTCCACTATTGTCCAAATCATGTCATGGTGACTGGAAGTAGTAGGGAAGCCAGTAATGAAATCCATAGACACTTGTTCCCATGGTCTATCAGGAATAGGTAGAGGCATAAGCAATCCTAAAGCTTTGCCTTTGTAGCTTTTGATTGTTTGGCAAATGTTACATTCAGCTATAAACTTAGCTACATCATTCTTCAAATGGGGCCAATAGAATTCTCGAGAAACTACTTGAAGTGTTGCGGAAACTCCTCTATGTCCCACAAATGGTGGTTGGTGCATCTCTTCCAAGACAAGCTGTCTGTAAGGTTGAGTAACACACAATCTCTTCTCAAAGAAAAGATAGCCATCATTATGAGAATAACTTCCTTGAGGTGTCCAATTGTTTTCACGCAATTTAATCCATATTTGAGAAAAATCTGGATCAACTTCATAAGTTTCTTTCATGAGGACAAATGGTTCACTTTCAATTATAGAAATGTTGTTGATATTTGGTCTTCGACTCAAAGCATCGGCAACAACATTTTCTTTTCCAGGTTGATATTGAATCATAGGTTGGAAACTTTGAATGAAAGCTGCCCATTTGATATGTCTATCTGAAATAAGAGGTTGCGTAAGCAAATGCCTAATGCTTTGTTGGTCTGTCTTGATAAGAAATTCAGAGCCCATTAGGTAATGCTTCCAGATCTTCAAAGCATGCACTACTGCTGCTAATTCCTTATCATAAGTGCTATAATTTTGCTCTACAGGCTTAAGCTTTCTACTTTGATATGCAATTGGATGGTTGTCTTGCATAAGAACAGCTCCAAATCCTTTGCCACTAGTGGTCTTTGAAAATCAGGTAGTGTAAGAACTGGTGCTTGTGTTAAAGCATTCTTGAGTGTTGCAAAAGATTTATCTTGCTTATCAGTCCAATTGAAATTTGTAGCTTTCTTAAGGAGTTCAGTCAAAGGATTGGCAATACAAGCGAAATTCTTGACGAACTTCCTATAATAACTACATAAGCCAAGAAAAGATCTAAGATCATGTATGTTTCTAGGCGTAGGCCAAGAAGCAATACATTCAATTTTCTTAGGATCTACACGAATTCCTTCGGCCGATACTATATGTCCTAAGTATTCAATCTCCTTTTGAAAGAAAGAACTCTTTTCAGGATTGACATACAATTCATTTTCTCTCAAAAGATTGAACACTTGTTCCAAGTGTTGTTCATGCTCTTGTCGATCCTTGCTAAAAACAAGAATGTCATCAAAGAACACTATAACAAAACTTTGAAACTTAAGGAATATACGATTCATCATACAGCTGAAAGTAGCTGGAGCATTGGTCAAACCAAATGGCATAACCAAAAACTCATAATGACCAGTTTGGGTTCTAAAAGCTGTCTTGAAAATGTCAGATTGAGTCATACGGACTTGATGATACCCAGACTTTAGGTCAATCTTGCTAAAGACCTTTGATCCTCTAAGCTTATCAAGAAGATCATCTACCCTAGGAATAGGATATCTGTTCTTGACAGTAATCTTATTCAATGCACGATAGTCTACACACATTCGGTAAGTTCCGTTCTTCTTCTTAACAAGAAGTACTGGAGCTCCAAAAGGTGAACTACTAGGTCGAATAAGGCCTCTCTCTAGCAAGTCTTCTATTTGGCTTTGAATTTCTCTTTGCTCTACATTGTTGACTCTATAGGGAGCTTTACAAGGCGGGGAATTTCCAGGCAATAAATCAATGCTATGATCCTCAGGCCTAGACTTAGGTAATCCTGGAGGCAGATCTTCCATGAAACAGTCACTAAATTTGGAGATAAAAGAATCAAACTTTGGTCTTTTGGATGTGTCCAACTCAGCATCAAGCTGGTTAACCCATACCATATAAGTCTTGTCTCTTTTTCTTAGAGCTCTCTTTGCTTGAGTGTGACTCAACAAAGGACTCATTTCTCCTTTGACTTGACACTGGAGGATAATATCTTCATTGTCCTTCCTTAGAGAAATACTATGAGTGTCATAGTCTATAATAGGATTGAATTTGTGTCTCCAAGGCATACCCAAAATTATATCTACCCCTTGTAAAGGTGCAACTAAGAAATCCCTCTTTTCTGTTAAAGGTTTGATGCATAAATCCAAATCTTTCACTACTTGCATGCAATTGTACTTTGTTCCAGTAAATGCTGCTTTGACTTTATAGTGCGTAGGTGAAGAATGAAGATTTAATGCTCTAAGTACCTTTTCAGAAATGAAATCATGTGTACTACCATCATCATGCAAAATAAGAACTTCATGTCCATTTATCGTTCCTTTTATTTTAAGCAAAGAATGAACATGAGGTTTACCTTCTTGTTCTGAGTAATCTGGATCGGAATTACCCTCTTGCTCGAATGATTCTTCTTCATTGTCGTCTTCTTCAATCATGTTGACTCGAGCTGCTGCTGCTGGTGTTGAATTCTTAGTACGCTCCGGACAATTCGGTGCTATGTGACCTTCTTTGTGGCACTTGAAACATTTGATAGGAGATGTCTTCGGTTTGCCACCATTGACTTTCTTATTGGTATTCATGTTGCCTTTAGCCTCGTCCTTGCCTTTGTCATAACCTGGTTTATACATCTTCTTTGAAGCATAAAAAGATTTAGTAAACGGTTTAGAAGAAGTACCCTCATGTGCTTTAGGCTCTTTAGGAAAACCATTTTTACGTTCTGAATTAGTTGCCAAGGATATTGCAGAAGATAGTGAATGAGGTCGAAACATATTCACATCGGCCCTAATGGTAGATCTAAGGCCCGATATAAACTTCCTTTTTTGATCCTTCTCACTAACTCTATCCACAACCTGCACCTGTAATAAAGTATTCCAGAACTTTTCTACATACTGTGACATAGTTTCCTTTTCCAATTGATGCAGAGTATCCCATTGGTGCCTAACTTTGGACTTGAATTGTGAGGGTAAAAAGTGCTTTTTAACCAGCCGTTGAAATCTTTTCCAAGAATCTGGCTTGTCACGACCTTGCTTAACTACACTCCACCATAAAGTTGCACTGTCTACCATATGATTGACTGCACATTTAATCTTATCTTTCTCTGAAAATTTTTCTCCAGAAAAGGGTTGTTGCAAGATCAGGGTGTCCAGTTTTATCCAGTTTATGCTGGACTGGGACAATGCTTGGAGAGCAAATTTTGGGGGGCAAGGTACTTAAAATGAGATCAAGCAAATAATAGAAAATACGCTTGCCCTTAAATTAACCCAATATAACTTAAATTAATATAAATTAGTCTAATTAATCAAAATTAATCAAAAATATGATGAAATGATAAACAAATGATCTTTCCATACTTAGAGTGATCCAATTTATTTTTCCATAGATGCACCGTTACAAGTACACTAGTCCCTATACATTTTAGATGATTCACATCAAAAATGTAATTTTACTAGTTAGATTATTAATATTTGTAGGCCTTCTGATAGTTTGGAAGAATTTTGAAAAAGAGATCATTAAAAATCTAACCATTGGATTTGTAATTTTTACTAACCACCACATTCTACTAATGTCTCAGTATCTACCCACTCTTTTGATCTACAAGATTGAGGATTTTAAGTGGTAGCTATTGTGGGTACAAAAAGTGGCGTATATTATAACACTTTAAAGACATTAAAATATTTAAAGAAAATAGACAGATATCTTAAAATTTTCTCAAAAAATCAAGTTAAGCTCCATATTATGTGAAGATCTAAGGTACAAAGTGGGAATCTCATATGAGTTTATATGTAAAAGATATTAGCATTTTATGGAATCAGTTCAAATTTGGGACAGGGTGTATACATTGACTTTGTACCTAAGAAAATGAGGACTTTTGGCTATCTAATGCTTAATCAAATTATGCAACTATATTTCCAACTTTGAATATGATGTTCCAACAAAAGAACTTGAAACGAAATTCCGTCATTTACTAGGAGAGATTAGCCACTAAAGATAAACAAATGCCTGTTTTTTTACTGTTTATAGGGTGCCTAAGTGGACAAAACTGGGTACCCTGATCTTGCAACCACCCAAAAATAGTCATCTAGTTGACTAAGCCAAGCTAAAATGACTCTAGCATCCTTCTTTCCATCATAATTTTGAAATGTGAAAGCTTTCCGACTAATCTTGGATTCTTTTTGTGACCTTTGTGCTTGCAATGTAGCATTTACAGCCCTTTGAATAGTGTCATCTTCGTCATCAAAAGATAGCGAAGAGTCACGCTTGCGTCTACGATTTGAGAGCTATCTCTCCAATTCAATACGCTTCTCTCTTTCTTCTACAATTTGATGTTGTAAAGAAAGGAGTTGCTCTTGAATTGATGGCGAGATAGGCAAATCGGCCATAGTGCTTGTGCAAATGATGTAGATAAATAAAATTTTACTTTATTTGATGTAAATAAATAAAGCAAAAATAAATGAGTACTTATCTTATTTTTCTCCCGCAATTCGATCTTGGTTGAAGCTGAACAAGACGTTGTTCAATGGCTGAATTGAATTCTCGTCGCCTCAAACAAATCCCGAACGATTCCGCGTGATTCGAGAGTCTTGGGCTAGTCGAATTGTTGATGGAATAATTTTTTTGCACTTTGAAACCTACTGAAACAGTCCTGTAAACCTTGCCCAAACTCTGTAATATTTTTCTGAAATTTTCAGAATTTTTCAGAAGTGATTTCGGAATTTTCTAGCCTTTTCTAGGCAATTTCCAAGCTTTTTTAAAACCTGTAAATGACTTTTCTGCAGCCAGAAATTTTCAGAATTGGAAAACCTTTGAATTTCTCCTCAAATTTGGAAATTGGGAAAAGTAGAGGTTGAAAAAGTGATGTGACTTGCATAGGGATTGGGAAAAGTAAGAGAAGGATTAGAGAGATGATTAAGCTTGATTAAGCTTAAGGGAATTTTTTTTTTCTCCTTCTCTCCACGCTTTTGCGCCGGCAGGCTGCCGCCGTGCGCTTGCTTGTCCAAAAGTTTATGGAGATTTATAAGATAGTTTTTGCATGGATTTTCCTGCTCCGTCCATTATAGGTTTACTCATGCTTGAAGCTTTTTGATTTCTGAGAGTTACCCGTGAGGTTTTTGGCTATGAGGATTTCATCCATACGGTCAGATTCTGATTTCACAGAGTATTTGGAAAAACCGCTTTTTGATAAAGAGGGATGGTTTTGCAGGGTGGTGAGTGGGTTTGAGAGTAGATCTAGTTTTGAATCTTTGACCTTTGGGTAAAGACCTGCAAAACACCCTTCTGTCCACTGGATAAATTCCTGCACTTTCTTGATTTTTGAGAAGTTGAAGCCCTTTCCTACCTTCTCCACAAATCTCCTAGCCCAAGCTCTGATACCACTGCAACCGGAATCTTATTCTAGGAATTGATTGTGGAAAGATAGAGAATTAATTCAATCATAAAAACCATTGCTTGTTAGCTTCAACTAAATCAAAGCAATTGAAAAATTAAACACTTAAACAAAAATACTTAGCTCCAAAAAGACCATATTGGGTGCAATCTTCCCCCCTCTTGTGCGTGGCCTCTCCCCACACAAGAGTATTTCTTTATTAGCTTTCCTTTTCACCAAAATTAGGCCATAGCCCCCAAAATACAAGATGTGCTTTTTAGAGAGCACGGCACTCTTCTTTAACAAAAATAGAGTGTCAAATTGGGACTAGGGTAAAGCCATAGGCTTTAATAAATTCCACAAAAATAAATGTATCTTTCCTAATGTTCAAAATGGAAAAATCATTTAATAAGATTACAAGCTACTATGCTTGCCAAAAATGAAATGTGATGATCCAAGACATTTCTTCCAAAGTAAACTCTTCAATTCCCATAGTCTTCATCACCTGAAAATATAAGCCCAATTAATTATTAAATTAATCCCACAAATATTAGACAGGCACAAATCATCACCAACTCATGACTACCAGGCGTAAGTACCCCAGGAATCACCCTGCCATACAAACCTAACTGAAATAATCATAGGTGGCCTCAAACATACGTCATATACCGCACGTATTAATATTTATAGTGGTGTCACCCACGATATTAACCTAGCCGGCATGACGCAAGAGTAATCTAGGCGTCCCCAAATTACTCAAGAGGGGATAAATAATATTTTTCTAGAGGACTTAAAATATATTCTCATGACAATAGTATAAGTTATTCTATTACTAGCCACATGCTCAAAGGCTAGCAGCATTGACCAAAATAATATTCCCTATAATTGGCATAGTATAAGTTATTCTATTACTAGCCACATGCTCAAATGCAACTTGGATAGCTTATTGTTCCAGGGTAAAAGGTAAGCTTTGTACCATCCTGCATTTTGATTATCTCTTAGGGGTTATCAGTGATAGATATTTAATATGCTCAATAGTAAAATCATACAACACAGATATAAGGATTTGCTCTAGATGTTTATATATTTTTTATATAAAGCTTAAGACTATCATATGGATGATATAGGCTGCTTTCATGTAAAATGAGGTACTTATGAGTGTCATTTGACCTTGTGTCTAAAACTAGGAAAATTTGTTTGTTATTATTTCAAAATTGGCTAGCATGGAGGGGAGATTAGGCAATATAAAGAGGTCTAAAATTTCCACCCTATCATCTATTATGGTGGAGTTCATCAACATTTTACACCAAGGTATGAAGTTTAGGACCATCAGATGTGTTGGGTATTTCTGGAGTCAGTGGTGTGAACACCCTCTAATTTAGGGTCAAAAGATAAGGCCACGGTGCCTATAAAAGCATGTATTTGGGTGGATTCATTATCATAGTGAATATTACTTGAGTTGTGTAATCTTGTTTTCTCTTGGTTGTTAACACGTCTCTCTCTCTCTCTCTCTCTCTCTCTCTCTCTCATAATAGAAGATAAATTACCAAAAATTACTTTACGAATGGCCACATGGCCGCCACGTGATGTACTAGCTTCCCTCACTAATTACTCCAACCACAGGTGTAGCTCAGAGTACCCTCATCCAATATATAGCCATGTCATTCTCCACCAAGTTATATGACCACAAGGAAGAGGCTTGCCACAATAGTAGCCCTTTTATACAACCTATGTGAGCTGTAATACCAACTTTTGCATCAAATATGAAGGCATTCCCAGGTTAACCAGATATGTCACAAATTTGTCCACCTAAAAAAAGGAAAGAAAATTTAATGTTCTGGGTTATTCGGCCCATTTAGAATCTTGCCAAAAATCCAATCTTTAACCTTTACAGGCCTATTTGTCAATGAAATCCATACACGAGAAAGGAAATCCCACACCTTCTTTGCCACAAGATATGAAATGAAAAGATGAGGGCATGTTTCTAAGCATGTAGTACAAAACACACAATTACCAGAAGCAATCCATCGCTTTCCATAGAAACACCTTCCCTTGATATGGAATCTTAGACCACCAGCCCTGTAAGATTACTTCCTTCCACTAGATCCTACTTTTCTTGATGTTTCATACCCTATTAGCCTTCTTAGTGATCCAGCGCTTATCTTCCACTATCATATGGTACACTCGATTTGTTGTATGCTAGGGACAATGTCTTGAGGCTTTCGAAATGCCCAATCTAGCCAAGGTTGCTGATCCTCCAACTGAGGAATATCACCAAATGGTGTAAGTCCTGCCCTCACCTTCTCCCATAACTATACACACGAGGAACCCGAAAATATTGATGGATTTTCTAAAAAGATAATGAACGGCCTCTATGAATGGCAACAAAACATCCATGATTCTCACTAGTCCCAATCGAGCCATTCTATTGAATTTTGGCCACTCAGCAAGTTTGTGAGGCCACTCCAAAAGTCGTGAACCTCACCTACCACCATAGAATTCAACTCAACCGTTGATCTGAAGGCTTCCATTTAGTGTGTTCCAATACCTCCTTTCATGAGATCATCAAATGAGAAAGGAGAGGTGAAGCCACCACTTGAACCTGTTGGGAACCATTCACTACATCCCACCATGTACCATCAATCTTGGTATTACCATGCACGAGTGCAACCTCCTCTATGAGGGTCTCTCTCTCTCTCTCTCTCTCTCTCTCTCTCTCTCTCTCTCTCTCTCTCTCTTTAATCCTTGTGCAGCATCACTGGCATGGGTTGAAGCTCCATCTTCTCTCCTTTCAATATTCATCCCTCTCCACATACTCACCATGATGATGATATTTCACCCTCCATACAGTTGCATGTGTGATCTCCTGTGATATCTAATATGGTATCAGAGCAAGAACCGCATACTTGTGCAGCATCACTGGCATGGGTTGAAGCTCCATCTTCTCTCCTTTCAATATTCATCCCTCTCCACATACTCACCATGATGATGATATTTCACCCTCCATACAGTTGCATGTGTGATCTCCTGTGATATCTAATATGGTATCAGAGTAAGAACCACATCTTCCATTCAGCCTTCCACATCTATGTTTTTTGGGTTTCTTCTTTTTTGTTGTTGGATTTTCCTACCATCAAACATGTGTTATTTTTTGAACTAAGTTGCCATCATCTTCACCATCTAGGGTGTTTTTATGAGCTATGCCTATTCAAACAATTTTTTAACCTTCCACTATTTGTGTTTTGCTATTGCACTGCATGGAGATCCATAGCTACCATTATCTTCATCATTAAAAGCTGCATTTTAACCTTGCTGCCCACTACTGATCTCAGAGTCCTTTGTACTAAGCTGTTTGTACTAAGCTGCCATGCTTTATAAACCTTTGAGCCATGCTTTGAACCTCTGAGCCATGTTTATAAGCCACTGAGCCAATTGTTGTAGGGTCTATGCCTAGTCTTTTCTTGTGTTGGAGTCCATAAATATTGAAGGTTATGCATGAAACTCCATCATCACTTCGAAGAAGGTGGGTTTGTTAGGTATTTTAGAGCTAGTATGGAGTCTGGTCAAGTGTCCTTATTAGTGGTGCACTAGATGTGAACACCCTCTTATTTAGGGTCAAAATATAAGGCCCTCATGCCTATAAAAGTATGTATTTGGGTGGATTCATTATCATCGTAAATATCATTTAAGTTGTGCAATCTTACTCTCTCTTGGTTGTTAACATCTCTCGCTCTCCCTCTCTCTCTATGTAATCCTTGTGCATGATTGCCATGGGTTGGAGCTCCATCTTCTTCTTCTTCAAGCTTCATCCCTCTCCACATACTCACATGATGATGATATTAGCTGCATATGTGTAATCTCTTATGATATCCAATAGGATGAAAGGCATAAGTATACATGGTTGTATAGTCAGTAAGATAAATACCATTATGTGTGATCTCTTATTATATCCAATAGGATGAATGGCATAAGTATAGATGCCTATATGGTCAATAAGATAAATATCATTATGAAATATGGCCATAATTTTAATGAGTCTACATCCCAATTTGAATTTTATCGTATTAGTTGTATATTCCCCCTTGTTAGATCTTAACTAATACATCGATATAATAATGTGAGAAAGAGAGTGTAAGTGATGAAAAAACAAGGTGAGGCCATGACACGGGACCCTTTTGTACTTCTTGAAGAAATAATTAAAAACTCACAAAATATATCAAAAATTAAAACAAAGACTTGAATTAAATTGAATTCAAATAACATAGCATAACATAAGGAAAGAGAAATAGAATAACATCACCATCAAGACAAGATTGGGTGCAATCTCCCCCCCCATGCCGTGTAGCTCCACTTCCACGACATGAGTATTTAGAGAATTTTTATTCATAAAAATAGCCCAAGGAGCTAAGAATAGATGAGCGTATAAATTGAACTTGCTTTTCCCACTTTTGGGATATTGCTTTACATATTTTTTTAACCATATCAAAATCCCTAAGGTTTGTACACATATATTAATCTTGTGCTCACTTGCACATTCCATTAAGCTGAATCTTGCACAAATTAAATTAAACATATTTTTGTACGATTATTAATTCATCAAAAATATGATAAAATATATACCTATAATAGTCCTCCCGTTTGAGGAAGCAATTGTCCTTAGTTGTGTAAGAAAAATGTCATAACCTGCAAGGTAAACTCAGAGGTCTGAACATGGCTTGAAGGCACAAAAGCATAGTGCAGAGGTTGTTATGGACATGGAATACCAACAAGAAAACTCGTGCGACACCTAAATTGGTATCACCACACTGATTTTCAAATAAAAAATAACATGTACAAAATTCTAATACATTATTCACAAAAGAAAAATGATCATCATCTTCACACCACTGCTCAATCCACCAGCCATATGACACCTCAATCGTCAGTACCCTCGTATAGCGCGACACCTCAATCGGTACCCTCGCACATCTCATGCAGTGCGACTATTAGTATACACTCAATGCCCGCCTCTCAGCATGTATCTCACTTTGATGTATAATGAACATTTGTTAGGCCCCCATTATGAGGAGTAGCCATGGTGCATATGTCTCTAGTGAGAACCCCAGCTTAGATGTGATGACGGGGTCATTATTGTGACCATTGATGATGGCTAGGAGATGGTCAAGGGTACGAGCATTAGCTGGGGTCCGGGGTGATAGTTAAAGACAAGCCTTCTTTCAACCATACATAAACATAAACGTATTCTTCTTCAAATTAAATTAAAAATATACTAAAATCACCTCTACCTTTGTCTCTTTCCCACAAGTCTTTGACCAGCTTCAAGAAGACAAAGTTAAACCAAAGCTCTGATACCACTGACACGGGACCCTTTTGTACTTCTTGAAGAAATAATTAAAAACTCACAAAATATATCAAAAATTAAAACAAAGACTTGAATTAAATTGAATTCAAATAGCATAGCATAGCATAAGGCAAGAGAAATAGAATAACATCACCATCAGGACTGGGTGCAATCTCCCCCCCCAATGCCGTGTAGCTCCACTTCCACATAAGTATTTAAAGAATTTTTATTCATAAAAATAGCCCAAGGAGCTAAGAATAGATGAGCGTACAAATTGGGCTTACTTTTTCCACTTTTGGGGTATTGCTTTACATATGTTTTTAACCATATCAAAATCCCTAAGGTTTGTACATATAAAAACCTTTGCCTTGCTAATGGGCCTTGTTACATAAAATAACTTTGTGTACATTTGCACATATATTAATCTTGTGCTCACTTGCATATTCCATTAAGCTGAATCTTGCACAAATTAAATTAAATATATTTTTGTACAATTATTAATTCATCAAAAATATGATAAAATATATACCTGTAAAAGATGTGAGTTGTGAGGCACGCTCCATGAGTTATTTCACTTTCTAGTCTGGTGCTCAATAGCTTGTAACTCTTGGTTTTGTGATAGTTGCTACTCTAGCTCTCTGCAATTCTTGCATCATTTCTAGTAAGAAGTGCCATTATGGCTACCTTTTGTGTTTCGCTTACTTGAAGTAAAGTGGCGTATGGAGGCTTGGTCTTGCCTTGTTACCTTCACTCATGAGTTGCACTTGTGATTTTTGAAGAAGTTTCTCTTTGGCTATAACTTCTACTTTTGCTTCATTTAGGGTAGTGGTTAGATGGGTTTACCGCTTGTTTTAGTGATTGATTATTATAACTAATTCCATCTACTCCTTACCCTTTTATACTTCACCATGGAAGGAGTGGACAGCTTGCATGAGCTTTATTCTTTGCACTCACCTTCCAAGTGTGCTATGTGTTGCTTGTGAATTTCTTTGATCTTTGAAATGCTATCAATTTTTCCTTATCTTGTTTCTTGCTAGCTTTGAACTTCTCTTCTATTTGTTACACAGTTAAACTTTAATGTCATTGAATTTCTTTATCTTTAGCTATCTATAGTAGCTTCCTTTCATATTCTTATTTGGTTTCTTACATACATATGTAAGTCTTGTTAGTTAACCATGGCCTTCATAGTAGTGTGGACTCATCATATTGTATTTGTAGCTTTATGTGATTCGAGGCATACTTGGAAGCTAATAAATCCATATTGGCTCTCCTAGCTCTTTGAGCTTACCCTCGTGCGATTCTTTGAGCTTACCTCATATAGTTGATATATACTTATTTTAGCTTACCCTCATGTAATTGTTGCTATTCCTTTAGTTCTTGTTGGCCTTACTTCATTTGTTGTTATTCCTGTAGTGCTTGTTGACCTTAGTTCGTTTGGATCTTTCCACCACTAGTTTGTTGTTGTTAGTCATCTCCATCTCTTATCTTCACAAAACATGAGGTATTGGTTGCGGTGTAGAATGTAACTTGTCAACGTATGGCAATCTGAGACTAGATCTTCATTGACATCATCCTCCTTATATCTGGATTCTCAATATATACCTTTGCATTTTTCTATTTGTTGCAGTAGAGGCAATGCTCCATCATGGCCATGTAGCTCACAAAATTTCATGGGGATAAGATTGGTAGGTATGTGAGGAAAGATGGTGCCGACATCGTTAAGCTTATATATTTTAAAGGAAAGATTCTTTGCATTTTTCTTGGATTCTCATAGCTCCTTTTGCATCACCTCTCTTCCATGCTTCTTGGTAGGCCTTACTACTTTTATGTCTATGGGTTTAAGTTGGGTTACTTGTTCTTTCATGGGGGTCTCCTCTTCCTCTCGCCACTTCTTCTATTATCTCTTTGACTGTTTTCTCTTACTATGGTGGAGATGGTACCTATGTCTATTCATGAGACCTATTGTCTCTTTGACTATTTTCTCTTGCTATGGTGGAGATGGTACCTATTCGAGACCTTTGGTTCTTGTATGTTTTCCCCAACGAGTGTCATTATTATGTGGAGGAGAGCCTCTACACTTAATAGTTCTGGTCCTTGTTCTATCATTGAGTGACTTATTGTGGGACTTGAATAATGGGTGTGCCATTATTTGGTGGAGAGCCCTTGCACATAATGGTTATGGTCCCTATTCTGATATGGCTCGGGTCACTGAGAAGAACTCAATGCCAATAATGGGATCCACTTTAGATGTGATATAGTTGACAGTTATTATTTGGTGATGGTGGTAGATCCTCTTGCTTATATTCTTCATTGATGAGAAGGCCTGATGAGTACCTTCTTTGTGTGAGAACTTTTGACTTATTCTTTTCCATGCTGGCCAAGACTTCTTTTGTGCTGGCTACTACTATGAGGGCATAGACTTCTTCCAAACCTTTTACCATTTCTTTTAGTTGAGTTCTAATGGGTCTTCAAACACATCTTCATCTATGGGGAGTGGAGTACCTATTATGTGACTCAACACTCTCTTCTAAACCTTCTACCATTTTTTTGTGGTTGAGTTTTGATGGGTCTTCCAACACCTCTTCATATGTGGGGAGTGGAGTACCTATTACATGACTCAACACTATCTTCGAACACCTCTTCATCTGTGGTGGGGCGTGGAGTACCTATTATGTGACTCAACACTTTTGTGAGAAGACAAGGATTTGCCACTTTATTTTGATGTTGCAGGGCAGGTAAGCATTGAGCTCTTTGTGATATAGTAAGCCTGGTCATTGGTAAGATTCATCTGGATTTTTCGTACCTCGTGGAGGTTTATTCAAAATTATCTTTTAATTTTACTTCTTTTGAGATAATGTTATGGTTCACCTGATCCCTAGGAAAGGCTAGGTATGATTCATTATGCTTTTGGAACATTTTTTGGGTATGAAAAACCTGAGTTTTTCATAACGTGAAGATGTCCACCCCACTGGTTTATTTTGGAGTAAATGTTTTGGGCATGAAAAACTTGAGATACTCACATTGCGAGCGATTATTTGGGAAAAGTCACACTTGAACATTCCTGATAGTTTGTTCATGATTGTATTCAAGGGGTGTAGAGGACTTTCCCATCCTTTAGTCCTTTAAATATTTTACTTCCCCTCCTAGTTTCAGGCCTCTAGTAGCCACTCTCTTTCTTTACCATTGAGGGATATTGCTATATAAAGGTGCTCTAGTTCCTTTTGAATATTTTGCTTCCCCTCCCAACTTCAAGACTTAGTACCCACTCTCTTTCTTTGCCATCGAGGGATACTGCTGTGAAGGTGCTCTAGCTCCTTTTTTGAGTGTTGCATCCCCTCTTCTAACCATTGGACGAAGTTGACTATTAAGTCCATGGTGGGATCTAGGTCAGATTCCTCCTCCTCTTTATCCTTTCTTTTATCCCCACCCAGAAGGGTTAATCAATGATGCCTTCATTTTTTCATGTCCATCGGTAGGTTGCTTTCATTTATTTCTATAGGGTTGGATAGCATTACCACTTTCTTTCTACAAAAGATAAAGCTATTGGAACTTCCTATTTAGAGTCACTTTTTTCCTGTTAGGTATGCTCTCTACACTCAGTTACTTCATGACCCATGCTGTGATCTTGTGTGTATTCTTGGCCTTTACTACCTTTGGTTTTTGGACTCTCTTTGGTATCCAGATCCGGGTGGCTCCTTTATAGTATCATTCCTATGGTGCTGTCCACAGGTGACCTTAGGTAGTACTGAGTAGACATGGCTTCCTCCTTTTGTGGTCCCCCATCCTAGCAGTTCTCGGTCGGTGTGATGCAGGTTGTTTTGAATCTTAGCTATGGATTTCCACACTATATACTTGGGCATCTAGATTTGTTTGTTCCCTTCATAACACCCCTACGTCTTAAAGAAGCTCATAGGAATAGAAGAGTAAGCATTTGTAGCTTTAAACTCTTTTTTGAACAATGTGCAGATGATCTAGTGTATGTTGAGATGTTAAGCTCAACATGATCTGACACTTATGATATGCATGGATGACCGTTTCTATTAGCAAAGCTGCAGGGAAACTATACTATCCCTTGGACAAAAATTTTATGGCCGAAATCTAATTTCGGGCGTGTCGTGACCTCCGTTTTTAAGTTAGCAGTCATTCACGTGCACTACAGGTAAGTTTTGATATTCTACAAAACTCTATTTTTAAGGCTCCGTGAAGGGAATTCAGTTGCGCAGAAATGTGTACTACAAAGAGGTCTTATAGGTGTTATTGGGTGTATGTATGCACATTAAGGTCAGTGGTTGTGACAGTTTGAGTGCACTATAGTCAAATAAGAGTGCTATTTTTTGGTGAATTTGTGTTGCAGACAAGATGTCAAATGATGGAATTAACTAGATTGTTGCAGAGAAGCTTGAAAAGAATAAATTCCATGTTTGGAGATTTAGATAAACAAAATATTTAATGGGGAAAGGCTACTGGGAGACTAACATTGAAGGTGAACATGAGGAGGCATCAGAGATACCTAAGATTAATCCAACTACTGTAGATGTAAAAGAATATAAGGATTGGAATCAAGAAGCAAGGAAATTCATGTATTGGATTTCTATTAGTATATAGGACACCATGATTGGGCATATGCAAGATGCCAAGTCACCTAAGGAGGCATGGGACACCTTGGTGAAGTTGTATGAAACAACACCAAGGCACGAAAGATTTAGTTGAAGAATGAGCTTCATACTGTGGAGAAGAAAAACATATATTTGAATTATTATACCTTAAAAATCAAGGGCATTGTGGAATCCCTTGCATTTATTGGTGTTTCTAATGATGATGATAAAGTGGAAGTATGTCTACGTGGTCGTCTCAAGCCACAATACAAGGCATTTAAGATGTCTATTCAAACTACTCGTCGGGAGAATATTCCTAACTTTATAGATTTGGTGTCAATGCTGATCATTGAAGAAAAGATTTTGGGTGAAGACCAATCTTCACAAAACAAAGGCATTTCGAAGAAACATGCCTTCTTCACAAGTGCAAGTAGAGGATGAGGCCGTGACCAAGGTGGTGAGACTAAACAGGTAATCAAAATTATGGTTAGAAAACAACAACCACAACACATAGGTGGAAGAGACCAGTTCAAAGGCAAGGGGAGTCAAAGAGGTCGTGAAAATTGGCAAAGGCAGCAAAATGATACACGAGGCTCTTTTTATTGTGGCAAAGCTGGGCATTTGTAGGCAGACTTCTATATGGTATGTGGATTCAGGTGCTTCGAACCACCAGTCATGGGCGAGTGGTTCAGGGATATGAAAAATCCTAAAAAGCCATGTTTTTCTATGCAGGATGGTAAGATGAATTACCTGACACATGTACTTCACGTCTCAAATATTACAAAAAATCTAGTTTTGGTTAGCCAGATGATTGAGCAGGGTTTACAGGTGCGCTTTAATCCTGATGGTTATTATGCTGAAGACTTTAAAGATAGGTTCAGGTTGGTTGCAAAAGGCAATAGAGTGGGAAGAATGTTTACACTAGATTTAAATATGCTTGAAGTGAAAGCTGCAATTTTTGCACATGGATCAGAAGTTGCAGATATAGACATTTGGCATAAGATATGTAAATGTGCAAAGAATGAAGTCTATGCAGATTAAAGAAATTGTGACAGTGCTCCCTAAGTTTTAAGGTTGATGGTATGCAGAAAGTATGTGAAGCATGTCAATTTGGAAAAGCAGACAAAGCATGTATTTCCACATGATAGAAATGTGAGAAAGAATGTACTTGATGTTGTGCATTCAGATGTATGGGGTCCTGTAAAATCTATGTCCATGGGTGGCTGTAAGTATTATGTAACTTTCATTGATGACCACAGCGTAAGCATTGATGTTAGAGAAGAATATGCCACATATCTATTGGGCTAAAGCTGTTTCTACAGCAGTTTATATCATGAAAAGGACTTTGGCTACAGTCATACATGATGTAACGCCAGAGGAGAATTTCACTGTGGCAAGAAACTTGATTTTCTCACTTGAAAGTTTTTGGATACATTGCCTATGTGCATGTGCCAGATGAGTTGCAACGAAGCTAGATCCAAAAGCAAAAAAAATATTGGATATTCCCTTGAGAAAAAGGAATATAGATGCTATAACCCTGCTACACGTGAGTTGAGGGAAAGCAGAGATGCTGCTGAAAAAGATGCTGTTATGGCTGATGTAATTGGAAGTGTGATTGCACATATTGCAAGTCAGCCAATCACAGTCATTGAGTGGACCTCGATGAGTGGACCTCGAGAGTCCTCTTATGTTGGGTTTGTTGATAGAACGTGGAGTGGCAGGCTGCTACGTCAAAGCACCAGTTCTGAAAATGCAATTGGTACATCATGTAAAGGCAAAGAGAAGGTTGGTAAGCCTCTTGGTATGCTTGAAATTTCTGTGGGGCATTCTTTTGTTAATGGAGAGTTTAGTGGCTCAGAGCGGTCTTGATAATGAGCTTGGGATTCCATCTATTAGAACACCTGGTTTAAGGAAGGCAAGAGAAGCTGCAAAAATGCCAGGTAGTGATCATGGACAATGCATGTCAGGGAGATTTAGAAAATCTATTGTTTTTATAGGTTGACTTATGATGGCTATGTGGCTCATCATTATGCATATATGACTAAAGTTGTGCAAGATGTTGAACCCACATGTCTTAAAGAAGCTATTGGGAATGTATATTGGGAGAAAGCCATGGATGAAGAAATGGCTACATTATTGGATGCAAATGAGACTTGGGACTTGGTGCCATTGGACAAGAAGGCTATTGGATGCAAGTGGGTGTACAAAATAAAGCACAACTCAAATGGAAGTATTAGCATAAACAAAGGAATATTGGTTGCCAAATATTTTGCTCAAACAACTTATGGCATTGATTATGAGGAGACATTCAGCCCCGTTGGCCAAGATGACAACCGTGAGAGATGTTATTACATTGGTTGCATCAAAAGGATGGGTTTTACGTCAAATGGATGTTAAGAATACATTCTTGCATGGTAATTTGTAAGAGGAAGTGTATATGGATCAGTGCACTAGGTTATGAAGATGTGGGTCACCCGTGATTTTGTATGCAAGAGATGTTGTGTTTGATAAAATGAGTAGCTGGTATATGCTGCTGAAAAAGATGCTGTTATGGCTGATGTAACTGGAAGTGTGATTGCACAAAATGCAAGTCAGCCAATCACAGTCATTGAGTTGACCTCGAGAGTCCTCTTATGTTGGGTTTGTTGATAGAACGTGGAGTGGCAGGTTGCTACGTCAAAGCACCAGTTCTGAAAATGCAATTGGTACATCATGTAAAGGCAAAGAGAAGGTTGGTAAGCCTCTTGGTATGCTTGAAATTTTTGTGGGGCATTCTTTTGTTAATGGAGAGTTTAGTGGCTCAGAGCGGTCTTGATAATGAGCTTGGGATTCCATCTATTAGAACACCTGGTTTAAGGAAGGCAAGAGAAGCTGCAAAAATGCCAAGTAGTGATCATGTACAATGCATGTCAGGGAGATTTAGAAAATCTGTTGTTTTTATAGGTTGACTTATGATGGCTATGTGGCTCATCATTATGCATATATGACTAAAGTTGTGCAAGATGTTGAACCCACATGTCTTAAAGAAGCTATTGGGAATGTATATTGGGAGAAAGCCATGGATGAAGAAATGGCTATATTATTGGATGCAAATGAGACTTGGGACTTGGTGCCATTGCCTGAGGACAAGAAGGCTATTGGATGCAAGTGGGTGTACAAAATAAAGCACAACTCAAATGGAAGTATTAGCATAAACAAAGGAATATTGGTTGCCAAAGATTTTGCTCAAACAACTTATGGCATTGATTATGAGGAGACATTCAGCCCCGTTGGCCAAGATGACAACCGTGAGAGATGTTATTACATTGGTTGCATCAAAAGGATGGGTTTTACGTCAAATGGATGTTAAGAATACATTCTTGCATGGTAATTTGTAAGAGGAAGTGTATATGGATCAGTGCACTAGGTTATGAAGATGTGGGTCACCCGTGATTTTGTATGCAAGTTGCATAAAGCCTTATATGGCTTGAAACAGGCACCGAGAGCATGACATGATTAGATAGCACAATATCTTATCACCATTGACTTTCATGTGATATATTCTGAACATTCACTCTATGTGCGGAAGAGTGATAAGGGATTTATGGTCATCACAATCTATGTAGATGAGTTGATTGCTGGGGGTGACAATGGAGAAGAGGAAGTTGAGAGTGTGAAATGTCTCCTCAAGCAAAAATTTGACATGAAGGATTTGGGTGAGCTGAGATACTTTCTTGGAAGTGAGGTTATTAGGATGACCAAGGGCATATGGCTATCACAGGTATGCATTAGACATGCTGTCTAAATATAGTATAGAGGTAGTATGCATTAGACATGCTGTCTAAATATAGTATAGAGGTTATTAGGATGACTAAGGGCATATGGCTATCACAGAGGCAATATGCATTATACATGTCCAAATATGGTGAGTTGAGATACTTTCTTAGCATTGAGGTTATTGGGATGACCAAGGGAATATGGCTATCACACAGAGGTAGTATGCATTAGACATGCTGTCCAAATAAGGTATAGCTAGTTGTAAGCCAATTTTTATACCATTAGAATCAAATGGAAAGTTGAGTGCAGTTTGCAGGTGAGATCTTAGAGAACCCCACTATGTACATGAAGATAGTGGGTAGCTTGTCACAAATGCAGTATGCATTAGACATGCTGTCTATATATGGTATATGGCTAGTTACAATCCAATTTCTATACCATTAGACCTAAATGTAAAGTTGAGTGCAGTTTACAGGTGAGATCTTGGAGAACCCTACTATTATGTATAGGAAGATAGTGGGTAGCTTAATCTACATGACGATCACTAGGCCAAATTTGAACTATAAAGTTGGATTGGAGACTCAATTTATGCAGGTTCCTTAGAAGCCACATTTGGATGGCGTGAGGCGCACATTGCGCTATGTGAAGTCCACATTAGACTATGGTCTCTTTTATGAGGCTAGTACAAAGTTGCAGGTGTTTGGATACACCAATGTAGATTGGGCTGGTAGATAGGAGATCTACCAACGGATTTATGCTCTCCTTTGGGAGTGGTGCTATGACATGGAGTAGAAAGAAGATGCCAGTTGCTTGTCGAGTACGGAGACAGAGTATAGGGGTGCTGCAAGGCAGCATGTGAGGTAGCTTAGTTACACAAGCTACTTGGTGATTTGGGGCTGCACAGTAGCAGCAGAGCAGGTTGCCCTGGGAGAGCAGATAAGCTTCACAGATTCCGGACTATGCTTGGAGTTTTAGAGATGGAGTTGAGCTTGAGGATGAGTGTTGAGATTTCAAGCTCAACACGAGGTGACACTTATAATATACATGGGTGACCATTTCTATCACTTACATGGTAGGTTGCTGATATGATGGATCTTTGCTAATGATTCTACAGCTGGACTATACCATCTACTAGTCCCACTAAGTTATTGCATACTTATCTTGCAAGCTGGACTATACCATCTACTAGTCCCACTGAGTTATTGCATACTTATCTTGCCAACTCACTCACTTAGTGTGTTCACATTATGAGCCGCCATGTACATATAGTACTTTAGTACTTGTGTTGTATTTTTCTTATCTCTTTGGTAGACCTCTTTTGTTGAGAAGAAGAAGAATAATAAATTTTCAGCCTTTCATCTTGTGTGTTCTCTTCTAGGGTCTGTGTGAGTGTGTGTGCGCTTGCAAGAGCTCAAGATCTCTTCCCCCCTTCATCTTGTGTGTTCTCTTCTAGGGTCTGTGTGAGTGTGTGTGTGTGCTTGCAAGAGCTCAAGATCTCTTCTCCCCTTCATCTTTTTAGTGTAGAGCTTCTCAATAGTGATCTTATAAGAGGGGTATTCAAAAGGAAGATTCCAAAGAATATCAAACCACTCTTTACCATTGGAAGGGTTACATGCATCTTTCAGCAATTGAACCTCTTTTTGTACAACTAGAGCATGCTCCCTGAGAGTGTGGACATCCAAATTCACCAAGGGATCATCAACAATGAAAAAAGCTTTGTTTTTCCACTAGAATCCTTCATCTCCTCTAGATGATGCTATCTTCTATATTTGAAAATCTTGTTTTTTTTAAGTAATGATATGTTTCATACTACAACTAAGCCTTACCACCACCCACTTATGTGAGGAGAACAGAGAGGATGATAATTCCTAGAACTACTGCATCACCTTCTCATCATCACAACTAAACTCCTCCCTTCACATACACCCACCCCTAAGGACAATGATGTAGTGGAATAATTCCTACAATTATACCACTACATCACCCTCTCACAACTAAACTCCTCCCTTCACATACACCCACTCCTAAGGACAATGAGGTATCTACTAACTTAGTGCCTTCTTCTTTTCACTTTTAATTTTCCACTGACACTCTAGCGCCCGAAGAATTACTAGCAGATAGTGAGCGCATGCATGAAGGTAACACCAACCTCATCCGTTCCATTACCTATATTACTCTGATAAAGACATCTTGGAAGATCTCCCTTTTCCAAATTATGAAGATATGATCAAAGTCTATAATGCACTTTTGTCGCCCAAATTGTTCTTCAAAGTCTTGATGTAGATAATGCCATTCAATCCTACCACAAGGATCTTTCCAGAGGCCTATAGTATCAGGCCCCAAAAGGTATCGTACATCCCGTATTTAATCAAGGACCTAATGCCAAAATGGGAAGAACTTATGCCTATGTTCATATGGAAGAAGCAACACACATTCCATACATGGGGGCTATTAATTAATAGAAGTAGATGATGGCAACCCCAGAACATAAGCTTTTTTTGCTTAGTAGATATGTATCATCCCATGTTTGGCACATATGGGTAAAATAGAAAAGGAGATTTTGCATTAAAGAATGTGTTGTTGCAAAAAAAGGAGGTTTTGCATGAGTGAATGTGTTGTTGCAAATAATTCATGCATGTACACATGTGAAACATCCATACTACATTTGAACTAGGTCATGTGTTACCCATGATGGTCAAGGAAATGCATGTCGTTATTTTAGTTTCCAGCGGGGGTAGCTTAGGCGGTCAGGGATGAGTGAGGAGGGGGAGGGTTTCAACTCAAAGAAATAAGCCTTAGCTTAAAAATTCCAAGGTGCCTACAAGCATGAAGTCAACAAATAGGAGCAAAGGAAGCACAATGTAAGATGATGGGGGACATCTTGTCTCCTAAAGAGAGGGATAAATGCTCAAGCATGCCTCTGAGGTTTCCAAAGCTCTTTGCTTTTCATTACATTGAATTAAGGTTGGTTTCTATTGTGAAGCACAAGATGGATCTGAAGCCACATGGAAGGTAAGAGTAGAACAACACTAGGGAAGATCTCCAACCTTCTAGAGGCTCTATTTATTTATCTTATAAAGAACACTAAATTGTTGACCATGGTAACACTAAAGAAAGGGAATAAGTGCCACATATGTGTTGATTTTTGGACGCTAGACACCCCTTCTACGATGATATCCTACCTTAGAAAGATGAAGTATTATGTGAGGGTTGCAAAGGACTTTAGTGAGTCTGCATACCCTATCAATCATCTACTCAAAAGCCATGATGAAGAGGCCTTGGGAGGTCCGTCTCCCTCTTCTGCTTCTTCTCTTCCTACCCCTTCTTTACCCTCTTCTACAAGCCATGATTGGAAGCGAGGTTCGGTCTAACAATGAGGTCGAATACTGGGCTCTTCTAATGGGCTTGCATTTGGCTCTAGATTAAGGAATTGGGACTTTTGTAGGTACTGGGGATTCACAATTCGTCGTGAAGCAGATTCAAGGAACATGGCAGGTTTGGTCCCTTGAGCATTATATAATGGGCTATGGCAAAAAAGCTTGCTTAACCATGCGGGGCATCAATCGGAAGACAATAGGCTTGCAGACTAGCTGACTTGGGATGCGTAGGAGAGGATCAGGAATATCAGATTGTGGGGATGGTGAGTGTAGGGTGGAGCTTATACTTAGCGACAGATGCTTCCTGCAAGCAAGAGTTAGCACAAAAAGCCAAGCATGTCCTTCACCCTAGGTTCTATGTAGATAAGGTATTGGTGGTGTCTTGAGGAGAGTGGTTCACCTTTGGCAAGATGCCATGTGTGCTAGAGGCTTGCCAGGGACGGAGAGTGTTGTCTGTGGCCTAAGTTACACAAGCATGTATTTGATCGGTGCAAGATCGCAAGGAGTTTTAACAGTTTGGAATGAAGAACCTCATGCCCAGTACTCTGCACACAGTTAAAGCTTTTGATCCCTTTGAGAAATCGAAATTGGATTTTAAGGGCCGGTACTCGACCAATGGCAAGGAGGTTCATCTTACTAAGGCTACGGCCAGTGCAAAAGGATTCATAGCGGTAGCATTCATTGTGATTCAGTTTTGTGTCTGTTTCAAGTGCCCATTAGAGCTTCTCACACATAACATAAAAATTGTGATCAAAGACGCCTTAAAAGATTAACTTAATTCACTCTACCTCTTTTACTACCTGCAATGCAATTGAAGTGTTAATGGTACATTATGTAGGGCTATTGGGGGAAAATGATAGAATCTCACCCTACAAATTGGGACAAGGAATTGTAAGTGGCATTGTGGGCTTACATGATACCACATACACTTGCCACATGGCATATCCCCTTCCAGTTAGTGTATGGGGTAGAAGCCTTCTTCGCAATCAAATTGGACGTGCAAATCTTGAGGACAAGCTATTTCAAGAAAGAGTATAAACAAGAAGGATTGGAAAATAGATTCATCTAGTTGGACAGAGTTCAAGAGGAGGGGCAAGCAACAATACAACAGCTCATCAAAAGAGGACCCCATGGACAACAGACCACAAGGAGAAAGGAGATTTGGTATTAATGTTCGGCATACCCACTTCAAAGAAGCTTGACAGCAAATTTATTCCAAAGTGGGAAGGACCTCTCCAAGTGTTTAAGAAATACCCCAACCTAGAGGTCCAAAGAACAAGAAGCACCCACTAGCTGGTGGCCAAACCCCACATGAGTCCCAACTAAGGCCCAAACCAAGGACCTAATACCAATGACAAGAGTCACACAGCCCGGATCATAAAGCAAGCAGCAGCTTCTTCACCTCATTGTAGGATAGTTATACAAAATGGGAAAGCATGGTGTCTTTCATAGTTGTGTTCTTGAATCTGAATACGCGACAGTGCTTGAAGAAGCCCATAGTGGCATAGGAGGAGCACATTCGTGCCTGAAACCACAACCTGGAAATTTCTTTGATCTGGTCTTTGGTGGCCCACATTATTTGGCGATGCAGCCAAATTTGTCAAAAGGTGCCATGAATTTCAGAGATTTTCTATCACAGTGGGGGACCACATGCCTCTTAACTGTGGCAACCATTTGAGAATTTAGGATTAGACTTTGTCGGTCCAATTAGTCAAGCAGCGAAATCCACTCATGCTTGATACATCATTGTGTCAACTTGTTATTGTTCCAAGTGGGTTGAGGCAAAAGCCACAGTTATCACACGCTATGCCTGCCCACTCGAGATTGCTAATGATCAAGGTACGCAGTTCATCAATGAAGTGATAACTTTTCTTCTTGTAGAATTTATGGTTCTTATTTCTATTTGGCTATCCAGTCCTGCAAGGTCATGAGTAGGTGGCGGTTGAGAGGGAAGGTGGTGGAGCACATCTTTATGCCACACAGAAAACCACTTACATAGTAGTTTCCAAGAAACAGTATAACTTCCCACATTGTTACATCTTCTGCCTACATAGCAAGTAGGTACACACAGGTGTAGGCCCTATCATTGGGCCCCATTGTGATGTGTGATGACCATTGTCCTTTGCATAGTGTGTGCAAAATGTGCATGCTCACTTCACTGCATTACAGGCCACACATGGAGACTACTCCTATGCAACTCTGAGGTCAAGAACAGACTTCATTTCAGTGTGCGTAGTTGGGAAACTACCGCTCCATGGAGGTTCAAGTTCCATGTCATGATCACAGAGAACTTTTTATTGTTTACAAGTTTGTAAAGAAAGTTGGGCTTCATTACCAGTAATCATAATGAATGTGTTTATCCACATTCTAGCAGTGTTCACCTCGACCCCAAGGGCCCGCAAGGCTGTACTTTGAGAATAGGGCTTGTTATAAATATTTTTCTCACAGCACCTCGTGCAATTCACCTGCAAGTCTTATAATGCATTCATACCTCCATGGAACTCACCCTCAACCTTTTCAGTTTCTGTAAACATGAAAACCACTTGCATCAAGTTTCACTCCGTATCACTACATAATGAGATGCTTCAATGCACCATAAAATCTACCAATGTCAATCTCCCTCCTCGATGATGACATGCTTGAGGTTTATACTCATTCTTTGCATCCTTCATATGGGAACATCCATAAAGATGTTGGACATCAAGATGAATGCTGAAGCATGGTTTTCATCCATAGTGACCGCATGATCAAAGGCTTGCCTACCAAGCTCTAAATTGCCCCATTTCTGGCAAGCTCCTAGAAAGACGCTCCAAGTAACAAGATTAGGTTGAAAGGGCATCTTCTCCATCATAATTAAGGCTTCATCAAGTTGGCCTGCTCGACCCAGGAGATCAAGCATGCAGTTGTAGTGGGTAAGAGCTGGTATAACGCCATACTCTTTGCTCATGCCCTCAAAACACCTCCACCCCTTGTCCACGAGACCTGCATGACTGCAAACAGCAAGGACACTAAGAAGTGTAATCCCATCCGGCTGTATACCCTCCTCCCTCATTCTCTTTAACAAATCAAAAACAAGCTCAAATTCTCCCTGAGAAACATATCCCATAATCAAAGCAGACCACCTCACAAGGTCCTGTGTGGGCACCACATCGAACACATGCTGGGCGTAAACCATATTTCCACATTTTCCATACATGTCAATAAGAGCATTCAAAACAACTACTTCAGTAGCCCTCAATCCACCTATGCTGTAAAGTTGAGCATGAATACGCTTGCCCGATCGTAAATCCGCTGTTATACCACATGCTTTTAGAATGCATACAAAAGTTACAGTATCTGGTAATAGACCTTGCTCTTGCATTCGTGCATAAAGTATTAAGGCCTTATCACTTTCACCCTGCTCAGCATGGCCCATGATTGCAGCATTCCATGAAAACGAATTTGGAGGCACACCCTCCAAGTGCATCTGTTCCAAGCAATTCTCAGCATCCTCATTGAATCCATGTTCAGCATACCCTGCAATCAATACAGTCCACACAACAACATCTCTAACTGGTAGCTGATCAAACACTTCCTGTGCTTCTGCGAGTAAACCGCATTTTGCATACATGTCCACCAAAGTGCTACCAACAAAGGAATCTCTTTCATACCCTTCTTTGGTGATCTCGGAATGCATTTCTTGGCCCATGTCTATGAATCCGAGGCTCCCACAAGCTTTCAGGCCACAAATATACGTGACAGAGCTTGGAGATACACCCATTAATTGCATTTGTTCAAAAGAGGTAAGAGCTTCCTTGCTAAGGCCATGTTCTGCATACCCTGTTATGAGTGCATTCCATGTGACTACGTCTCTAACCAACAGCCCATCAAACACTTCACGTGCTTCTACAAGTGAGCCACATTTGGCATACATATCCACCAAAGTGTTGCCAACAAAAGGGTCCCTTTCAAGCCCCTCTTTGATGGCCCCCATGTGAATTTCTCGACCTCGCTTAGCACACTTCATCTTGGAACATGCTTTCAGCAGGGCAGGATATGTGTACTTGCTAGGGCACACACCATCCTCCTGCATTTTCTGGAACAGGATGAAAGCATGCTGGCAATCCCGACTATCAATGTAACCTTGTATGAGAGAAGTCCAAGCATGCTCATTGCGCCGTGCCAATCTGTGGAAAACCTGATGTGCATCTGGAATGCTCCCACATTCCAGAAACACTGGGATCAAGTGGTTCCCAAGGGCATGATGGGCATCCAGCCCATACATGCGGATGTGGACATGGAGGTGTTTGGCATGTGCTAAGTTTTTCTCTTTTCTGCATTGTTGCAGCATGGAGATGAAGCTTTGCATTGAAGGCAATACGGAAACCCCATCCAGAGAGGCAAGTCCCTCCTCTATGCTCACCATCTTTTGAACACTGTCCTCTCATACTTTTCCTACAAAAATTTGGGACTGAATCGTCGTAGGGAGGGGCAAATGCTTGTTACCTGGTTTGCTGTGGCCGCACAGTCTACCGGGCACAGCTGATGAGACCGTTTCAGATTTTGCACTGAGCTTCGGGGTATTCAACGCTATCCACCGCCCCCACTCCCTATGGTAGAGTGGTCGCGCTATATTAGTCCACTTCTATCTTCACTTTAAGCCACCCGTGCATGAATGACCCGTGGATGCCATGACTCTTACCGGAGATGCTTTCTAGTAGACCCATATTCTTGGGCATGCATGTCATGTCAAGGAAAAGGCACACAATATAGTTGCTTGTGGAGCTTTCCTCCCACCACCTAAAATGGTTACGTCTGCTCAATGCATCTTAAGCACTCAAGCCTTCAATTGATGGCCGACTAAGCACTTTTGCTAATGTGCCCAGATTTTGATCGAATAAAACGCTGTTCAATTGAACCACCTGCCAATAGTCTGACGGTCAACTCAAGGCATGAGCTCGTATTTGAATCCCCTTTGACCCATGACCATGCAATGTTGAAGCTGAATAAATTATAAACCCCCACCCAAAAAAGCTCAGTTTATGGATTAATTTTGATGCGTTTAGTCATAAGGGCATATTATCACCATTCATGGAATCATTAAAATGAGAGAGATGACTCTCCTACTTTTATTGGTTTTTGTTTCATAGTTCACAATGGACGATCATGTGATTGAGATCTCTATGGGATTGGGAAAAGCTCTTTTAGATGCAACAAACTGAGCATCAACCTCTTTGGCTACCTTGGAAATCAAGGAACCCACATGTGAGGCACTTTTCACAAATGGTAAAACGAATGTTCATTCACGTTGCATGGGTTGTAGCCATTTATATGGAAGTGATGTGTGGACGTAGAGGCTAATAATGGGCCGGGGTACTTTTTTCCTCTTTAGGAGATTTTCCCCCTTGAGTGTATGTACACAATCTTATGAGTGTGAAGTTACCTTATCATGTCACTTCACGTGGACTTCTATAATGGAGTAAGATTAAAGTTGAGATATGGGACAAATCACCAGGGAAGCTTGCAATCAAGCTTGCAATCAAGCTTGCTAACCATGATGCCTAAGTGGTTATCTTTACCTACTAGATAGCATTAATCGCTAGACAAGTAGTACTATCCGGATGAAGTACTGAAAGACTAGATAAGTCGCGCCAATCCCTAAATACTAGAGCGGGTTACTCCAAACCAAATGATCTGCACCGTTAAAGATGGTTACGCCACCACCTGCAACGTTAGATAAGCATGTGAGAAGCCATTCTACAATGCTGATAAGTATGCAACCAGATTAATAAGTATGCAGTCGAACCCCACCACGATAAGCAATTGGTTACGATTATGTTCCGCCGTTTGGAAAAGGCTATTCTCACCAATTGTTCCCGATTCACCTCGTGAGGCTACTTCCCATTCTTATAAGCATGGATTATTATACGATAATCTTCGTTTGCTTTTTTACAACTTTCTTACTAAACTGTAAGATGGGAACGTTTCCCATCCTTAAGCATGGATTATTATACGATAATCTTCGTTTGCTTTTTTACTATTGATAACATTACGTGCGAGGGCAGGGTTTAAACCCCCACAGTCTTCAGGTCATGCGCCTGACAAGTTGGCCAAAAGAAAAGGAGAGGGAAAAGATACTACGTTTGAAAGAAAAACAAAGGAAGAAGCTGAGACAATCATGGAATCCACTAAAAATGAGAAGAAGATTGGAAATAAGAAAACTGTCTTTGGAAAAAGGACTAGAAAGAAGATTGTCACTAGAAAAAGGACTGAAAAAAAGACATTAATTTTAGGGGCGATCACAAAGAAGCTGTAGTTTTCTACTACCTTTGTAACTAACCGATTCCTGCCGAGTATTGCTCCTTTTTATGTAGCTTTGCTATCAATAAAACCATTGGCCCTTATGAATGATGCATGGCCTGTTCCCTAGTGCAAGTAATGGCCACCCAATCTATCAGCATTCATAGGAATAATTGACAATAAAGCAGAATAATGCATAGAATTATGGCCTCTAGTGTGGATTCCGCCGGCTCTACTATCAATCAAATTGGCATCAACCTGATTCGAAGGCATCCTATCCCATAGGCCGGAATCCTTGACTACAAATTGCCCACAATACCATTATCAATTAAATCTAGGTGCATAGAATTATGGCCTCTAGTGCAGATTCTCCACTTCTATAATGATTTCGTCCTCGAAATCAAAGGTGGTCGTGCAAAAATTAAACATATACAAAAGGCTATATACAGAAGCTAAAATCTCATACAATCATTGTGTCAATGCCAAGGATGGAGATGCCAAACATGAATCACCAAAGTCGCAAAGCCCCCAAGATGAAATGGAAAGGATGATGGACTCCCGTCTCAATGATGAAGCTAACCAAGCAACTGCCTAGATCAAAGGAAGGATGATGGACTCCCGTCTCGATGATGAAGCTAACCAAGCAATCGTCTGGATCAAAGGGAAATCAGATCCACGCAAACTCCAAAGAAATGGCTCTCCATCCTCCTGGATCAAATGGAAGATATAAGAAACTAATGTCAATGTTGAAGCTCGCTGTGTATCCACCAGGATCAAATGGATAGCCATGGTATACATCGCGGATCCTTGAAATTGATGCAACAATAGCTCTTGGATCAAAGAGAAAGCTTATAGGCCCCTTATTGTCAACACTGTTAAGCTAACATCCAAGGTATCCACCAAATGAAATCATATCCCATAGCTGGAATGTCAAATGATCCTGGTACAAAAGAACCATCCATGTAGGCCAAGCCCAATATAGTCACATGTGCATTTGAGTGATATGCCACAAAATCATCTCTTCCATACATCTCAAATGACATATGATGCACCCAAAGATAAATTTCCCGGTTCTCTTTTTAAAAAAAGGATCATGTAGACAATCATGGAAGCCATAGAAACATGACTTACAGTCAAGATCATGAAAGATCAAATGTGAGTCCATGCCATCGTCCCATGTAGCATCGTTCAAAAAATTAAAGGTATGATACACTGCATCAATAAGTGTATAAGCATGATCCAAACTATGCACCCTATCCTCGTGTAAAATCCCCTATGTGTATATGATGATCCCAAGTAGAAGTATGATTATCAAAATTATCATAATCATCACTGAATACCAACAAGGTATTCACACATGAGAGATAAGTGGCATCATCAACAACCACATCACTAATCATGGTATCCTTAAGGTGACTAAGGTCATCCCCATAAGTATGATCTATCTCCATCAATGGTACTCCAATGTAACCTATATCCCATGATAAGTATATCTCTATCAATACTGAATTTAAAAAGATCTCTAAATTAAAAGTAAAACACTCTAGATCCATGTGTATAAATCTGCCTCTCTTGTGAGGTATCACCTTAGCAAACTCATCACTACTCTCATGCACTATGCTTGGGTACTCAAATACATGAACTATCCCAACACAAACACTGTCGCCAAACAAGCTATGATAACTAGGAGTAGTGATCATATGAGGTTTGTCTCCAAATGTGAAATCTCTAGAGGAGTAGCCTAACATATGTAACACCAAGAACTCTGGCCTATGCTTCTCATGGTCTATCATATGCTCAAGAATATGTGAAGTTATTAATCATATTTTCTAAATGCCAAAGTAATCAAATAGAAATGCACACACTCCCGTAGACCAATCTTAAGGTTTACATTTACCGATTAATATATTGTGGGGTTTTAGGTTGTACCCATATTCACAGCTTCCCAAGGGAGGCCTTCCAACTATTATGTGTAGCAGCTAGCTGAAATGGTAGCTTCTATTGCACTGAACAATGATGATGACTTGACTAAGGACAAGTCCCTTTCACAGCAAGAAGCTATGGAGGTGGAGAAGAAAGCCCTCAAACTCACACTCACTCTCTCACACACACACAAGAGATAGAGGAAAGAAGAAGAAGAAAGAGCTCTCAATTCTCACACAAGGTGTCCATTCTCATTAGATGAGTTCTCATTACTCAATGGTCGTGCACTCGGGCATAGGCAGCCATTGAGTAAATCTATCAACTAGTGTGTGTTAGACTACTAGTGTACATCACACTAGTGTGTGTTAGACTACTAGTGTACATGTGACATCACACTTAGCTTGGTCATCCCTTGTTTACATCGTGTGTAGCTTATTAGAGCGAAAAAATCATAAGTTATGCATTAAGTCCCAAAAAACTGCTTGGGCGGGCAAAATTACAAAATGATCCAAATTAATAAAACCTTTGATGCCAATCACTTGTATGACTCAAAATGCTTCGAACAAATTTGATGGGGCTCATCGCAACCGTCCGCCTAGTTAACCACCATAAATAGGGTTAACATCTCCCCCTACCTAATGTAGGTCTGTCCTCCGACCTATTTTATTAACGGGGGGTTGGTTCATGTGTCGATGTAGAAGAAGATGTGGACATGGAAGTTTGACTTGAGCATTTGTCCCACTTATGTTGATGAAGCGCGTCATGACCTTTGATGCAACTCGATTTATTGCTTATAAATGTCAGCTTTTAAGGTCTTGATATGTATGTAGAGTGGTTTTGCTGACAAGGTTTCAAATGTTAAGAGCAATGCAAGTGCACAGGTAGAAACAAATAAAGAGTGCCTATTACATGTGCTTGAAAAAATGCAAGCACCTATATGCTTCACAAAAAGAAAATAGAATGCTATGTAAGTAAAGCATATTGATGGGTTCTTTAGGCGATAGGTCGACGAACCTTGGGCCAGTGTTACCACCGCCAAGGTTCCCCTATCCGCCGAAGATGTACCTGAAGGGATTTTGTTAGCGAGGTTTCAAAGAAATCTCTCTCTCTTTTTTTTTTAAAAAAGGGATAATAATAATAGTAGTAGTAATAGTAATAGTAACAATAATAATAATAACTGTAAATGTGAGTGCATATTTACAACATGCTAGTGCATGACTCAATGCTGGACAATTCCTTGGACCTAAAAATCTCAAGAGACCCTTAACAAGCAAGACTATTCTAATGGTTAGAAAGACCATTAGCGAAAATAGATGAGCGAAAATAGATGTTTTTGTGTGTGTGTGTTAAAAAAAATAAAGAAAGGACTATGCTCTCTGCCCAACAACATAGATGGTGACTCTGACTTATATTTACAATTTTTACATGTATGTTGTGCATCCAGTTTTAGAGAAAATCATTGTTGACAAATACTTGCCAATGTAGTTGTCACAACTTCAGAGAATATTGTGTTCTTCTGAATGCCTTATAAAAGGGGGCCAAAATTCTGTACCCACCATAGTCTTAAAATCATACAACATATGACTTGATCGTGGACTATTCCTTTGATCTAAAAATCTCAAGAGACCCTTAACAAGTAAGACTATGCTAATGGTTGGAAAGACCACTAGCAAAAATAGATGTTTTTGTGTGTGTGTGTGTAAAAAAATTAAAGAAAGGACTATGCCCTCTACCCAGCAACATAGATGGCGACTTTGACTTATATTTACAATTTTTACATGTGTGTTGTGCATTAAGTTTTAGAGAAAATGATTGGCAAATACTTGCCAATGTAGTTGTCACAACTCTAGAGAATATTGTGTTCTTCTGAATGCCTTGTAGGTGGGCCAGAATTCTGTACCCACCATAGTCTTAAAATCATACAACATATGACTTGATCCTGGACTATGCCTTTGATCAAAAAATCTCAGGAGACCCTTAACAAGCAAGACTATGCTAATGGTTGGAAAGACCATTAGCAAAAATAGATGTTTTTGTGTGTGTGTGTGTGTAAAAAATAAAGAAAGGACTATGCCCTCTACCCAGCAACATAGATGGCGACTTTGACTTATATTTACAATTTTTTACATGTGTGTTGTGCATTCAGTTTTAGAGAAAATGATTGGCAAATACTTGCCAATGTAGTTGTCACAACTCTAGAGAATATTGTGTTCTTCTGAATGCCTTGTAGGGGGGGGGGCAAAATTCTGTATCCACCATAGTCTTAAAATCATACAACATATGTCCAAGTAAAAATCTTAGATCATGGAAGTAGAAAGCTGCTTTAGGCCCATCATTAAGATCATAAAGTAACTCCTGAGCTCCCCATCTTGTTATCTTATGTGCCAATCTACCAAATCTTTGTCGGGTGGCCTTTTTGGAGTGCTTTGAAAATATAGCAAACATACCTGAAATGAGCTAACATTTGGTATAGCAAACATACCTGAAATGAGCTAACATTTGGTATGCATCAAGCTTAGACATCGTTCTTGCCACATGTAACTCCTTGACTACATCTGAGATTGCTAGGCCCCTTTTTGATTCAGGCGTGGACATCTTGTTTGGTCCTAGACACCTGATTGCTCTAGAAATAGCCCCAACTTGCCGTGATCATAACTTGAGTTGTATAGCTTCGATTGGGGTGTTCTTGTAGTCTAAATTTATCTACTAATTCCAAGATTTCCATTGTTGCAATAATTGTGTAAAACCGGGCACTTTTGTAGAAGTTATTGTTGTTCAGGGAAATTTAGCTAAGAATTTATGCTTAGAGGGTTCCGTATGCAACGTTTGTGTGGTGGGTTTTTGAAGGGCTTCAAAAATATAGCAAACATATGAGAAATGAGCCAAGGTTTGGTATGCATTAAGATTAGAAATTGTTCTTGCCACTTATAACTCCTTGATTGCATCTGACATTACTAGGCCCCTTTTTGAACCAGGTATGGACATCTGTTTGGTCGTAGACACCTGTTGCTCCTGAAACAGTCCCAACTTGCCGAGACCGTAACTTGAGCTATACAGCTTTGATTAAGGTGTTCTTATAGTTAAAAGTTATCTACAAAAAACAATCTTTCTATTTCTTAATTAGTTTGAAAAAATAGGCTCTATATCAAAAGATATAGCTGTTCAGGAAAATGCGAGTTTTGTTTGTATATCTAGTTAATCACAAATACATTTTTTATGATTTCTTTGATTTTAAGCATTGTACCTACATTTGTGGTGTTCAGGCCTCTCGTATTACACCTAATAGACTCATAGGAGTGTTGATTATACTAGAAGTTGGTATAGAGCTTGAGGGTAAGGCTTTTATTAGCTCTTTAATGACTTGTAAATCTGCCATAGAAAGTTTTGCATCCAAAGCGCTTTTGCCTTTGTTATTCTAAACTATGGCTATAGCTTTATCTTTGTCAGGTGAAAACCATGTGGGTCCACATGTCCGCCTAGTGGATCTCCATTGCAAGATCAGGTTGTCTTCTCTCGATCGACCTGAAGTCTATTTTTTAGCAGCCACGTCACGTATCACCTTCTAGTGTGATTCCTCTTTCACTGAGTGCATATAAGTCTACATCTATGGGTTTCCATGTAACTGCAGCTAACTTCCCAATGGACATCCACTTTAACCTTGTTCCCCAATAGCTTTTGCTATTATTAGTTACATGTATATTTTTAGTATAGCAATGAGTAGAGTTACTTTGCTACCATTTTTGATTTCTTTGAGGTTTCACTCTGCAAGAGGGCTCCTTTCTTTGAGGTTTCACTCTGCAAGAGGGCTCCATTTATCCTTTGCTAAAAAGTGATGTACTTGATTTTTGGGAACCCAAAAGCAAGTTTTATGCTTAGGCAAAGTGGGGTTTACTAAATGTTTTTGTGCCACCCATGAGTATATTTACCACACTACATTGGGCATGTCTTCATTTAGAAGAACTGAGACTTCAAAATATTTTTTAACAGGATCTTCCCTTCTATATCTAACATGTAGTGCTTTGGTTCCCTTACTGAGCTAGACCATACTGTTGGCATATCATTAGTTAGATATATAGTGTTTACTCCAAAAGGGAGCATCATGCTCATGGTATGATCTTTCCAGTTAGGGTTGCATCTGTACTTGGCCATCCAATTCTAGCTCAATATGATCTCTTTCGACATCTCACCTATGTTCATAACATAAAAACTACCTTCCAAAAGGTCATTTGCAACATGGTAGGAAGTTGTTAATACCCCAAGGCATTTGGGGTCATAACCATTAAATGAACTCAGAGCAAGATTTGTTTCTTTAAGTTTTGGTTTTTCCATTCTTTCCCATGTTTTGTAGGACAAAAGGTTTTATCAACTCCCGAATCTAAAAGACCCAGGGGGGCTAGGAAAAAATTACTTTGCATTGGAAAACCCAACCAAAGTCGGCGAGGAGAAACATGCTCATCATCATCACCCAGCTTTATTTATATTTATTTTTTATTTTACTTTTTTAGCTTGGGCCTTGCCTTCTAGCTCGGCTAGTCTTCTATTTTCTTTTTCCAGATTTTCTTTTATTGAGCTTTATGCATTTCATTCAACGTGGATTCAATCAGTGGTCCATAGAATTTACACAATTTGCTTCCATTCACAAAGGAATCAAAGGGAATTCCATCCAAGGTTTCCAGCCTTGCTGATCCAGAGGTTGTAAATTAAAAATTTTGGAAAGGTCCCATACCCATCAGTTTCAATTTTTGTTTGTTCTTTTTGACTACATACATAAGTACAAGATCACCTTCCTTAAATTTACGTTTAACCTGCTATTTATCGAGTGAAGTCTTTCGATGTAGTTTCTCAACATAGAGGCCATATGCCTCTCTTAGCCTCGTTTCCTCTAGTTGCTCTAATTGGTTGGAACAGTCTATTTTGTAATTCATGCCCTTCAAGCTTTTCAGAAAGTGCTACCCTTAAAGATGGAATTATGAGCTCCATAGGCATGATTACTTCCAAGCCATATACCAAGTGAAATGATGCCAATGGTTGTTTTGTAAGCTGTTTGATAATCCCAAAGTGCAACTGTGAGTTTCTGTTCCTAATCATTTTGCTTCTCATTGACTATTTGAGTCATAAAACGGTACAAAGAATTTGTTTGTACTTTCAGCCAATCCATTAGCTTGAGGATAATATGGAGAAGATTTTCGATGAACAATCATGAATTCCCCCAAAAGGAAATGTACAACTTCATTTATGAAATGTGTTCCCCTATCACTCACTATTTTCAATGGACATAGTGGGTAATTATATACTCATAAATAAACTTTGTTGTACTACGAGCATCAGCTTTTACTGTGGCTTTAGCTTCCGCCCATTTTGAACAATAGTCCGTGGCCACAATGATATATCTTTCCTTTGTAGATTTTGATGTTGGACTTATAGGACTAAAAAAGTCCAAGTGTACCATTTTTGGAATAAACCAAGACACATGGTATCAGTCAATGATGGCATTCTATCTTTGTTATGTGTGATGTCAAATCATTGGCATTCATCACATTTTTAACAAATTTTGCAGCATCTCCAAATAATTTAGGCCACCATAACCTAGCCTGAAGGAGTTTCTTAGCCGTGTTTTCAGCTTTGAAATGCTCCCTAGCTAAGCTGAAGTGAGCTTCCTCTAAAATAGGAACATATTCAACCTCTAGTACACATCATCAAAGAATATCATCTTTGCCTAGTTGTCCAAAGATTAATTGGAAAGGTGCTGCTAATCATATCAATTTCCTGACTCTATCTTTGGGAATAGCCTTGTCTAGAGGTAAACCATTGGTGTTTACTATATCAATGCTCCACTTAGGAATTATATCCACTTGGAACAAAGGAGCATCACGAAGATCATCATCCAACCCCATATCAATGCTCCACTTAGGAATTATATCCACTTGGAACAAAGGAGCATCATCACACGAAGATCATCATCCAACCCCATAGGAGGGTTATCCATTTGTAATTTTGGATAAATGATCAATATGCACATGCATGGATCCCTTACATACTGTAACCATAAAGTCAAACTCCATCAAGATGAATAACCATCTTGTAATGCATCCTGTAGCACATGGTTTATTCAAGTAAAGAAGAGCTTGGTGGTCGATAAGAACACAAACTTGTTTGCCAAAAAATAGTGTTGTATTTTTTTTAAACTGCGTAGACCATGGCCAATCCTTCCCTCTCAATAGTTGTGTAATTTTTCTCAATGTCATTGAGTTGTCTTTGGAAAAACTAATAGGAAAATCTGTTGAAATATATAAGTGAATAGGGTGTGTGTGGGAACAAGCCCTTGGTTAGAGGCTGTAAAAGAGAATCTGTAAATGTGAGAGAACCTGTGAAAAGGTGAGAAGAATCTACTGGGAGAGAATAAAGGGTAGCATGAGAAGATTTAGGAAGTGTGGAGATATTCTGGGAGAGGTGGAGAGAATCAAGCAAAAGAGGTGGAGTGAACCAAGGAGAAATCAGTGGGATTAGATGCTTGGATGTAAACTCTATAAATTGAGGCATTGGCCTAATGAGAATTTGCTAGTTTTTGATTATCCATGCCTACATTAAGCTATTAGTTAATTACTCACCTCACTAATCACATCTTAATGATTCTAGCATTTGATCCACCATAGCTCATCACATTGCTGTAATTTTAACATGGTATTAGAGCCAAGCCTAGAATCCATCAAGTTTATGAGCCCATTACCTAGTTAATTAGGATTAGTAGATAATTAGGAAATAATCAAATTTTTAATTATTTTCAAGAAGCTTTCTGTACCCCTAGCCAGTGGAGGAGCTCCCTCTCCTTGCACACATCAAATTAGCCCAAACCCTTCTAGCCATAGATAGCCAACTTATTTGTGCTCCAGCCAGTCAAATCAAAAGCACAAACCGCTGGCGCATCTAGGAGAAATCGTGTTTTTTTGCAGCGCTATTTTTCTGAGAAAATTTGACATTTTAGCTGCTCCATATCAAATGGGTCTAATTCCTCTTAGCCCCAAGTGTTTTCAAGCATGCTCTACAAGCTGGTGAAGTCAGAATTTGATTTGATCAAGTCAGGTGACTTTGGTAAAACAGAGATTAAGCATTCAATGTTTGGTCAAATCTTGTGTTTCTTGGCTTAATCCTCTACTAGACTAATTGATATTGATGGCCTTGAAAGGATTTGAGCTCATTTGAACTCTAAGGCCTCAGATCTGGGCTCCCCGCATACTCTATTTTTTGCACATAAAACAGAGGATTAATTTGTTAATCAATGATTAATCAGTGCTAATCACTATATTTTTGATGCAATTGAGGGTTCAAATTAACCATTAAGTATCTGATACAGATACATGTAACTTCAGATTGCAATTCGGAGTTGGTTTGATACTCCAACCATTCCGTACAAATTGGTTACCCTTGATTTAATGTAATTTTTGGTAAAAATATGCTGATAAATTTGTGGTAATCATCATTTTGCATTTAACCCTTGGTTAATGCCTGCAAATCACACTCAAATTCAAGATTATTCATAGTCAGAGTTGCATTTGGGAATGTGCATAAGAATGAATGCTATATGCATTATGTATTGGGCACATTACATCAGTGTAAAAATGGGATCAGACACTGTCCTTGTCCAGAATAAGGCAAGAGGTAAGACCTCCCACATAGATTTGGTTTTGCATTGCATAATGATGCAAGATAAATATCAAAAGCCCAAAAGAACTGTCAACAAAACATTTAAACATGTTGCTCACATGGAGCAAGAAGACCTGACGGACAAGCTCATGGCCCCAGCAATGAAAGAAGAAGAACATCTCTTTCCAAGAGGAAGATCCACACCGAGAAGAAGATATAGAGGAAGCATTGAAGGAAGACATGGACACGAGAAGAGAAGCTGCCACAACAAGAAGACTGAAAGAAGAGAAAGAATACTCAAATAACACACCTCAAAGACCAACTACAGGATCGGCCAACCAAGCAGAGCAAATATGTGAATTGGTGGCCAATCTTGAAGAGGAAAAATTGATGTCTTTAAAGTGGGTTGTAGATGCTAACATGCTTAAGGGTCGTTTTCATGAAAAGGTAAAAAAACAAAACTAGGATTTGATAAGGGATCTAGAAACTACAAGAAAAGAACTTGCCTTGGTAACAACAGGTTCAAAGCAAGGTTGATGAGGAAACATCAAAGGTAAAAGCCTTGACAGCTCAATGTAGTGACTTGGAGTGTAGACTATAGGAAGCCAAGGAAGCCAAGGAAAGTTTGGTATAACAACTTCAAAAGTATAACGAAGAAGAACTCAGGATAAACCTCAAGTATAAGGTAGAAAAGGACAGTTTATTCTAGCAGCTAAGAAGGCACAAGAAGATTGCACAAAGTAACATGATGAAGCTATGGACAAAGCAAGAGAATTAGAGTCTACTCTCCAGAAGAAAAATCAGCATGAAGAGGAGGAGTCTTCTCAAGTGGAACATAGGGCAGGTACGTTACTTGATACAATCTCTAACCATGCCTCTAATCTAGCTACCTTAGCTGTTCCCTTGAGAACTCCTGCAAAGACCCAAATTTTTTACACCTCTACCCTTTTACTGTCTATGTGACTGTGAAGACATAGAATTTGAGACTCCTTTGAACAACAAGGTAGTGCAGTAGGTTTTTAAAAAGATGTCCAAAAAAAATTCTTCATAGGGATATTAGTCTAGAAAGCTCTACTGATCTCTTCTATGCCCCATTGCATCCTATCATTATCAATTTCAGGGCCCAGGTTAGGGTGCTTGTAAATTCTCAAGATTTCTCTAAAGAGGGTGAACTAATCAATTTAGGTTTGCTTGAAGATTTAACCTTTGAAGCCTAAACATCTGAGGGTGAACTAATCAATTTCGGTTTGCTTGAAGATTTAACCTTTGAAGCCCAAACATTTGAGGGCTAATTAGAGAAAAGCATAACTTGGATGATGCAACTTTATGGAACTTATGAGGCTAGGGACTGCTCCTTGTATTTAAGGGGGGCTAGGAAGAGAAATCTTTATTTGACTTATTACATTGCATTTGGAAATCCTAAAATGAGGGGGAAAATCTTTAGAATTTTATTTTCCTCACATCAATTAGCCCTCCATTGATGAAACCAAAGTCATTCAATGGGAAAATGATTTCAAGAAACACTTCAATGGCAAACCACCTAACCTAGAAGAAGATGAAGGGCTGGGCAAAGCTTTAGATAGATTAACATACCCATATGTCACTTCAATGGCAAGCCACCTAACCTGGAAGAAGATGAAGGGCTGGGCAAAGCTTTAGATAGATTAACATACCCATATGTCACTGCATTCCTTTTGTGAATGCTTAGCCACCACACAGGTGTCACCAGAGGGAGGTTCTAAAGGCAAAAGTGAAGGTATTAACAATAAAGAAGTTGAAGCTACCCTAATAGTCAGTCATGGAGGAGAAGTTGACCTACCTAGATTTGCATAACAAGACTAAGGAATGGGCCTATGTGGTCCAATGGGCAATAATGGAGCTCACACTCATTCTAATAAGGCTTATGCAAATGGTGGAAGGGAACTCACATGAAGCTTTGGAACAAGTGGTTAGCAGTGTCAAGGATATTGTCACTTAGTCTCTAACTCAATTAACCAAGGTTGAAGGGGAAGTTATTAGCTCTCTTCCAAGTATTTCCAATATCTATGAGCAATTTAAGACTCTATGGATAGTGTTAAGGAAATGTGGGATATACACAAAAGGAAGTTGCTACTGCTACTAAGGAAATAGTAAGCTTAGAGCATACTTTGGAAACCATGAGGAGCGAAAGACCATGTTCGGTTTGGGACTTGGCCTTTCAGATCACTATTTTCAGGCAGAAGCACCTGTGGCTCCAAGGAACATATTTACTACAATTAAAAAAGGTGATATGTTGCCTAAACCTATCTATGGTAACTTTGTAGTATGACTTCAAGAAGCTCAAGAGGGATGATATACAACTGTTTTTATCCTTTTTGCTCCATTATGCAGTTCCCCCTCTCACCTTTGGTATTTTCAACAAGGAATATGGGTTAAGGGATCCAAGGGATCTTTTATTACGGCCCGTGCACCCATTTGTGCTTAATTTTAGAGCTTGGGTGAGATTCATTACCCTCACTCAAATCTGGGATGATGAGGAAGACCCAATATAGTTGGAATCCCCAATAGTATTGTACAATTCTAGAAGTCACTCCCAGTGGATGCAAGACAATATTTGGTGGCTGTTGGAGGTCTATGGTGTGCAAGAAGTCGGTTAGGTGTTAACATATTCCTAGGGTTAACAAGAGCTACCACCATTGTCTTACATCAATGAGTCAAGGTAGATACACCAAAGAATCATACATTCAATGGTGTCCAAAGCTACAACTTAGACGGGCACCCGTAATAGTGTGAAGGAGTATTTATGGCGATTCTCGCTTTAAGAGCGTGTGGTGGCAATTTAGGATGAAGTCCTAAGTGATGTACTTCATGGATATATTATGAGAGTAGTCATTGTAATAGCATTAGGCCTCTTATGACCCTAAAGTGCCCAGTCAGCCACATTTTAAGTGAGTGTGAACACTTATGGCCATCTATATAAGTGTGAACACTTATGGCCATCTATATAAGTGAATATCTCTCATAATCTCCCATTGTGCAATTGAGTCTTGCTCAACATAATCTCCCATTGTGCAACTGAGTCTTGCTCTTGCTAATCTTTCTCCTTAATGCTAGTGAGTGTGTGTGTGAAGTGAAGTGAGGTGAGGTGAGAGGAGGAGGGACGAGTACCCGTAGTGCAATGCAGCGGTGTGACAAAGATCCTCACCAATTTGCGGTTCACTAGGTAATCTCTTGTTAGATGTGTTTCAAGGGGGGTTAGGGTGAGCCATAACATTTATGGCACCGCTGTTGGGGAGCCATCCCTTGGCTTTTTCTATCGTTTTTCCTCTAATCTACATATTACCCATAGCCCATTATCTTGATTAATGGTTTCCCATAAAAACATGTGGATTTGATGGTGATTTATGCGTGATTTGGTGTAGAATGGCTCTCTTTTTTGTTTTTGTAAAGAACACTTTTTGCTTAATTTTTAGTTTAATATGTTGTTTTTGTTTTTGTTAATGTGTTTTTAGTGTTCTTAGTACTTGCACATAGTTGTATTAGGCTTAGTTTGCATCCATTGCATCAAACAATGTAATAGAATATGATTTTAAATGAATGTTAACTCTCTTTAGTGTTAAACATAGAACTAAGATCATTAATTTTAGCCTAATGGTGTGTTTTTTGTTGAAATTGTTTGCATTAGAGTGTTAGCAACATTAGGAGTAGCTTAATCATTAAAAAAATTTCTTCAAAAAATCCTTGAATTTGATTAATTTCTCTTAATGGATTGGTTTTTATCATTAAGGGTGATTAATCTTGTTTAAGAGGTAAAAAAATTTAAAAAATGTGTTAATTGGGATCTAAATTGATCATGTGAGCAGTTGAAATTAGTGTGTTGAGAGCATCTAGAAGCATCAAAACACCTAATTACATCAATTTTTTCATCAACTGGAAGAATTTGACTCTCTTTGCTTAATTTTGCCTTAAAAGAGGAGACCAAAATTAAGAGTCTAATTAATCTCCTATTTTAGAATAATTTACACATTTTTTGATGCATAGTAATTAGCATTCCCTTACTCTATCCAATGATGTGCTCAATTGTGCGAATTAATTAGAGATTAGTGGTGGTTAATTAGAGTCCTTGATTAATGTAAAGGAGGGAAAGATTAGTGAAAGGATTAATCTTTGGTTAATTTTTAATCACTTTTTTACATAACGCATTAAGACTAAAATGTGCATTCAATGAGTAGATGCTTATGAGTTGTTAAATTGTCCATTTTGGGAGTCATTTATGAAGGGTACATGTAAGGGGTGTCATAAAAAGGTTGACTTTTTTGATTCCCACTTACCTTTTTGGGAAAATGCCCATATCTCCTTAATTTAAATTCAAAAAATATCCCCTCCTAAAAAAAGAAATTCATATTTCCCACTAGACTCCAAAATTTTTTTTGAAAAGAAATGGTTCACACTGTGAACCATTTCTGCACTTTCACAGCCTAAGGTTTCACGCCCTAGGAGTTCGCGCCAAAAAAAAATGAATTTAATTTTTTCGTGAAGTCTGGTTCATGGCATGAAAGACTTCGTTCACGCCCAAAAAAAAGTAAAAAATAGAAAAATCAAATTTAATTTTTTCGTGCGGTTCACGACGTGAAACCCTAAGGTTTCACGTCATGAAAGACTTTGTTCCATGGCCCAAAAAAAATGAATTTAATTTTTCCATGAAGTTCCGATTCACAGCGTGAAACTGCAAGGTTTCACGGTGTGAGACTTCGTTCACGCCCAGAAAAAATCGAATTTAATTTTTCCATGAAGTCTGGTTACATGGCATGAAACCCTAAGGTTTCATGGTGTGAAAGGGGGTCCGTCGGCCAAAAAAAAAAACTCTAGAAAACACCCCTGTTTGGAGGCTCGTATATTTTAAAGCGTATATCCCCGATGAAGGCACTCTAGGACTCATCGAAAAGCTGACATTGAGCTCTTCAACTTTAGTCTTAGTCGTGCGAAGTCAAAATTGATCATTTTGACCTCCGATCGGTAGCCTCAAAATTCGACCCAAAAATCAAGGAAAAATAGCCCGAAAAGCATGAAAAATCGTTAAAAAAAACAGTGTGAAAATGACGTCAAACCATATTTGGGCTACTTTTTGAGGGTCTAAATGATAAAATTACGAATAACTCAAGGAGACAAAGTTGTAGTACTCCAAAAATACTACAACTCTCTCATACAGAGTTTTTCGAAATTCCTTTTGGAACACCCTAAAAAACGTGCTGTGAAACACGAAAAAAATTCTAGAATTTTTTTTCGTCTTGAGACAGTGATGGAAAATAGGTTTTAGGAACTCCTCTTCCATCTAGGAAGTTACTAGCATATAATTTTTTTGAAAAATTATCTCTAAGAGGTCATTTATGTGATGGAAAATAGGTTTTAGGAACTCCTCTTCCATCTAGGAAGTTACTAGCATATAATTTTTTTGAAAAATTATCTCTAAGAGGTCATTTATGTGCGTATAGCGCCTAAGCTAATTAGGGACGAATGAACACTCGTTTGACCCAACGAAGAGAATGCTAGGCTTCTTAAAGCTGTAGTGCGATATGAAAAAAGATAAAAAGTTAAAAAAAAACATGTGCTTTCTCATTAAGAAGCATTTAGGCAATCAGACATGGTAACAATAGAGGGATTGCCAAGGATCACACAAGGATTGAACCCAATGGCTGACATCTTCAAGCCATATCTTCAAGCCATTATATGTCCCAAATGCACCTCCCAATACCATTTGCCATGCCTATAACAAGTGTGTCATCAGGTTTTACACCCCTTGTCACTTCAATCCCATCGGGCTTTGGTCCTTTACCTAACATCTCCACAAATCCTATAGGTACCAACCCTTTCCTAGATGTCCACACCTTGGACATATTGACTAGTCTAGGAAGGGGGGTAGCCCAAGGACATATTGACTAGTCTAGGAAGGGGGGTAGCCCAAGGACTGAGTGAGTCCCTACAAATAAGAGCACTCACATACGACCTCGGTGACTCATATATAGAAATACGACCGTACAAATTTCTAAAATTATGGGTAAATAAACAGAACAACAGACCCTGTTCGATTCATTCAAATGTTTGAATAGAGATGTGAAGCCTTTGGAAATCCAAATTGCCCCAAGGTACATGCGTTGAACTTATGCTTAGAGGGAAAGGCTAGTCGATGGTTCATCACATTGATGCCGGCAATCAAGACTAGCTTTAGAGAACCTTGAAAATAACCTTTATCCATGGCTTTTCCAGACAAGGTGATCGATAGAGTGCAACAAAAGAACTCTATTCAATTGAGCGTAAACCAAATGAAACCATTAGAGACTTTATCCTACGGATAAAACTCTTGGACTCACGATATGAGTCATGGAAAAAATTAAATGATTTTCAATTGAAGAGATGTTTCATGATGGGCTTTAAAAAAATATCTTACACAACTTAATCATTATCTCCAATCTGGAAACATTCGATCAATGTTGTAAAGAAGCAGTACGTTTAGATGACAACATACTAGTTGATGATCATGCTACGAGATGTTCCTCATCTAAACCAAGTGAAGCAATGGCAAAAGAAAGATTGATCTCAGAATTGTCATTCCCCAAGTTCTATACAGCCTTGCTTAAAAGCTTTTAATTGACATCTCTAAGAGAAGATGAGCTCCTTCAAAACCAACCATCCTTAACGCCTCTACAAGTGAGGAGTGAAATGCCTTGTGTTCAGTGTAATCACTACAATCATCCTAATCCCCATTGTGTTCAGTGAAATCACTATGATCATCCTAATCTCCATTGTGCATACAAGGCACCTGTTTTTGTGTATTGCATATATTGTAAATCCTTTGATCATGATACTAAAAAGTGTCCCAGTTCATCAACAATTGACTCAAAACTCCCATCTCTCATGCACCAAAGAGAAACAGTCCAAAGGGTAGAAACTACTCAAGAAGTACTTTATCAAACACTTCAGTGTTTCTATTGTCGTGGACCTCACAAAGTGGTAGACTGTACAATTGGAATACTTCCATGCCCATAGTCTGACACTTTGCAACCCATGTGTGAACAATGTGGCATTAATCACATGTTCCAAGATTTTCCAAGACGAGTTGCTTCAATGTAACTTGTCTCACAAAATACAACTCTTAACATCTTAAGTGTACAAAACGGGTAATTGTCCACAGTACCCTTGAATGTGCTTACACACTTACAAGCCAAGGCACGAGAAACGATAAAAAAGAATGCAAAAGATAATACCTCAACATGGGTAGAAGAACATGATTTAAAGCAGAACCCAAAAGAAAAAGCAAAAGCTTCTAAACCCAAGAAAAACAAGGGACAACAAACTATCGAAACCAAGGTTGAAGTAAAGTATAGGGAAAAGGAGCCTGTGGGGAGGACATAAGCACAAAAGGGGACATAAACCCAAAAGAGCCAAAAGTTACACATGATGCAGAAGTCTCCACCTCAAAGGTCACCACACAAAACACAAAACCTCAAAGGTCACCACACAAAACACAAAACCCATATGTGTGACACATGATACGAAAACCCAAAAGAAAATTTGATCTCATCGCACGGGCAAACATAAAGAAAACCTGATGATCCAAAGAAAGTCAGAAGATGAAACAAGTTCTAGTATGTCACTAAGTGAGGATGAAACAAGTTCTAGTATGTCACTAAGTGAGGATGAAACAAGTTCTGACTCTTCACTCAGTGCACTTCATAGACCAATCAAGAAACTAGAACCCATACAACCACCCCAAATTGAAAATCATGATCATATGACATATGTGTGAAATGCAAAAAGCAAGATCATGAGAGCATGCTTAGCTTGGTTGAGTTTCTTAGAGGATCACTGGTTGTGATTGAGCCTAATAATACCAAACCTAAAAGAGCAACCAAAATTCAAAACCCAGAGGAGTATCGCTTCCCCTTTCAAGAGGAAGACATACTCTCTACACAAAAGAGTCATTAGAGACAGATTGCACGAATTATGCGGTTGAGAAAGCATGTAAGGAATTTGATAATTCCCTTCAAAATTAAAGCAGTCTCTTAAAACCTCATTTGGAGGAATTCTCTTCTCTCATGTGAAGCCAGCATAACATTAGCATTTGCATCTTTAAGGGCTCAACATGAGTTATACCAAGACATAAAGAGCTCCATAGAATAGGACTGTGAGGATTCACAAGCTTCAAAAGAGACCTCATTTAGAATTGTCAGAGGACCAAGTGTGCCAGTGTAAACATTGGGTACTCTTGAAAAAGCTAAGAGCCAAAAAGAGGATGAAAGTGAATGGGAATATAAAACAAAAACGAGATCTGAAGCTAAAACAAAAACTAAAACATCCATGGTTCCTCTTGAAGATTCTATCATGATATGGTTAGATTTTCCTACATGTAACGATGTTAAACAAAAACGTGCATCGATTAGCCCTCGAGTTAGTCATAACATCATGACAATAGACACTTGGGTGTCATTGGGACAACCTAAACTTATCCCTACAGACAATGGTCTTGCAACAGGAGCCAATGGACAAAGCATTGAAGTTCCATTATACTTTAGCTATGCTACTTAAACAATTCGGTGGAGATGTGGAATTTACATTCCATGTTATCCTAGATTCCCTTGAGTATGATGTCATCCTTGGTGAAACTTAGATACGTGACTCGTTGTATTCAATAGATGAATCCATGCAAACAGTCACCTTGAACACTCCTGTAGGCTATTAAGGGAGGAAGAGACCTTCGAGGAGCGGGAACTTTGAACATATCTGAAAAGATCCCTAGGGTTCTAGTTGGATTGGAAATTTTAAATAAAATCACCACAGCTCAAGGACAGCTTTATCTAACACGAGAACACAATCTCATGACCCTCGAGTAATGGGATTTGTTAGGTCAACCATTACTCACGGTTCATCCTGAAAGAATTCCCTTTACACAAGACTTGAACATGCCATGTTTGGGGTACTTTAAACATATAATGTATATTGAAACTAACCCCCTTACTTGTAAGTTTTTTGTGGTCGAGTATGTGTTAGAAGAAGATTTGATCTTGGGGCATAAATGGACTATTGCTGCCCAAGCACCACTGTGCTTTGCTAGCGATAGACTCATCATGATGGTCAACGGTAAAAAGTTGACAATACCATATTGCAAGGAAGGGGATCCAACTTTAATGGATTTCTATGATGCTGAACGCAAAAGGTTATAAGCCTCTTCCACAAAATCCCCTCTACATAATAACCTACCATCTACGTCAACAACGGTAAAAAGTTGACAATACCATATTGCAAGGAAGGGGATCCAACTTTAATGGATTTCTATGATGCTGAACGCAAAAGGTTATAAGCCTCTTCCACAAAATCCCCTCTACATAATAACCTACCATCTACGTCAACAACGATCGACTCCGATAAAGCATCTACTCCTTCAACCCCATCCTCACAAATGAAGTTCGATGCCAAAACCTCGCAAAATCGATAGCCATTCCTGAAGAAGTTCCCCCCACGCAACCATCTATCTCTAACAACAACAAGAAATTCAAAGGAAAATCCCTGGAGCCTATGCCTCTTCATCAACAAACCTCACCAAAGGAGACAACTACATGCTTGAAAGTGTCATCATCGACAACCACTCCACAAGAGGCTCTAGCCTCATCATTGTCAACAATGCCCATGATTCTCAAACCTGCAAAACCTCAGCGCCAACCAATGTGAAGGAGGTCCCAAAACCTTCCACTTCCACCAAAAAGAAAACTCCACCCAAGACAACCAAAATCAAGGTATCTTAATGGTTTCAAAATGTGCGTGGAAAAGAAGCCATTTGTTGCTCAAGGCTACTACAAAGGTGCCAATCAAATTTGGGTGCTTCGATAGATAAAGCCTCCTCCTCAACGCAACACTGAGAGGCCAAGGAAAAAGAAAAGTACTCCACAACACCGTCCACAAAAGCCTATGCAAGTTCTTCAAAGAACTCCACCAAGTCAACAAGTGTGGGTATCAAAAAGATTATTGGCAAGCACAAGGGTACTACCAAAGTAATACCAAAACTTGGATTCCCAAGTGCATCACAAAGCCCCCTAAGCTTGCACAAAAAAGAAAACCTCAGCACCAAGCACATCAGACAAACAAATTTATAATGTTCATCAAAGATGGTGCCTGTGCATGTGCTTCAACAACAAGGATACTATAATGGTAATCCCATCATATGGTTCCCAAAATCAAACAACATGAAGAAAACCTCACCAACCGACTTCAACCCCAACAACTTCACCTAAAGTTCGACAAGAATGGAAGCCCAAACAACACCAAGCAAGTCACTCAACCACTCTCGTGCATTCAGCACCTACATAAGAGCTTATGTGTTCAAACAACCCCAATGGTAACCAACCAGTAGTCTTACCTACCACCTCAACATTTGAGCCAAAAATTCAAGAATCAATTTCAACGTCTACAACAACGGATACTTATGAGCATATTAAAGACAAACTCACAATGCTCTTTTCACCCCTTTGGATATGAAGCATAAGTAGAGAAGCTATGCAAGCAAACAACATAAGTACCTATTCTCTCAAAAAGAAGAATAGCCACAAGAACCTATTGAAGGTGGTCGTTCAAAAAAAAAAAAACAAGGGAATAACGCATATGGCAACTCCCAAGGATCTTCAATAGCCATTATATTTTGCTTACTATTATATTGGCTATACGAACGTAGCAGAGCTGCTCCATGAGTACATATCCATACTCATGCACTGGAGGACATTTGCACCAAAGCCTCACCCCATCGACAACTTCCAGGTACATCTCTGGTGGATGGGGGGGCCATGTTGGGCGAAAGCCTGGTTAATGGTACAACCCATCACACCTGGAATTTTCCTTCAAATTACAAACCTCTCTAAACAACGCTACCATCTTCACAGATCAATGATCTTCAATCCTTAGTGAAGATATCTATATTAGCCTTGCAAGTCGACATAATTATTTCAATCATCGCCAACAATTGGCTACTTCAACACACAGAGCAGTTCGATACGAGGCTATATGACTCACTTCTTGTACTTCATGTATATCTACTTCATAAGAGCACTTAAATATACATAAAAACATAAAAAGCACATGGAAAGAAGCATGCAGAACAGGTCCTACTCAACAGCATTTGACAAGAATCCTACCACACAAAGGGACATCATCAAAGGCCAATTTCTTCAAATGATGAATGTCTCCTTCAATGAATGTCTCCTTCAATGAATGTCTCCTTCAATGAATTAAATAAGGAATTGAGAATCACCATCTTATTCTGATGATTATGTCTATGTTCCTCCGGATCCTCCCCTCTCTTCTCTCCCATTAATAACATCTCTTAGTGTCCCCACTAACACAAATCACATGTAACCTTGCAATTATGATTGCCAAAAACAAAGTGAGCAAAAAAAACCCAAAAAAAAGATGCTCACACAAATATAAAAAATGCAATCACTCGCAAAAAAACCCCACCTCCCCACCCTGTTAGGAATTCCCAATAAACCACTAACCTTTTCATTCACTAACTAGCTTTTCTTATTCCTTCCAAAGGAACAAAGATCATTGAATGCAACTCAACATCAAAGCGGTTGATAAAGCTTGTCCATTCTCCCCACACAAAGGCCTTTAATGTGATGACAAGGACGCGATCGCCATCAGGAAGGGGGGATGTTAACCCATTCCTAGGGTTAACAAGAGCTACCACCATTATCTTACATTAAGGAGTTAAGGTAGATATACCAAAGGATCATACATTCAATATATGAAGCAATGGTATCCAAAGCTACAACTTGGACGAGTGCTCGTAATGGTATGATGGAGTATTTATGGGCGATTCCCACTTCAAGAGCATGTGGTGGCAAGTTAGGATGAATTCCTAAGTGATGTACTTCATAGATATATTATGAGAGTAGTCATTGTAATAGCATTAGGCCTCTTATGAGCCTAAAGTGTCCAGTTGGCCACAATTTAAGTGAGTGTGAACACTTATGGCGATCTATATATGTGAATATATCTCATAATACTGCCCCATTGTGCAATTGAGTCTTGCTCTAGCTAATCCTCTTACTAATCTCTCTCCCTAATGCATGCTAGTGAGTGTGTGTGAGTGAAGTGAGGTGATAGGAGGCACGAGCACCCATAGTGCAATGCAACGGTGTAACAACACTCATGGGAGGCACAGTGGAATTGCTTCTCAAGAAGTTGTAGAGCTTGGAGACCTCAAGGGTTACGAGATTGGCCATTGAAAAGATCGTCTCATGACAATTGAGGTTCACCACGTAATCTCTTGTTGGGTGATTCAAGGGGGGTTAGGGTGAGCCATAACAATAGGTTTATAATCACTTGAAGGATGCCAATAGTGTTCCCTATCATCCTTTGGATATAGTACTATTTTATGAAATCTATGGCTTCCTGAAAGAATGCTCTTAGGGAAAGCCCAAGGGTTAGATTGGACATTGGACCTTATTAATTACTGGGTGCAAGATGAGGGTACTCACTTTCGTCCACTCTCTCTAAAATTGGGACATCCACGCATCGCGGGCGGAGTACCTCGATCGTGATATCGCCATCAATTAAAACACGACATGTGCCTCCCAAGCCTAAAGCAACATATCTCGAACAAGATACCAACTAATGCCATGCTAGCAGGTCCGGGTTTCCAATCATCATCCATGTCACCAATCCATGTCACCAGTAGAGGTCACCGCCACCACACTATCTCGATCGAGATATTCATGCCACTCAGATCCACATCAATGCCACGGTGTATCCCCCTAGGCGGCACACCGCTCAAATGTACCTTTAGCATATTTGACCAGCCCATCTCCACCGCATCCACATATCTCGAACAAGATATTGAAATAAAATCTCGACCATTGAAATACCTCGTTCGAGGTACAGAGATGCAATCTCATCCATCCACATCTCGTTTGAGGTATAGAGATGAAATCAAGACCGTTTAAAAACCTCGAACAAGGTTTATCTACAAAATTTGATCCGTCCATTCACACACATTTGAAGATGCGATCCCAACCGTTTAAATATCTCGATCGAGGTATTAAATGAATCTCGACCATCAAACATACCTCGATCGTGGTAATGACTTAAAATTTAAGCCTTCCATGTACCTCGAACGAGATACTGAATTCAAATCTCAACCGCCGTCGATCCTTCAGTAACCCTAAAATTAAGTGCGTATCTTGGCCGTTTGTCTCACTAACCCTAAAATCCAGAGCGTACATCTTGCAAGCCCTAAATTGCATGATGCCATCGAACCTCGTTCGAGGTTATAAAACGAGAAAACTTTTTTTTTTGCCTCATTGTCAGAAGTCGTTTTCACTTTCCTTACTCTCTTGATTTGGATCAGCATTAGTGGGCCCATTAGCATTGTTTTATAGCTTCATTAGTGCTACTTAGCACCACTAAGCATTGGACCTTTGTGTTAGGCTTAGGTTTTAGCATGGAGTCACGCGAGGAGGACCGCTCGTCTATTGTGGACCTCATCGCGCGGAGATAGACTACAAGTTAGCGGCTATCTGTACAGTAGGAGTGCTAGAGACACACCGTCTACATTACATATCGTGGTAGACTTGGAGGCGATGCTTTCGACCCTTCGTAGCCTTCACGATATTGTTTATATAGATGAGTGGATAGCCCACCATCGCACTGCTCCTGTGTCACATGGCCTGACTGTTGCCATATATATATAGGTAGTAATGTGTGTGAACATTCTTAGGACCGCCGGGGCACTTTTTTCCTCTTTAGGAGGTTTTTTCCCCCGGCTTGTATATACGCCCATCACTCTAGGGCTAACTTATCTTTTGTACATTGACACAATCTAATACATTGTGTGTTGTGTGCATTCTTGCTGCTTCTTCTTCAAGCTTTGTGTGCTTTCCTGCAACCCTAATTCCAACAATTGGTATCAGAGCAGGCATCGGCTCCTAGGGCTACGCCGCCAGCACTCTCCGACTCACGTTCTCCGATTGAGGTAAGCTTTCACGCGCTTGTTGCAGGTCCCTATACTCTACAAATAAGCCCGTAGGGTTTTCCGTTCTCAGAAATCGCATCTGAGGTCGTTTCGGGCTCTGTTTTTGCATTTCAAATTCTGCACAGGTGTTTTCGTCATTTTGTGCTCGACAGTGCAGTTTTTTGCAAAACAGGCATACGTACTCTATTATGGACCGTGCTACATAGCACGAGTTGTTTTCTGTTCAGTCTTTGCTTCATTACAGGTAGCTTTTGCATCAGTTTCAGTCAGTGGCCATGGCTAATAACAGCAACTAATGATGTATTTCGCATGTTGTCTGCTGAAGACAAACTGGATGGAGACGGCAACTACCCACTTTGGGCATACATGTTTAGGCATACATGATGCAGCATGTTTTAGTTGCAAAAGGAGTGTGGAACATTGTGCAGGGTATGGATGTACGTCCAGGTTCTGTGGATGTAGGATCTGTTGAGGATGTTGCAGGTTCTAGCAGCTCTACTGTTTTGCTACTGTTTTACTACCCACTGCTGAACAAGCTCGTTGGGATGGTAAAGATGCGTAGGCTCATGCCTTGATTGCACTTTCTGTCAAACATAACATCACCCCACATATTCGTTCAGCTAAAACAGCAAAACAGGCTTGGGATATTCTAGCTGGTTTGTATGTCGTAACGAGGCAAAAATCTCTTACCTGCGTAAAGAGCTAGAATTGAAGATTATGCAGGAAGATGATGACATGAATGTTTTTCTTGCTGAGATTAAAGATCTCAAAGAACAGTTAATTTTTGGAGGTGAGATTATTCCTGATCATTCTCTTGTGTAGACTGTTCTTGATGCTTTACCTGAGACATATCAGACTTTTGCTTCCACGTGGAGACTTCTTACTGAGGACAGACCTGATGCTATCAAGTATGATACTTTAGTCAACAAGCTCTTGCAAGAAGCGTAGTCCAGGCAAAACAGGGCCAGGCAGCGTGCAGTTGATCAAGCATTTATTGCTGCCTAGAGAAGAAGTGGTAAGGCAGCCCCTTCCTGTTTCTTCTCCTATTAGTAGGTCTGCAACTTCTTCTCCTTTCCCACCACAGGTAGCAACAATAAGTCTGAGAAGGCTCTTGATAAAGGCAAGAAAAAGACCAGGTGCAACTATTATAAGGCAAATGATCATATCATTAAGAATTGCCCTAAGCTAAAGGCTAAAGAGGCAAAGAAGAAAGAGTCAAATGCAGCCACAATAGCGGATGCTTCTACAAATGCAGATTCTGCAAATGTTGTGCAGGATACAGAATGGGCATTTAGCGTGTATTGCCAGTATGACCCATCTATACATGATGCATGTTTGGCAGTTTCTATTGACTCTTATCATGTATGGTATTTTAACAGTGGTGCTACAAAGCATATTACCTCGCATTGTGATATGTTCACTTGTCTTGAGGATGTCTCTAATGGGAATACTGTCACATGTGCCAATAATGCTTCTTACCCAATGAAGGGCATTGGTAAAATTATGCTTACTGCTGCAAATGACAGCGCTTTCACACTTTCAGATGCTTTGTATGTGCCAAGGATAAAGAAGAATCTATTGTCTGTCTCTGCGCTTGCTAGACTTGGATTTGTAGACAAATTTATGGATGACAGATGTACTGTTCATGATTTGACTTCTGGTGATACGATTATTGCATCTAGCACCTTGTTTCGTGGGCTGTATAGGCTCAATTCTTATGACAAGTGTGTGGAAGATTCAGCAAATGCAGTTTTTGATGAAAAGGCAGTTTCAGATGCAAAACTATGGCATGCTCGTTTTGGTCATCTGAACTTTGCTAGTTTGCTGCGTTTGCAGAAATTTGATATGGTTGCTTCATTGCCCCCTCTTGAGGCACCATTGAAACATGTTTGTGAAGGCTGTATTTTGGGCAAAATATAGCGTTCTGTGTTTCCAAAGGATGGTTCTGTGCGGGCCACTCGCAAATTGCAACTTGTACATAGTGATGTATGTGGGCCTATGCAAACTCCATCTAAACACTTGTACTTCGTGACTTTCATTGATGATTACTCAAGGCATGCATGGGTATATCCACTGAAGGCAAAGTCCGAAGTGTTTTTGTGCTTCAAACAGTTTTTTCTTATGGTTGAAAATGTATCCAATTGTACTGTGGGCACCCTCCGTTCTGATCGAGGGGAGGAGTACTTGTCTAAAGAGTTTGATGCATTTCTGGCTAGTCGTGGGATAAAACACCAATGTACAGTGCCGTATACCCCTCAGCAAAATGGTGTTGCTGAGAGGAAAAACAGGTCACTTATGGAGATGGCACCATGTGTGGTCAAGAGCCAAGCTTTGCCACATGCGTTTTGGCTTGAGGCTGTCATGTGTGCTGCATATGTACTCAACAGGTGTCCCACTAAGGCCTTGCAGTCTATTACTCCATACGAAGCTTGGCATGGCAGGAAGCCTTCTATTGGTCACTTGCGTGTCTTTGGTTGCTTGGCTTATGCTTTAGTGCCTGTGCAACAACATAGAAAATTGGATGATAAGGCCGTCAAATGCATTTTTGTTGGTTACAGTGCGCTGAGAGCAAAGGTTACAGATTGTATCACCCGCAGTAAAAGCGTATCTTGACTAGTTGAGATGTTGTTTTTATGGAAGATGCTGTGCAGCCCTTGTTATCATGTACCAAAGAGACAGGTGTGAGCTCACGGGATGTATTTGATACTTTGTTGCCTCTGTTTACAGGTGGGAATTCAAATGTAAGTCCTAATGAGGCAAATATTCAGCCTATGCAGATTTCAAACGACATCATAGATCAGCCTATTTCTGATGCAGATTTATAGGATGTAATTTATGAGGATATGGCTGGAAATGAGCAAGCTAGAGGTATGCCTAAATGGCTGGTGCAAACCTTGCATGACAGTAAAATTGATGCACCTATGTCTAGTCGTACTCGTTCAGGTTTTCACAGCATGCCTCTTATGCATGAGATTGTTATGCTTTGGCTGTGTCTAGTATGTGTGAAGAGGAAGAACCTCTTTCATTTGATGAGGCACAAAAATCAAAAAATTGGTTGGCTGCAATGCAAAGTGAATATGATGCTATAATGAAGAATGGTACATGGTCTTTGTGTGATTTGCCTATTGGTAAAAAAGCCATTGGATGTAAGTGGGTTTTTAAGGTTAAACGAAAGCCAGATGGCAGTGTTGATAGCTATAAGGCTAGACTTGTTGCAAAGGGTTATGCTCAAGAAAAGGGCATTGATTTTGATGAGACCTTTGCTCCCACTTGTCGTATGACTACCATTCGTAGCATTTGTGCATTGGCAGCTCATAATGGTTGGAATGTACATCAGTTGGACATAAAGACTACGTTCTTGAATGGAGATTTGCATGAGGAGGTGTATATTTCGCAGCCTCGTGGTTTTGTTCAAAGAGGGTAGGAAAACAAAGTGTGCAGGTTGAAAAAGGCTTTATATGGTTTAAAGCAAGCTCCACGAGCTTGGTATGAAAAGATACATGCATATTTGACTGCACATGGTTTTCATAATAGTCCAACAGAAAGCACTTTGTATGTTAAATGTGTGGATGATGTACATCTAATCATTGCTCTCTATGTCGATGACATGCTACTCACAGGACCAAATGAAAGTCATATTGCTGATTTTAAGGCTGATTTGAATGCCTCTTTTGAGATGTCAGATTTGGGGCATTTGCATCATTATTTGGGGATACAATTTAAGCAGTGTGATGGAGGTATTGCTTTGTGTCAGACAAAGTATATTGAGACATTGTTGCGGAGATTTGGCCTTGAAGACTGCAAGCCTATTGCTACTCCAATGGAGACAGGTTTGCAGTTGAGTCTTCATGATGCTGGAGATCACTTTGATGTCACACTCTATCAGACAGCTGTTGGTTGCCTCATTTATGTATGCATTACGAGGCCGGACATTTAGTTTGCAGTCTCACAGGTGAGCAGGTTTATGCATAGCCCAGGGTCTCAGCATTGGAAGGCAGTTAAACGCATCTTTCGCTACTTGAGTGGCACCATACATCTTGGGTTGTTTTATCCCAAGGGGGGATCGTTGCCGCCAGATTTACATGCTTTTTCGGACTCAGATTGGGTTGGTTGCTATGACACAAGAGTGTCCACAAGTGGTTTTTGTTTCATGCTCGGTAGCTCATGCATATCTTGGTTGAGCAAGAAGCAACCTACTGTGGCCACTTCTAGTTGTGAAGCTGAGTACAGGGCAGCTTTCACAGCTACGGTTGAGTGTGTGTGGCTCAGACGGCTTATGTGGCTGACTTGGGTGTTGGACAGGAGTCTGCCACCTCTATCTTCACTGACAGTCAGAGCGTATTGGCAGTTGCGAGAAACCCAGTTTTTTATGCTCGCACAAAGCACATTGAGGTGCATTATCACTATGTCAGGGAGAGACTCTCAGCAGGAGAGATCAGCTTGGCCTATGTGCCAACACAGGACAACCTCGCCGATCTTTTCACAAAGGCGCTTCCTCGTGAGAAGTTCGAAGCATTCCGCAAAGCTTTGGGCTTGCTCCCCTTTGTGGACTGATCTACTTGGGCATGGCACTCCCCTATACATGAGTGCCAGCTCTCGTTTACACCATCACAGGACAACCTCGCCGATCTTTTCACAAAGGCGCTTCCTCGTGAGAAGTTCGAAGCATTCCGCAAAGCTTTGGGCTTGCTCCCCTTTGTGGACTGATCTACTTGGGCATGGCACTCCCCTATACATGAGTGCCAGCTCTCGTTTACACCATCACTCCCAGGGGGGATTTGTTGCCATATATATATAGGCAGTGATGTGTGTGAACATTCTTAGGACCGCCGAGGCACTTTTTCCCTCTTTAGGAGGTTTTTTCCCCGGACTTGTATATATGCCCATCACTCTAGGGCTAACTTATCTTTTGTACATTGACACAATCTAATACATTGTGTGTTGTGTGCATTCTTGCTGCTTCTTCTTCAAGCTTTGTGTGCTTTCCTGCAACCCTAATTCCAACACTGACATATCGTCAGGTCTATGATCTTGGTCCGATTAGGGATGGAGCCTACTTAGATCTTTTCCTCGATAGTCATGGAATGAGGCCTGAGGTGGGCAAGCCCCTTACTATTTCGCGGTGTTCGCATCCTCGTATGGTGGCACATATCCATAGTCGATATGTTGTCACATATGGGAGGATGTCGAACAGATTCCCATATACTTCATAAAGCAATTATATGCGGAGTTTGTCTTAGGGGAGGAGGTGGATTACACTAGCCATCGGCCTGGTGGTGGTGCTGGCCGAGGCCGTCTCCAGGACCAGGGTAGGTGGCCTCCACCAAGGCCTCCACCAACCCTTCGTGTAGCTCCTACAGATATGGCGTTTGTGCCTATGTTGACAGTCGAGGCTCTTGGCGCCCAAGTTGGCATCAACGTATGGAGTACCACAGAGAGCATCCGCCGAGGACGTGGTGCGCTTGTTCACGACAATCGATACCAACGACAGATGTCGAGGTATTTACATATTTATTACTTCTTAAGTTTTTTTAGTCATTTATTTACATGTTTGTATGTACTTCTTAAGTTTTTTTAGTCATTTATTTACATGTTTGTATGTACTTCTTAAGTTTTTTTAGTCATTTATTTACATGTTTGTATGTACTTTTCTATATTTTTACATGAGCGGCATGGTTGATTGTGTCATGTAGGGTTCCACACCTACCACTAAGAGACTCACTCAGGAGTTGATAGAGGTGAGAGCGGAGATTGACTGCCTTAAAGCTGCATTACAGACGACAGAGACAGCTATTGTAGAGGCACGACATGTGAGAGACTCTGACATCCAGCAGGTAGGTTTCTCTTGCACATAAAAGAGTTATAATTAAGGTCCTAAATAAATTTCTTTAAGTAATACCTAATGAGAGAGACTAATCAATTATTTTTATGCTTTACTTTTTGCATAGGCTCGGACTCAGGTAGAGAGTTCTAGAGCTGAGGCACATCAACACATGATTATGGAGCGGATTGCACAGCATAGGGCAGAGCAGGATGCTGCATGTTTGAGAGTTTCGCAGATCCTCATACGTGACAGTGCCCTACTTGCCTTTATATCGATGACCTCTCCCTCAGGATGCACCAGCATTCCTCCGTGTGATGCCTGCTACGCTCTCTGTATCAAGGACATTGACAGTACTGGTAAATATGCTCTGGGATGTGGACATTTTTTCCATTTGTCTTGCATCACCTAGGAGCTAGTATGCTTCTTAGCATGTCCCTCTTACCGTGCACACGTCGACCTAGCGACATATAGAGTTTTGGGCATTGACGATCTTCACCCAGGCTTCGCTCGAGTAGATGCTAGGATTGGCAGGCTTCTTAGCATGTCCCTCTTACCGTGCACGCGTCGACCTAGCGACATATAGAGTTTTGGGCATTGACGATCTTCACCCAGGCTTCGCTCGAGTAGATGCTAGGATTGGCAGGCTTCTTAGCATGTCCCTCTTACCATACACATGTCGACCTAGCGACATATAGAGTTTTGGGCATTGACGATCTTCACCCAGCTTCGCTCGAGTAGATGCTAGGACTAGCAGGCTTCTTAGCATGTCCCTCTTACCGTGCACGCGTCGACCTAGCGACATAAAAAAATAAAAAAACTTGACTTGGGACTCGATGCCACCGATGACAGAGATCAGGAGCCTGAGGTGCCTCCAGAGATTAAGTGGAGTGCACATGAGTTTGATGCATACCAGAGAGTCCTTCACGAGAGCCAGATCATAGCATACGAGCATGTGGGTGGTGCTGGTCCTAGTGGCACCTCGGGTGATGGTGCTAGTAGCAGTGCTGCTTCTCATGATGAGCAGCGTGTCCTTATAGTAGAGGAGCTTACATACGTAGAGTGGCAGACACGTACCATTGCTGTTTACAGATTTTGGGTTTACAGACAGAGACGTCTTGCAGTAGCACGATGTAGAGAGAGGGAGAGGGCTATAGCAGCTTATGGGACTCGTGAGCTCCCGAGTACACCGGTGCACCAGCTCATGATCCGGCCTTTGAGGCATACCTCCTCACAGATATTCGACGACCCCCACAGCCGGCACAGCCTCCTCGACGTGCACAGCAACCTCGACGTGCACGTCAACCAGTTAGAGATGATGATTTTGATTGGGTTGTCGTTGATAGTGACTAAACTCAGACTAGCTAGGTTAGCTCACTTACATTGTACTTAGATTTATGGGCAGTGACTAACCTCAGATTAGTTGGGGTAGCTCATTTTCATTATGCCTTGATCTTTTGAGTTAGTGGCTAAACCCAGAGTAGTTGGGTTAGCTCATGTTTATATCATTATGAGCTTTTTCATTATTGAGTATCATTACATTTTAGTTGATGTTCTTGGTTTTTTTATTTTTTTAACACTTTGGCTATCATATTGTTTGTTGAAAATCCCCATGCCATTGTACCCAAACATGCTCCTATGGGGGGGACCAAACTTTGCAAGCATGTGGGGGGAGCCCACCTCCACATGCTTGCAAAGTTTGGTCATGATCGGAGTATGTTTGGGTTAGTAATTAGCACCCAGTGTGGATTTTTCAAGTCTCTTGGTGCTTAAGAGGCCATGGAAAATCCGGGCCTTCCCCATACCATCGTACCCAAACATGCTCCGATGGGAACCAAACTTTGAAAGCATGTGGGGGGGGGCCCACCCCACATGCATGCAAAGTTTGGTCATTAATCGGAGCATGTTTGGATTGGTAATTAGTGCCCAATATGGATTTTTCAAGTCTTTTGGTGCTTAAGAGGCCATGGAAAATCCGGGCCTTCCCCATACCATCATACCCAAACATGCTCCGATGGGGACCAAACTTTGCAAGCATGTGGGGGGGACCCACCCCCACATGCTTGCAAAGTGTGGTCATAATTGGAGCATGTTTGGATTAGTAATTAGCACCCAGTCCGGATTTTTCAAGTCTCTTCGTGCTTAAGAGGTCATGGAAAATCCGGGCCTTCCCCATACCATCGTACCCAAACATGCTTCGATGGGGACCAAACTTTGCAAGCATGTGGGGGTGGGCTCCTCCCACATGCTTGCAAAGTTTGGTCATGATCGGAGCATGTTTGGGTTAGTAATTAGTGCCCAATGCGGATTTTTCAAGTCTCTTGGTGCTTAAGGGGCCATGGAAAATCCGAGCCTTTCCCATACTATCGTACCCAAACATGCTCCGATAGGAACCAAACTTTGCAAGCATGAGGGAGGAGTCTACCCCCACATGCTTGCAAAGTTTGGTCACAATCGGAGCATGTTTGGATTGGTTATTAGCGCCCAGTGCGAATTTTCCAAGTCTCTTGGTGCTTAAGAGGCCATGGACAATCCGGGCCTTCCCCATACCATCATACCCAAACATGCTCCGATGGGGACCAAACTTTGCAAGCATGTGGGGAGGACCCACGCCCACATGCTTGTAAAGTTTGGTCACAATCGGAGCATGTTTGGATTGGTAATTAGCGCCCAGTGCGGATTTTTCAAGTCTCTTGGTGCTTAAGAGGCCATGGAAAATCCGGACCTTCCCCATACCATCATACCCAAACATGCTCCGATGGGGACCAGACTTTGCAAGCATGTGGGGGGGACCATGTCCACATGCTTGCAAAGTTTGGTCACAATCAGAGCATGTTTGGATTGGTAATTAGCGCCCAGCGCGGCTTTTTAAAGTCTCTTAGTGCTTAAGAGGTCATGGAAAATCCGAGCCTTTCCCATACCATCATACCCAAACATGCTCCGATGGGGACCAAAATTTGCAAGCATGTGGGGGGGATCCACATTCACATGATTTGCAAGCATGTGGGGGGGATCCACGTTCACATGATTGCAAAGTTTGGTCACAATCGGAGTACGTTTGGATTAGTAATTAGCACCCAGTGTGGATTTTTCAAGTCTCTTGGTGCTTAAGAGGCCATGGAAAATCTGGGCGGCCTTCCCCATACCATCATACCCAAACATGCTCCGATGGGGACCAAACTTTGTGGGGGGGACCCACGCCCACATGCTTGCAAAGTTTGGTCACAATCGGAGCATGTTTGGATTAGTTAGCGCCCAGTGCAGATTTTTCAAGTCTCTTGGTGCTTAAGAGGCCATGGAAAATCTGGGCCTTCCCCATACCATCATACCCAAACATGCTCCAAAGGGGACCAAACTTTGCAAGCATGTGGGGGGGACCACGCCCACATGCTTGCAAAGTTTGGTCACAATCGGAGCATGTTTGGATTAGTAATTAACCCCCAATGCGGATTTTTCAAGTCTCTTGGTGCTTAAGAGGCCATGGAAAATCCGGGCCTTCCCCATACGATCATACCCAAACATGCTCCAATGGGGACCCACCCCCATCCCCTACATGCTTGCAAAGTTTGGTCATAATCAGAGCATGTTTGGATTAGTAATTAGCGCCCAGTGCGGATTTTTCAAGTCTCTTGGTGCTTAAGAGGCCATGGAAAATCCGGGCCTTCCCTGTACCATCGTATCCAAACATGCTCCGATGGGGACCAAACTTTGCAAGAATGTGGGGGGGACCCACCCCCACATGCTTGCAAAGTTTAGTCATAATCAGAGCATGTTTGGATTAGTAACTAGCACCCAGTGTAGATTTTTCAAGTCTCTTGGTGCTTAAGAGGAAATGGAAAATCCGGGCCTTCCCCATACCATCATACCCAAACATGCTCTGATGGTGGGGACCAAACTTTTCAAGCATGTGGGGGGGGCCCACCCCCACATGCTTGTAAAGTTTGGTCATGATTGGAGAATGTTCGGGTTAGTAATTAGCGCCCAGTGCTTGCAAAGTTTGGTGATTTCCAACAAACAATATGGTGATGGTGATTTTCAACAAACGATATGATAGCCAAAGTGTTAAAAAATCAAAAAACCATGAACATCAACTAAAATTCAATGATCCTCAATAATGAGAAAACTCATAATGATATAAACATCAACTAAGTACATCAGAATGTGAGCTAACACAGCCACTCTGGGTTTAGCCACTAACTCAAAAGATCAAGGTATTTTGAAAATGAGCTACCTCAGCTATTCTGAGATTAGTCACTCCCAAAAAATCTAAGTACAATGTAAGTGAGCTAACCCAGCTAGTCTGAGTTTAGTCACTATCAAGATAGAGATCTAGTCAGCAGCACCCTCTCTAGCTCTCAACTGCTCTAGAATGCTCTCATGGTCATCAACCCGAAGCCGAAAACGAGGGCGAGAACTGTGTTTTCGGCTCTGTACTCGATCAAGAGTGAGCCTGGAGCAACCACTAGATGAGAGAACTAAAATGCCTCTAACTCCCACTTCCACTGCTGCTGGAACTCAAGACTCCCCCGATGAAGTCAAATAATCTGCTGGCTGCTGGTAGAACCGGCCTGCCACAATCATGCTATGGGCGTCAAAAGAAAACCCATGATCATCCACCACTATATCCTAGTCAAGGATGCACTTTGGCCTAGTGCAACTCATCAGATAGTAGTCTACTCCCTCGCTATTTCCCTCATCGGCAATAATAGCAAATACATCACCCTCCTGTAGCAAATCTATCAAGTCATCATAGCTGACCATGAACGCAGGACCTGTGTGCTCATCGAACAACACTGTTGGATATGAAGGATGCTCGGGGGAGAGGAATGTCTATATCCATGCATATGCCCATCCTCTCGAGGCACAATGTGACCAATTGCCACCCATACATGCTCCACAGAAGCATGCAAACCGTCGTGTGTAAATCGTGGGGGCCGCCATGCACGTGCTCCTAATGGAATGTAAGCCCAAGGTGCCAGGTACTGTGTCACAATCATGGGAGGCTCTACGGTCAATCATGCCACCATCCACATGCCAAAAAAATCTCCTGACAATCCGAGCATCACGTTTGGGATACGATGATGCTGCACTCCCACACAAATGTTGGGAGCACCACTCGACTACGTGGCCCTTATCTCTGAACCGCTCAGCATCCTACCGCAGCTGATGACGCCTCAGGGCATGTTTCACACACGCGCCCGCACCATCATGCTCTCCCTTCTCGTGAATGACCAAATCACTGGGATACTAGACTGCGCATGCCACCTATAAATCCATAAAACAAAGTCTTAGTTATTGTTTTCTTTATGTTCTAGTGAATTTAGTTTACGAATATAAGAGAACCATAAGTACTACCTGTAGAGCCAATAGAATTGTCGTGATGATGACTTGAATTGTGTGCCACAACCATCTGACCAAACCCATTCGTTGGCCACGTATGATCCCACAATCTCGTAAAAAATTGTCATGGAGACAAAAACAATGTTGCACAAAATGTGCATCATGTGAACAATCATCACTGATATAGAAATGATACTCTCGAATAATGACACGGGTCTCGGGGGTACTCGCTATCCCATCTACATGGGCCTCTGCATGTCAATAGCTAATGTGGACCATAATAGCAACCTGGTGAGGTAAGCAATTAGGACACAAAAAATCAAATAAGTAATATAGCTCAAACACGAAACAAATATTATGAAATATAACCATTACGTGCTCTGAGAAGTAATACTCAAATTGTATCTCTTGAAAAGGTGTGAAGGTGTAGTTCTCTGCAAAATCAATCACAGAGACGACCACACCAATAGGAAACTCTTCTAGGCATGCTCGAAAATGACAATCTTACCACTTTTGGCACAATGACTGTGCCGTATATAGGGGTAGATCTACTCCCTAAATGTGGGTGTGAAGTGACAACGTGGTGTATGTTTGTCCACACGAGCTGCAACTTCCTGGACTGTCCACCACTCTGGAGCTGGTGTGTCACATACTCATAACGTTGCCATGGCACTATCTCTTGGTCACTTGCATCAAGATCTACCATTTGTAGATGTGCAAGTGAACCACATGATGTGCAATTGCTCTCCACACAAGGGATCCTATGGAACTGGGCATCCTCCGTGCATGCACACAAGGGATCCTATGGAGCTGGGCATCCTCCGTGCGTGCACAAAAAAGAGAGTGGATGAAATCATGAGGACTACGAGGCAACTCTTTATGCCCACTAAGAGAATGGAACACATCATAAAAAAGTTTGAACTCAACATGGTAGCAACAACAACATGTGTCACGCTGACGTGAGTATCTCACAAACCAAGGCTTACACCCCTCAAATGACCTTTGCCCAATTTTAAGCTCTGGATAACGATGCCACAAACTGAGAATACAACTCTGTTTGGGTCATTTCAAGAAAGCAAGCACCGTGCTCAATGAACACTCCTCTTGTCACTCTCTTACGCAAAGCTTTCTTGAAAACTGGGAGGCACAACAATTCTCCTTCCAAAAACTTTCTATCAAGGCTCTAGTAGTTTCATCTAGTAGGCGATCATGCCTAGCTACACGACCACTACTCGCCCACAAAGCACCAACCTCATTGGCATCTAAACTTTGTCGTCTAATAGACCCAACTCTAAGTGCGTGTGGTGCTATGGAAAGGATGCGAGATGTGGCACTCACCTTACCCTTCATTTGGGAGCTACTTATGGCTGCCACAATAGCCTGTCGAGCAGCCAAAGCGTCCGCAGCGTTCCTCTTCTTGTTAACTATATAGGAATGACGAACACTTTGTAGCACCGCCACGCCAGCTCTCCTCTCTCTTCGACCTCCAATGTCAGAAAAAAGCACCCTGCAATTGGCCGTGTTGGGCAGATCGATCAAAGCATCAAGTACGCATGCCTATGATGAAGGCGTGAGGTCTTTGAAATAGGAATGGAAGATTGCATGGGCACGACGATGTGCCCCTGACTTTGATAGTTCTTTCCTATCCACATGATGGGTACCCAAAGGAGGGGGGTGGGTTCTTGTGGAATAGAAGGGGACTCACGAAGGGCGGGTTCATGTGGATTATCTAAACTAAGGGGTAGTGGGGGGGAAGAGGGCGGAGGAAGAGGAAGTGGAAGAGGAGGAGCAAGTCTTGGATCATCGCCAAACGGAAGGTGTTGCTCATTGACGTGCTTTCCACTCTCTCTTTCTCTCACAAGCTACCCTTTTCCTCTCCTCCTCTTGAACTTGGTGAGTCTAGTCCTATCACGTTTTCGACTCCTACGACTTTGAGAACCCATTCTCAAGAGGAAGCTAAGAGAGTAAAAAATTATGAAGGCTCAATGAGGAGATAGTACTAGAGATAAGTGTGGGATAGTACTAGAGATGTGTGATTATATAGGAAAAATAGGTTATCCACTTCAAATCTCATTGGATTTTCTATCTAAGATTGATTGGATAATTAAGATAAACATAAAGATAATTAAATATAAACTATTACCACTTAAAAATTTTTATTGTTAATAATATTTATTAACAAGTCTAAATATTTATCATTACTAGATATATAAATATATCTTTAAATATATCTTTTATTTTATAATTATATAACTGTATTTTTTAATAATATATTTTTTAAATTTTATTCAAAGGTTTATTCTACACAATATATTTTCAAAATTAAATTTAAAAATTTATTTTTTTAAATTGAATAACATGAAATTTAAAAATAATACTATTGATCTAATTTTAAAATATAATCCTTTAAAATTATTAATTTTAAATTTTTTTATTTAATAAGTTATATATATTTTATTATTTAAAATTCTATATTCTATTTCTCTAAACTACTAAATTAACTTTTTGAAAAAAATGGGGAGGTGGGAAGGAGGTGCCATGTGTCACATGAGTGCATGACACGTGGCATTCTCTTGACCTGTGGCACTATTATGGCTGATGTGGCAATTCCATGATGTGGCATGCCATGTCACCAAGTGCGAGGTGGCATGCAAAGGTGGCAAGAAGATGTGGCATTAATGATGACTAGGATGATGAGGTGGGGAGTCAACTAGGTTGACCATGTTGACATGGAGGGTGGAGGTGGCAAGGTGAGGTGGCAAGCTACTTATGTGGATCCTCTCGAAGCTGATGTGGACATAAAGTGGCATGCATATATAAGATTTGTGCCTACCCAAGCCTCACACATGGAATGATATCTAGACTTTGAAGTTTACCAAGCCTAGATTTCCAAACCTAACTAGGATTGGTTTTAGACTTGAAAAGGGGAGTGGACACAATATGGAAATTTTTACTTAGGAGGATTGAAAATGGGCCTTCCCATACTCAAATTAAGCCAATTTTTTTTAAATAAATTCATGGCAACAAGAATATTGATCCCTAGAGTTTTTATATTGAAAGATTTAATATTTGATTTTTTAGAATTAAATTACAATTGATTTAATGGGCCTCTAACAGTCATAACAAATTTTCCAAAGTAAATCTACAAAAATCCAACCATTAGATTTGTAATTTTACCTTATACCCACATTATACTAATCTTTCCCAATCTAATCATCACTAGATCCATACAATTTGAGCATTTTAAATGGTAGATGTGGTGGGAGGACAAAATAGTATATTTTTTAACAATTCTAATACCTTTTTAATAATATAGAAAATAGTAAAACACATCAAAAATTACTCGATAAATCAAGTTAAGCTCTATGTTATTTGTATTTGTGATATGAAAATTGGGAACATTAAATGAGCAATAATGTAAAAGTTATAGGCAATTTACTCACATTCACTGTACCTGTCTAAACCTATGACATGGCGTGTATATAATTTTGGTTCCCAAAGAAAAGAGGATTTGCAATTATTGGATAGTCGATAAGATTATAGTTTTAGGTGCCCAAATTTGCATATGATGTTTCATTAGAAGACCTTGAAGTGAAACTCCTTGGCTAACTAGGAGAGATTGGCTATTCTTCTTGAAAAAATGCCTGTTTTCAGGCTAAAGCCAAGGGCGCCCACTACATGAAACTAGATAACCTCATCTTGCAACCACCCTACTCCAGAGTAGAAGCCATAGAGGTTCCACATTTGCATTCTTTATATAACCAACTATGGGAACTAAGGTAGGAATCTCAAGAAGATGACCATTCGCCTATGATCGGTAGGTTTGATTCTCCAAGTCCACCCGCCCCCCACTCTAGAGTGTTAATATTGAAGAATAACCAAATCATAGCTGCAAGCTTGAAGGATCATTGAGTCAAAGCAATAGTGGAGTGAGCACCTTCAACAATTGCAGTCGGATTGGTAGAACCTTTGTGTTCAAAAACATGAGAACATGCACCCCTTTGAATTCCTTCTAAGATAGGAGTGTCCTAGCTCATGTATGGATGGGGTATTGAAACCACAACCTCCTAACACCTAACTTAAATTTCTTTTCCTTTTAAGGTGGCTTCATACCAATAAATGTGTATTAAGGTTATCTTTGCACCATAGTCAAGGCCAAGAGTCTTAAAGTTTACAACAGAATCACTTTGCATAATGCGGTTGCTCAATTTAAAGTTTCCCATAATAAATTAGTAGGCTAAGATAGTTAAAATATCAAAAACTTGCAAGAAAACAATTAATCATGCACTATAATGCATGTGTTTGTGCCAGACAACTTTTCTTGTTATGCTTATGCTTCAAATTGATGTGCCATGCATATATGATGTAATGTGCCTATGATAGTGTAATGATGATCTTGCCTATGATAGTGTAATGATGATCTTGCTTCCATATGCCAATGGAGATGTGACAATGCCCAATATTAAATCCCATAATGATGTCATACCATGGGGGATTTAGGCCCCACGGATGTTGATCATATGTGGATGATGATGCAACCCATGTATCTACCCTTATGTTATGTCTATGTCCATGTGTGTTATATAACTGACCTTTGAGCCAAATTTATGATGTAGGCCAATTGATATGAATATGTCTATGTTTATATATGTTGACCATGGCAACTGAAGATGTAGGCCACATGAAAATGTTTAATGTGCATGTAGATAAAACCCAAGAATACCAGGATAATAAAGAATTACAATGTCTAAGGTTATTTGGGAATGTAAATGGATGTAGATGTGAAAGGTTCAACATGAAGCATGGAAGGTCACTTTAATGTGTCAAAATGGTGATGGACCATGTTGCCTGTGGGATAAGAATGCATGGAAGGTCACTTTAATGTGTCAAAATGGTGATGGACCATGTTGCCTGTGGGATAAGAATGCATGGAAGGTCACTTTAATGTGTCAAAATGGTGATGGACCATGTTGCATGTGGGATGAGAATGAAAGGAGGCTAGTATGTATCATGTGGATGCCTTTATATCCTTTCCTATTTAGAGGCTCAATGGAATGAGCAATGAGTAGCATATTATTGCATCAAATTTTTGACATTGTGTGAACACCATAACTCTTTTTCTTAAGTGATTGATTAATTATTTCTAATTTAGTGATTAGTTTAAGCTTCTAACCACCATACTAGGTCTTACCTTATTGTCCTTCCATGTTGTCAACAAGTATGCTAACAATGCACGCAAGTCATGTACATAATCAAACCACTATAGTACCCCACCATGAACCCATGGCTATTGATTCTCTAGTGCATGTTGTGCACACTTAGTGTGTACAACTAGGAATAGTGCCAACTTTATGTAAATGAGCCTAGGCAAACTCTTAGAAAACTATAATCTTTAGATAGAAGTCTAGAAAAAAAGGCACAAGGAAGAATAAACCCTGCATATTCACAAGAAGTTTTGGACATTTTCCCTTGTGCCCTTCCTTTTTCCCTACTAACAGTGCTCAACATCGTGGGCTTTTGTGGAAGCGACACCACATAACTAGCTAGGTGCATGGGAGATAATGATAGCCATCCCTCCATTAAGGGTGGACGACCCCTCGCCCCCCACTACACCTATCTAGGTTTGTGGTGTTGCCCTTATAGAAGCTTATGATGTTGTCATAATTTGAGAAGTTGGAGATTTGGTGGAAAAATGTGTGTGTGTGTGTGTGTGTGTGTGTGTGTGTGTGTGAGAGAGAGAGAGAGAGAGAGAGAGAGAGAGAGAGAGAGAGAGAGAGAGAGAGAGAGAAAGAGAGAGAGAGAGAGAGATTTTAAACATGCAAGGGAAGAGACAAAATAACATAAAGAGTTAACATGGAATTTTTTAAAAAAGAAAACATACACGCTCTCTCTCTAGAGATCTTTTTTAAAGAAGGAACTAGTGTGGGGCATACAAGTGAAGGGACAAAATAACATAAAAGAGAAAGATAAGAATTAAAATGGAAAAAGACTTTTTTCAAACAACACTCTGCAACTTCATCCAACAAGCCATTTTTGAGAGCTCCTAGGCACTTCATCCAACAACTACCTGTATTACCATTGTCATCCCTCGGGCAAAGCATTCGGTAGGAAGGCTACTCTGACATCAACAAAAGCACAAAACCAATCTAAACAATAATCATTGGTCACTTCGTCTGGGCAAAACTTCCAGCACAAAGTCTAGGCATACAAAGATAACTTGGCCATGGCCAATACATAAAAGATCTGCTTCTCATTTAACAGAAAAGGTTCTCTTCTCCCAAGAAACATTAGCATCTGCCAAGGCAGTCTCCAACATAACTTTTTCTTCAAGGTCAAGACTGCTCATAAATTGCCACGGAGATGGCCATACCAAGGGCTCTGTAATCAAAAGGGTTGAGAAGAGCTGCATAAGCTATGTGCCCTTGAGAGTTTCTCTGTACCCCATGCTAGAAACTCTTTTACACCTTCAGTTGACCTCCCTCGATACAAAATGCAAAGGTATGCTCCAAAATCTGAGGTTGCTTCAAGATTATCTAGAGGCAGTGGAGGTGCCCACCGCTGTAGTATCCCTACAGGCCTCTAACTCACACCACACCCACCACTCGTCGAGGAGGAGGACACCCAAGGAGGAGATAAGGGGAGTATTCTCTCGGTAGTGGTGGACACACTCTCTTGTAGGACATACATTGTAGAAAATTCTGGGAATCGAGAGGACTCTCTCTTGTATCGAGAGGACTCTCTCTTGTATCACATTCACTTTACCACATTCGATAGAAAGCACATTCTATGGTGTATGACATTCTCTGTGTTGTTGGAGCACAATCGTTATATCATTCTTGTCTACAATTTGGTATACAGTGTTGCTCTCTTGTGGTGTTTTGCTTATCTCTCTTTGTGAGTGAGGTGAGTGAGTGTTCAGTGGTGGGTGTGGTGTGAGTGAGAGGCTTGTAGGGATATTACGGTGCTAGGTGGTGGTTGGAGAGCACAGTAGACAGTGTAGAGCATAGGTCTTGCATGTCTAGCCAATGAAGTCAACTGATCCTTGGCGGGTATACTTCCCTAAGAGGATCCACGCTTTATAGAATTTACTTATCATTGCCCTGTGGAAAGGAATAACATGGGGGTCGTGCCGCCTATAGTTCACGACTCTAGAGGATTGTAGATAGTGCCATATGAGGGTCAACAAGAGGAGTACAATGCTTGGCAACAGGAAGATATAGCTGGGTGGGAAGAAGCATCACAAGTACCTACCGATGAATCAACTGAATCAGCAAACAATGGATTTTCTTGATCACACTGAAGATTCAAAAGTTGAACAATGGCCTAGGTACAATATCCTCCACACAGCACAAGTAGCTCTCCTGACACTGTTGTAAAGGAGGACATGTTTGTGTAGATGTTGGAGGACACATATTTGGAGGTTGTCAAGGATGGAAACCCTTGGTTACAACTACGACTTTTCCATGAAGCCCTCATGCAGGTAACCACCTTTGATCCTCACTGCCCTTGTGATCCTATTGTAGGTGTTAAAACACCTACAGTAGGACCCTCATTGCCTTATGATCCTACTGTAGGTGACAAAACACCCACTACAGAAATGATGGACAAGAGGCCTTATTTGGCCTATCCTCCTAGGGATGATATGGCAGAGCATGTAAAAAAGCATAGATGGAAAGTCGGCGACCTATGGGAGCCCATAGGAAAAAACACACAATTCAAGAACCCTCACCTAGAGGATATTCTTGATGTACATGTACATGTGGTTGCTTTCTTAATAGAATATTCTTTTGAAAGATGAAAGTAGAAATATCCAATGGAGGGAAGAGGTGGTTATACACTACCTCCAAGGTACAGTGAAGCGCCAAGGATGGGAGGGCGCACAACTGGAATGGAGACAAAGCTACCTACAGGTGGATCACTATGCCTATGCCTATTATTATTCACAAAGGAATCCTTGTGTCAATCCATGCTTCATGCCCTACCCTAGAAGGTGGACTAGGGAAGTATTCAAAGCTAAATGAGGCAGGAATCCCCATTGTATCCTTAATTATCCTAAGTTCCATCGTCAACCTTCGTAGATATACATGCAATGAGGAGCCACCTTAAGAAAGTGTACTATACATGGAGGTAGATACTTGATCTTGCTTTTTTTTTTTTGGCAAATGTTAGATTTATACAGCTTGTTATAATACTTTTAGATATTCCATAAACATGCACAAGATGAGGCAAAGATCAGTTACTATATGATCTCAACGAAGGACCAAATGAGGATGTGGTGGCTTTCTATTTCCATCGACTCAGATTTCTACCTAGGGACATGCTTTGTGACTTTGAGACTGTGGTGGATACAAAATTTTTGCCTCCCTACAAATCTTTCAAGAGAACTCAATAATCTTTGGAATTGAGGCATTTACATTAGCAGCATGCTGCCAATAAGTTCTTGTAAGTCAAAGTTGCCTAGCCTAAAAGTGGTAGTTAGGCACAAGAGTTCAAGTCTAGTCTCACCAATCGATTTTCCAACCATTGGCATAGTCTTGCAAGTTGTGTAAAGTTACTAGTTGGTTTTCTAATCAATAGCATAGTCCTTCCATATTGCATCTGCATTTCCTTCCAAAATCCTCTCGCATGCTAGAGGCATCGCAAATCGAGGCATTGGCATAAGAGTCTAATGTTGCCTTAGATTTTTTGGTCAAGGGCATAGTCTAGCGACACGGAGTCATACATAAGCATTTCCTCGTACATATCTTCATATTGCATACCCAAATATAATAAAATAACATAAAAATTATCAAAACTCAAAATCTTGAAATTCCCTACACTCACACATTGTGCACTTTTATATTAAGACGAGAAACCTTGACATCAGAATCCATCAAGGTACATTTTGGATGGGGGGATATTGGCGGGATATTCATGGCCCAAGATACGACCCATCGCCTGGATTACCCCTCAGTTTCTCTTCTTGCACAACATGTTCATTAGACTATGGAGCATATAGACACTTGCATTTTTCAAGTGTATGCATCATGCACTCTTATTTGTTTGTACCCATGCACATGCATATGCACTTAATCTTGGCTTCATCGATTTCGACATTGATAACCATCACAACATCATGAAGTTGTCTCAGTATCACTCGCAAGGTTCTTCCACTTCAAAGGCTCTATTCATTAACACACTTAAGAGAGGTTTTGAAGTTAATAAACAATTCAACAACACTGATGATTCTACAAATGATAATCCAATATGTCTTTAGTGTGGCTACTCTTCAACTTTCCCCGGACTTTGCTTTTCATTGCATAGGTCCAAGGACGGACTTACTTGAGGTAGGGGGAGATGTTAACTGCATCTCCAATGGTGGGGTTAACTGGGTGGTTGGCTTAAATGGGCCTACCAACAATTAATTTTTGTAAGGCCGTCTAAGTGTAACAAGTGATTGGCATCATCATATTACTCTTATTGGGTCACTTGTAATGTTTTGTCCCTGCCCGAGCAGGTTTTTTATCACTTCATATATTATCTTATGGATTTTTCCTGCTCAAATGAGTGAATCATGATGTAAACAAGGGATGCTTGAGCTAAGTGTAATGCCAACATCACTTACATATGTATACTAGTAGGTGTAGATACACATAGTTCTCATTTTTATACAATGGCCGTCCAAGTTTGGGTGCCCGACCACTTTATAAGTTTTGTATAAATAACATTGTAAAGAATGAGAACACACACTCCCCTTGTGCAATCTTAGAGCTCTTGTGTTCTCTTTCTCTTATCCTCTTGCTAGAGTGTATGAGAGTGTGTGATTGAGAGTTGCTTGTAGTTTATTGGGTTGCATCACCATAGCTATGGAGCTGTGAGCGGGTATGTCGAAGAGAATCAACACAAACATTGTTCAGTGTGACAAGCAATGGGAGGTAAGTTTACACTAGCTACTTCTCAAAGTGGTTGGAGAGCCTTGGGAAGCTCTAAATGGATTTCCCTTGCATCCCCATGACATTAAGTTGTTTCATCTCTTTCCTCCATGTTGATCCTTTGATTGGTGTGTGCATAATGCCATTACTTGAATTTTCTTGAGAGTGTGGTGAAATAAGTTTAACACTCATCTTGTAAGACTATAACCAGGTGTATTATTGCATTAATATCACATCATGGTTGGAATTTATATCAATTGGATTTCAAGATTACCTTCTTGAATGGTTATTTGTATAGAAACTACTTACGCAATTTAGTCTTGAACACTATAAGCATGTTTGCTACACTAGTAATGCTAGGTGCTAGGCTTAGTCTCCATAATGTAGGTGAATCATTGTGATGCATTACTTTATTAGTAGGGTGCCTCATCTATCTATGTAATACGAGGCTAAACATTTAGTTTGGGGTCTTCCAGTTGAGTAGGTTTATGCACAGTCTCGAAAGTAAGCATTGGTAGGCTGTAGCACTCAGTCCCTTGTCCTCTTCTATGGTAAGGGTTGATATTCAATCATATGATTTCACTAATCCTGATTGGCCATGATGTTATGAAATGCGAGTATCCACTAGTGGCTTTTGTTTTCACCTTGGTGATTCATGTATATCATGGCTCAGCAAGCAGCACCGATAGTGGATTGTGTATGGCTCAAACAAATTTTGGCAAATCTTGGTGTTGATAGTGTAAGATTCCTCCCCCCCAGATTTTGAGGTGTACAGGTGTAAGAACCTCCCCTTCTGATATTGTAATTATTTTCCCCTCTGAAATAAAAGAAAGATTCTATTTTATCCTGTTTTGACCTAGAGAGAGAAAATGTCTAGAGTGAGGTAGTCCAAAATTAAGATATTTTTGGATATAAAAATCCTCCTAGTGTCTAAAATGGTTTCCCATGAAACAAAAATTCAAAAAGAACTTTCCAATGTGCAATTGGAATTAATTAGAAATGGGTATAAAGGACCTTAGCCTAAGGGTCTAGATTTTAAAAAAAAATAGATTATGGTCCAATTAAGGTTCCTATGGGCCAATAGGACCAATCCATGTGTGGAGAGGAGATAAATCCAATTTATAAAAGAAAAATACCCAAAAATGAGTAAATTCCCACATAAGATGAAGAGTTGACTGAGTACAAGGTTTATTAGTAAAAAAACTATGAGTATTACTAAAAAAATGAGATATTTTGGGTATAATGATTCATTTTTGACACGTGTAAGGAAAAGGGAGCCCTTCAAGGAGGTGCCTATTTCACATGTGTGGTGGAGTTTTAAACTCAAAAATATTGTGATATTTTTATCTCTCCTCTCTCTTGGATCAAACCAAATCAAAAGGGAACCAAACTAGGTCCAAATCTTGTCCAAATTCAACCAAATTGAACCTAGAAAATTCTAGAAATTAGTTGGACTTGGTTATAGGCCTCTCTCTCCTATAAATAGATCCTTAGCCCTTTGTAAAAAAATATGAGAACTATACTATGCTAGTATTATGCTGAAATAATGATATTTTCTATTATCCTCTAGAAACCTCTACAAAATTGAAGAGATTGGAGCTTCTCTCTCTCTCTCTTCAATCTTCCTTGGTGACTCCTACAACATACCAAACCAATTAATTGGTTGGGGGCCTCTACTGTGATCAAAGAATCAAGTAAATTAGAAGGTAAAGTGTGGATTATTGTCTTTTTCTTATTAAAACTCCAAATGCTTCTCTTCTCAACCCCTCTCAAGCTTGAGAAGCTTTAATTTGAATGGCTTTTTACTATTGAAGTTCTTTTATGAATTGTAATAAAGAAACACATAAATTTTCATTTATTCTTAATTTTAATGGTTTTTAAGCATTTCTCTCTCTCCCCCCAAAGAAAGGTCATTCCTATGACCTATTCTCAATCCAAATGAAGCTTCTCATGAAGCATTTCTCTAATCCAAAAGTAATTTCTATGCTTGTCTAATTGGAGGCCAAAATAATGGTTTCTCAATGCTTTTATGATATTTATTTCATAGAGAAATTATGAATCAATCCATAATTAGATAATGATCCCATTAGTGGTCATTATAATCATATAAATAATATTAAACTTCATTCTTTCAATTAAATTGAGAATTATCAGTAATAGCAGCGAAACTATGGTAAAATTTCTTTAAAATAAACACATAACACATAAAACATTTTCATTCATAATATGAAAAGAGGACTTCCTATCATATTCTAGGAATTATCATTCTAGATTAGTTGAATGATTAAGGAAGCAGCCTATGAGTGAAGCGCTAGGTGACCTGCAAAGGATCCTAGAGGGTACTGACCATACGCGAGACCATACGGTGCTCGGGCTCTGGGTCGCTGAAGATACCCACACGTGCCTCGTGGAAGATATTGGAACAAGGAGTAAGGGTTGTTTTCTGAAACCGGGCATGGATCTAGTTGATTGACCTTGCTGGTCCTCAATACGGATGAGTCCATGGCTCTTTTATATGGATCTGTTGGTTGATCTTGCTGATCTTCAAAAGAGATTCCATCTTGAATTTTTTATAAGTGATTATATTGCCGCGGGTACTATGAGCTAGGAACTATTGAAAAGGCCCTTGAGTGGACAGGTGGTGAGCGTTCTGGTTGCCAATGATGCCATAGATACTCCGATGAAGGAATGATTGGAAATTAAGATTCAACCAAATATTTTGGAGGATTGTGATCAGTGATACTATGGCTTCATTAAATGATTGTTTTAAAGATAGCTAAATCTGTGAAGAAAGCAATTTCATATTGGGTGTGTAAGTGGTGCGACTAGCTTTAAGTTTGCATGAACATCCGGCTAGGGGGCCTGGGAACTCTTTTCCCTGGTACTCGGGACAAAACCTTACCAAATTCTTAATTGGATCCCATCACTACAATGGTTGGGTGGTTGGCTAACGCATGGGACTGGATGGGGTTAGGCTGGACTGATGGATCCGTAAAATGAGACTCAATTTCTGTTGTAGTACGCTAGATGAAGTAAATCTCGGATAGTAATTGTTCTATGGAAAAAGGAATCAACGACTGTGTCTCTCGATGGGGAAAAAAGCGTTGATCTCTATGATCCAAGTGCAAGTTTCTTCCTTGATCTGACCAAGTGACTTTAGGTTCAGTCGGATCAGTTTGGTCAGTAATGACCTTGACTACGTTAGAGTAAAAATATCGTGATGGAATCGCCCGTGCTTTCCGGGCAAGGGAAGTTTTTCTGGGTTCGATTTTGGAAGAATCGAGGGATAAGTCTCCTGTCCGGATATCCGTGGTGGGCGAGGCGAGTGAGAGGACCCTGCACCGTGCAAGGAGTGCTACTTCCGCTGCTAGCACCCCCGAATTCATTGCGTGGAGGGGGCATGGATCTTTGAGTTGGTATTAGAGCAAATTGGCTATAGTGGACCAATTAAGACGCCAAAAATGTCAAAAATTTATGAAGTAACAGTAAAAGGTTGGAATTGTGTGATGAAATTCATACAAATTGATATTCAGATTGAAATTCATAAATTGGTAATTGGGTCTTCAGATGGAAGTACCGCAATTGTATGGAATCCCCGACTTGCTTGAGGCCTAAACATGATGGTATTTACCTTATAATTCCAAGGACCGTGACTACCTGTATATACCGAGGGTATAACTGCAGCTCTTTACTGGGGCAGTATATACGAGTAAATCTAAGACCTTGAAATTATAAGCAAAAATGCTATCCAGACGATGAATTCGAATCTGGTTGATATGATTTTAAAATTCTGGTTTTGAGAATTGATGAATTGATTTGGATTTTGATTGGAAAAAGATGATTCCTGAATTTTGGTTGAAAAGTGATAAGCTGAGCAGAACCACAATGAGGATGAATGGGACAAGTCCCTGTGATAATGTTTGTAATTGGAATGATGATAATGACCTCAGTAAATCACTTTGAGATTAGTGGATTGTGCTGTCAGATTACTACTGTTAACACTTGACCTGGTGGATCAAGTTAATAGGATGACAAATTGAGAACTTGCTTGACTGAAATTCCTGTGGAGGAATGTTCAGAAAGAAATTTTTTGGTCTAATGGACCATTATTGTGTTGAAGATATGATCTGAATGAATTGTTATTTAATGATATAAGGGATATTTATCCTAGGATTCTGTTGGGTTGACCAAAATATAAGGATCCCCTGGATCCTAAGGGTAAGAGTTGTCCTCTAGTTTGCGAGATGAGGACATCTCGTGCTTTTTAAGTGGGGTAGGATGTAAGATTCCTCCCCCCCAGCTTTTGAGGTGTCCAAAATTGAGATATTTTTGGATATAAAAATCCTCCTAGTGTCTAAAATGCTTTCCCCTGAAACAGAAATTCAAAAAGAACTTTCGAATGTGCAATTGGAATTAATTAGAAATGGGTATAAAGGACCTTAGCCTAAGGGTCTATATTTTCAAAAAAATTTAGATTATGGTCCAATTAAGGTTCCTATGGGCCAATAAGATCAATCCATGTGTGGGGAGGAGATAAATCCAATTTATAAAAGAGAAATACCCAAAAATGAGTAAATGCCCACATAAGATGAAGAGTTGACTAAGTACAAGATTTATTAGTAAAAAACTATGAGTAGTACTAAAAAAATGAGATATTTTGGGTATAATGATTCATTTTTGACACATGTATAAGGAAAAGATGGCCCTTCAAGGAGGCACATATTTCACATGTGTGGTGGAGTTTTAAACTCAAAAATATTGTGATATTTTTTATCTCTCCTCTCTCTTAGATCAAAACAAATCAAAAGGGAACCAAACTTGGTCCAAATCTTGTCCAAATTCAACCAAACTGAACTTGGAAAATTCTAGAAATTAGTTGGACTTGGTTAGAGGCCTCCCTCTCCTATAAGTAGATCCTTAGCCCTTTGTAAAAAAATATGAGAACTATACTATGCTAGTATTATGCTGAAATAATGATATTTTCTATTATCCTCTAAAAACCTCTACAAAATTGAAGAGATTGGAGCTTCTCTCTCTCTCTCTCTTCAATCTTCCTTGGTGACTCCTACAACATACCAAACCAATTGATTGGTTGGGGGCCTCTACTGTGATCAAAGAATCAAGTAAATTAGAAGGTAAAGTGTGGATTATTGTCTTTTTCTTATTAAAACTCCAAATGCTTCTCTTCTCAACCCCTCTCAAGCTTGAGAAGCTTTAATTTTGAATGGCTTTTGATTACTATTGAAGTTCTTTTATGAATTGTAATAAAGAAACACATAAATTTTTGTTTATGCTTAATTTTAATGGTTTTTAAGCATTTCTCTCTCTCCCCCAAAGAAAGGTCATTCCTATGACCTATTCTCAATCCAAATGAAGCTTCTCATGAAGCATTTCTCTAATCCAAAAGTAATTTCTATGCTTGTCTAATTGGAGGCCAAAATAATGGTTTTTTAATGCTTTTACGATATTTATTCCAGAGATAAATTATGAATCAGTCCATAATTAGATAATGATCCAATTAGTGGTCATTCTAATCATATCAATAATATTAAACTTCATTCTTTCAATTAAATTGAGAATTATCAGTAATAGCAGCGGAGCTATGGTAAAATTTTTGTAAAATAAACACATAAAACATTTTCATTCATAATATGAAAAGAGGACTTCCTACCATATTCTAGGAATTATCATCCTAGATTAGTTGAATGATTCTCATTGAAATCATGGAGAATTTAATTTTTTATGTTTATGCTTAATTAATAAATTAGAAAAAAGAGGAATTCTAGTAATTTATTTTTATGTTAAAAGAGTAATCCCCATGATAATGGAAATCCATGTATTCCAAAGAATTAAGAGAAAAAATTAGAATACTAATATAATGTATATTTTATGTAAAAATTAAAAAAAGATTTTAGTTAAATTTATCTTTTTGCATAGATAAATTTATATGATGAAAGAGGAATTTTCACCATATTGGAATTCAAATAATTAAATAAGGAAAGTGTACTTCCTAGTGTAAAGGAATTAATGAAGATTTTTTTCAAGAGAAAATTTAGTTAAATTTATCTTTTTTGCATAGATAAGTTTAAATGATAAAAGATGAATTTTTAGATAAATTCATTTATCTATGAGAAATAATTAAATGTTAAAAGAGAAATTCCTATGACATTTGGAATTCCATCATTTAGATGGGAAAAGAGAAATTCCTAGCATATTGGAATTATCAGATAATTCATTTAAATTCAAAGATGAATTTATTTATCTATGAGAAATAATTAAATGTTAAAAGAGGAATTCCTATGACATTTGGAATTCCATCATTTAGATGGGAAAAGAGAAATTCCTAGCATATTGGAATTATTGGATAATTCATTTAAATTCAAAGATGAATTTTAGATAAATTTATTTTATCTATGAGAAATATTTAAATGTGAAAAGAGAAACTCCTATGACATTTTGAATTCCATGATTTGAATGGGAAAAGAGAAATTCCTAGTATATTGAAATAATGGATATTTTATTTTAGATGAAATTATTTTACGAGAAATATTGAAGATAAAAGAGGAATTCCCATGTCATTGGAATGTAATTAATTAAATGCAAAAAGAGGAATTCCCATGGTAATTGGGATCCAAGAAATTAAATAGGAAGAAGAGGAATTTTTAGTGTAATTCGATTTATGATTATTTACCAAAAGTGGAAATATGGGTAGAATTGATTTCTACAAATCCCATGAATTCTTTTATTCAAAAGAAGAATATTGAATATAATTCAATTGAGGAATTGAGAAGGAATATGGAAATAGTTGTCAGAAAAAGAATCTTTAATTATGCCAAGCAATTGGTAGAAATTTAGAAAAAGTCCTATTATCGGTATCAATCTAGAAAAAGCTATTAAATGGGAATAGCATGTGAATGGATGTGATAAGATGTGTATGGGATGTGATAATATGTAAATGGGATGCGATAAGATGTGTATGGGATGTGATAGGATGAGAACGGATGCAATAAGATGAGTATGGGATGTGATTGGATGTGAATGTGGATGTATATGTGAAAGAAAGGGTATGCATGTGCATGAGAATGAATAAATGTGGATATGGATGTGGATGTATGGATGAGGATGTGGATGTGGATGTGGATGTATGGATGTGTATGTGGATGTGAATGTGGATGTGTATGTCGATGTATGGATGTGGATGTATGGATGTCGATGTGTATGTGAATGTGGATGTGTATGTCGATGTATGGATGTGGATATGGATGTCGATGTGTATGTGAATGTATGGATGTAGATGTATGGATGAGGATGTGGATGCGGATGTGTATGTGGATATGGATGTAGATGTACGGATGTGGATATGGATATGGATGTATGGATGTGGATGTAGATGTATGGATGTGGATGTGTATGTGGAAGAATGGATGTGGATGTATGGATGTGGATGTGTATGTGGATATGGATGTAGATGTATGGAGATGTGTATGTGGATATGGATGTAGATGTATGGAGATGTGTATGAGGATGTGCATGTGGATGTGTATGTGGATATGGATGTAGATGTATGGAGATGTGTATGTGTATATGGATATGGATGTAGATGTAGATGTATGGAGATGTGTATGTGGATATGGATGTAGATGTATGGAGATGTGTATGTGGATATGGATGTAGATGTATGGATGTGGATATGGATATGGATGTGTTGATGTGGATGTGGATGTAGATGTATGGATGTGGATGTGTATGTGGAAGAATGGATGTGGATGTGGATGTGGATGTATGGATGAGGATGTGGATGTGGATGTATGGATGAGGATGGATGTATGGAAGAATGGATGTGGATGCATGGATGTGGATGTATGGATGTATGGAAGAATGGATGTGGATATGGAAGTGGATGTATGGATGAGGATATGGATGTATGGATGAGGATGTGGATATGGAAGTGGATGTATGGATGAGGATGTGGATGTGGATGTGTATGTGGATATGGATGTAGATGTATGGATGTGGATATGGATATGGATATGGATATGGATGTATGGATATGGATGTGGATGTAGATGTATGGATGTGGAAGAATGGATGTGGATGTATGGATGAGGATGTGGATGTGGATGTCTGGATATAGATGTATGGATGTGGATATGGATGTGGATGTGTATGTGGATATGGATGTCGATGTATGGATGTGGATATATGGATGTGGATGAGTATGTGGAAGAATGAATGTAGATGTGTATGTGGAAGAATGACTGTGGATGTGTGTGTGGAAGAATGAATGTGGATGTGTATGTGGAAGAATGGATGTGGATGTATAGATGTGGATGTATGAATGTGGATGTATAGATGTGGATGTATGAATGCGGATGTGTATGTGAAGAATGGATGTGGATGTGAATGTCTACGTGGAAGAGTGGATATGGATGTGTATGTGGAAGTATGAATGTGGATGCGAATGTGGAAGAATGAATGAGGATGTGTATGTGAAAGGATGTGATGTCGATGTGAGTGAATGGATGAGATGTAATGTGATGTGAATCGGGATGAGAATGAATGAGATGTGATGTCATGTGAATCAGAATGTGAATGAATGATATGGAATGTGAATGGATGATATGTGATGTGAATGAATCTGATGTGATGAGATGGAAAATGATGTGATTAGATAAGAATGGGTACACATATGAATTGGACGTGGATTAAGTAATATGGATTGATGTGAAACAATGTGGAAAGACGAGAGTTCATTATAGAAACTGTATTTGTGACCTGTTGTAAATGACTATTTTATGTCAAGAATGCTGGGGAAGCATTTTGACCGTCTTGTGAATAAGGTCGTGGAGACCTAACTGATAAAGTTGCAACAGCTGATGACGGAGAGTCAACGGAGGACATCTCGCGTAGCAAGGTTGACCGATGTCTTGACCAGCCTCGGTTCGATTTAAACAGTGAGCTTTCGGTACGGTGGATGAGGGACCAAGGAAGCGGCCTATGACTGAAGCGCTAGGTAACCTGCGAAGGATCCTAGAGGGTGCTGACCATACGGTGCTCGGGCTCTGGGTCGCCGAAGATACCCACACGTGCATCGTGGAAGATATTGGAACAAGGAGTAAGGGTTGTTTTCTGAAACCGGGCATGGATCTGGTTGATTGACCTTGCTGGTCCTCAACGGATGAGTCCATGGCTCTTTTATATGGATCTGTTGGTTGATCTTGCTGATCTTCAATGGAGATTCCATCTTGAATTTTTTATATAAGTGATTATATTGCCGGGTACTATGAGCTAGGAACTATCGAAAAGGCCCCTGAGTGGTGATTATATTGCCGGGTACTATGAGCTAGGAACTATCGAAAAGGCCCCTGAGTGGTGATTATATTGCCGGGTACAATGAGCTAGGAACTATCGAAAAGGCCCCTGAGTGGATAGGTGGTGTGCATTCTGGTTACCAATGATGCCATAGATACTCCGATGAAAGAATGATTGGAAATTAAGATTCAACCGGATATTTTGGAGGATTGTGATCAATGATACTAGGCTTCATTAAATGATTGTTTTAAAGATAGTTGAATCTGTGAAGAAAGCAATTTCATATTGGGTGTGTAAGTGGTACGACTAGCTTTAAGTTTGCATGAACATCCGGCTAGGGGGCCTGGGGACTCTTTTCCCTGGTACCCAGGACAAAACCTAACCAAATTCTTAATTGGATCCCATCACTACAATGGTTGGGTGGTTGGCTAACCCATGGGACTGGATGGGGTTAGGCTGGACTGATGGATCCGTAAAATGAAACTCAATTTCTGTTGTAGTATGCTAGATGAAGTAAATCCCGGATAGTAATTGTTCTATGGAAAAAGGAATCAACGACTGTGCCTCTTGATGGGGAAAAAAGCGTTGATCTCTATGATCCAAGTGCAAGTTTCTTCCTTGATCTGACCAAGTGACTTTAGGTTCAGTCGCATCAGTTTGGTCAGTAATGACCTTGACTACGTTAGAGTAAAAATATCGTGAAGGAATCGCCCGTGCTTTCCGGGCAAGGGAAGTTTTTCTGGGTTTGGTTTTGGAAGAACCGAGGGATTAGTCTCCTGTCCGGATATCCATGGGCGAGGCCCCGAGTGAGAGGATCCTGCATCGTGCAAGGAGTGCTACTTCTGCTGCTAGCACCCCCGAATTCATTGCGTGGAGGGGGCAGGGATCTTTCAGTTGGTATTAGAGCAAATTGGCTATAGTGGACCAACTAAGAAGCCAAAAATGTCAAAAATGTATGAAGTAACAGTAAAAGGTTGGAATTGTGTGATGAAATTCATACAAATTGATATTCAGATTGAAATTCGTAAATTGGTAATTGGGTCTTCAGATGGAAGTATCGCAATTGTATGGAATCCCTGACTTGCTTGAGGCCTAAACATGATGGTATTTATCTTATAATTCCAAGGACCGTGACTACCCGTATATACCGAGGGTATAACTGCAGCTCTTTATTGGCAGTATATACGAGTAAATCTAAGACCTTGAAATTATAAGCAAAAATGCTATCCAGACGATGAATTCGAATTTGGTTGATATGATTTTAATTCTGGTTGAGAATTGATGAATTGATTTGGATTTTGATTGGAAAAAGATGATTCCTGAATTTTGATTGAAAAGTGATAAGCTGAGCAGAACCACAATGAGGATGAATGGGACAAGTCCCTATGATAATGTTTGTAATTGGAATGATGATAATGACCTCAGTAAATCACTTTGAGATTAGTGGATTGTGTTGTCAGATTGCTACTGTTAACACTTTTGACCTGGTGGATCAAGTTAATAGGATGACAAATTGAGAACTTGCTTGACTGAAATTCCCGTGTCAGAAAGAAATTTTTTGGTCTAATGGACCAGTTGAAGATATGATCTGAATGAATTGTTATTTAATGATGAGTTCTATATAAGGGATATTTATCCTAGGATTCTGTTGGGTTGACCAGAATATAAGGAACCCTTGGATCTTAAGGGAAAGAGTTGTCCTCTAGTTTGCGAGATGAGGACATCTCGCGCTTTTTAAGTGGGGTAGGATGTAAGATTCCTCTCCCCCAGCTTTTGAGGTGTACAGGTGTAAGAACCTCCCCTTCTGATATTGTAATTATTTCCCCCTCTGAAATAAAAGAAAGATTCTGTTTTATCCTATTTTGACCTAGAGAGAGAAAATGTCTAGAGGGAGGTAGTCCAAAATTAAGATATTTTTAGATGTAAAAATCCTCCTAGTGTCTAAAATGGTTTCCCCTGAAACAGAAATTCAAAAAGAACTTTCCAATGTGGCAATTAATTAGAAATGGGTATAAAGGACCTTAGCCTAAGGGTCTAGATTTTCAAAAAAATTTGGATTATGGTCCAATTAAGGTTCCTATGGGCCAATAAGATCAATCCATGTGTGGGGAAGAGATAAATCCAATTTATAAAAGAAAAATACCTAAAAATAAGTAAATGCCCACATAAGATGAAAAGTTGACTGAGTACAAGGTTTATTAGTAAAAAACTACGAGTATTACTAAAAAAATGAGATATTTTGGGTATCATGATTCATTTTTGACACATGTATAAGGAAAAGGGGGCCCTTCAAGGAGGCACCTATTTCACATGTGTGGTGGAGTTTTAAACTCAAAAATATTGTGATATTTTTATCTCTCCTCTCTCTTGGATCAAACCAAATCAAAAGGGAACCAAACTAGGTCCAAATCTTGTCCAAATTCAACCAAATTGAACCTGGAAAATTCTAGAAATTAGTTGGACTTGGTTAGAGGCCTCCCTCTCCTATAAATAGATCCTTAGCCCTTTGTAAAAAAATATGAGAACTATACTATGCTAGTATTATGCTGAAATAATGATATTTTCTATTATCCTCTAAAAACCTCTACAAAATTGAAGAGATTGGAGCTTCTCTCTCTCTCTCTTCAATCTTCCTTGGTGACTCCTACAACATACCAAACCAATTGATTTGTTGGGGGTCTCTACTGTGATCAAAGAATCAAGTAAATTAGAAGGTAAAGTATGGATTATTGTCTTTTTCTTATTAAAACTCCAAATGCTTCTCTTCTCAACCCCTCTCAAGCTTGAGAAGCTTTAATTTGAATGGCTTTTGATTACTATTGAAGTTCTTTTATGAATTGTAATAAAGAAACACATAAATTTTTATTTATTCTTAATTTTAATGGTTTTTAAGCATTTCTCTCTCTCCTCCCAAAGGAAGGTCATTCCTATGACCTATTCTCAATCCAAATGAAGCTTCTCATGAAGCATTTCTCTAATCCAAAAGTAATTTCTATGCTTGTCTAATTGGAGGCCAAAATAATGGTTTCTCAATGCTTTTATGATATTTATTTCATAGAGAAATTATGAATCAATCCATAATTAGATAATGATCCAATTAATGGTCATTCTAATCATATCAATAATATTAAACTTCATTCTTTCAATTAAATTGAGAATTATCAGTAATAACAGCAGCGGAGCTATGGCAAAATTTCTGTAAAATAAACACATAAAACATTTTCATTCATAATATGAAAAGAGGACTTCCTACCATATTCTAGGAATTATCATCCTAGATTAGTTGAATGATTCTCATTAAAATCATGGAGAAATTGATTTTTTATGTTTATGCTTAATTAATAAATTAGAAAAAAGAGGAATTCTAGTAATTTATTTTTATGTTAAAAGAGTAATCCCCATGATAATGGAAATCCATGTATTCCAAAGAATTAAGAGAAAAAATTGGAATACTAATTTATCTTTTTGCATAGATAAATTTATATGATGAAAGAGGAATTTCCACCATATTGGAATTCAAATAATTAAATAAGAAAAGTGTAAGTGTAAAGGAATTAATGAAGATTTTTTTAAGAGAAAATTTAGTTAAATTTATCTTTTTGCATAGATAAGTTTAAATGATAAAAGATGAATTTTTAGATAAATTTATTTATCTATGAGAAATAATTAAATGTTAAAAGAGGAATTCCTATGACATCTGGAATTCCATCATTTAGATGGGAAAAGAGAAATTCCTAGCATATTGGAATTATCGGATAATTCATTTAAATTCAAAGATAAATTTTAGATAAATTTATCTTTGAAATTCCTAGCATATTGGAATTATCGGATAATTCATTTAAATTCAAAGATAAATTTTAGATAAATTTATTTATCTATGAGAAATAATTAAATGTTAAAAGAGGAATTCCAATGACATTTGGAATTCCATCATCTAGATGGGAAAAGAGAAATTCCTAGCATATTGGAGTTATTGGATAATTCATTTAAATTCAAAGATGAATTTTTAGATAAATTTATTTTATCTATGAGGAATTCCCATGGTAATTGGGATCCAAGAAATTAAATAGGAAGATAAAAGAACATTCCTCCACGGGAATTTCAGTCAAGCAAGTTCTCAATTTGTCATCCTATTAACTTGATCCACCAGGTCAAGTGAACAGTAGCAATCTGACAGCACAATCCACTAATCTCAAAGTGATTTACTGAGGTCATTATCATCATTCCAATTGCAAACATTATCACAGGGACTTGTCCCATTCATCCTCATTGTGGTTCTGCTTAGCTTATCACTTTTCAACCAAAATTCAGGAATCATCTTTTTCCAAAATCAGAATCCAAATCAATTCATCAATTCCCAACCAGAATTTTAAAATCATATCAACGAGATTCGAATTAATCGTATGGATAGCATTTTTGCTTATAATTTCAAGGTCTTAGATTTACTCGTATATACTGCCAGTAAAGAGCTGCAGTTATACCCTCGGTATATACGGGTAGTCACGGTCCTTGGAATTACAAGGTCTTAGATTTACTCGTATATACTGCCAGTAAAGAGCTGCAGTTATACCCTCGGTATATACGGGTAGTCACGGTCCTTGGAATTATAAGGTAAATAACATCATGTTTAGGCCTCAAGCAAGTCAGGGATTCCATACAATTGCGGTACTTCCATCTGAAGACCCAATTACCAATTTACGAATTTCAATCTGAATATCAATTTGTATGAATTTCATCACATAATTCCAACCTTTTACTGTTACTTCATAAATTTTTGACATTTTTGGCTTCTTAGTTGGTCCATTATAGCCAATTTGCTCTAATACCAAACTGAAAGATCCCTGCCCCTTCCACGCAACGAATTTGGGGGTGCTAGCAGCGGAAGTAGCACTCCTTGCACGGTGCAGGGTCCTCTCACTCGGGGCCTTGCACACGGATATCCGGACAGGAGACTAATCCCTTGATTCTTCCAAAACCGAACCCAGAAAAACTTCCCTTGCCCGGAAAGCACAGCGATTCCTTCGCGATATTTTTACTCTAACGTAGTCAAGGTCATTATTGACCAAATTGATCCGACTGAACCTAAAGTCACTTGGTCAGATCAAGGAAGAAACTTGCACTTGGATCATAGAGATCAACGCTTTTTTTCCCATCGAGAGGCATAGTCATTGATTCCTTTTTCCATAGAATAATTACTATCCGGGATTTACTTCATCTAACGTACTACAACAGAAATTGAGTCTCATTTTACGGATCCATCAGTCCAGCCTAACCCCATCCAGTCCCATGGGTAAGCCAACCACCAATTGGAAAAGTCAATGATCTTCAATCCTAGCTTTACAATAGAATTGTCCTTTTCTAGTTTACTCTGCCAGTCATGTCTGCTGGTGGGTGAAAAGTATCCAATGATAAGCAAAACTTATTTGCTTTTGTAGTTTCTCCTTCTGGCAATACATTGCATGTGAAGCATGGGTTTGCTCTTGCATCCACATCATCCTTAGCGCCTACCACAATCCCCATATCTCCATATGATGTATCACCTTGAGACAGAAACAAATGGAGGACTCCTTTGAAGTTTGCACTAGCATCATAGCTATCCACAAACCATTTTACTCCTTTGTTGTTTACTCAATTCGAAGGTTTTATCCACCTTAATTCTAGGAGTGACACTTTTAGCTTGAGTTATTGTTTCGAGAGCATCCAGAGTAAAGATTGGTGCACCATGTGGTTGCGAGGTAGCGGGCGCTCTGCTAGCTTCCATTCCTGTGAAGCACAAAAAAAGTTTCAAAACCTTAGAAAAAAATGGATTTAAATGCTAAATATCAAATCAAAACCTATCAAACTTAAGAAACTTAATGCATGCTACAATTATTAATGCTTCACTTAGTTTTCTTGAATAGCGGGGGCCTCACTTGCATTTACTTAATCCATACAGAAGCTCGACTTAAGCTGGAGCCTAGATCCAAGTTGTGCACTCATATGCTAGGGGTATGCTAGCATAGAGAGGCAAGGCTCAAACTCAAGTTTGAGCCTTAAGGCGAAGTTCCATGTACGGGAGGCTTGAACTTAAGCTAGAGTCTAGATCCAAGTTGTGCACTCATATGCTAGGGGTACACTAGTATATTGGAGCCTTAAGGCCAAGTTCCATATATAGGGAAAACCCGAACTTAAGCTAGAGCCTAGATCCAAGTTGCACTCATATGACAGGGGATACACCAGCATATAGAGACAAGGCTCAAGCTCAAGTTCGAGCCTTAAGCCCAAGTTTTATGTAGGAGAGGCTCGAGCTTAAGCTGGAGCCTAGATCCAAGTTGTGCACTCATATGCTAGGGATACGACGCTAGCATAGATAGGCAAGGATAAAACTCAAGTTGGGGCCTTAAGGCTAAGTTCCATGTAAAGTTAAGCATAGAGAATGATCCTTAACACATAAGTTCCATGTAGGGGAGGTTCGATCTTAAGGTAGGGTCTATATCCAAAATGTGCACTCAGATGCTAGGGGTGCACTAGCATGGAGAATGAGCCTTAACACATAAGTTCCATGTAGGGGAGGTTCGATCTTAAGGTAGGGTCTATATCCAAGTTGTGCACTCAGATGCTAGGGGTGCACTAGCATGGAGAACGAAGGCTTAAACTCAAGTTCGAGCCTTAAGGCCGAGGTACACTAGCATGGAGAACGAAGGCTCGATCTAAAGTTCGAGCCTTAAGGCTGGGGTGCACTAGCATGGAGAGCAAAGGCTCAAACTCAAGTTCGAGCCTTAAGGTCGGGGTACACTAGGATGGAGAACGAAGGCTCAATCTGAAGATCGAGCCTTAAGACGACCGGGGTGCACTAGCATGGAGAGCAAAGGCTCAAACTCAAGTTCGAGCCTTAAGGCCGGGGTACACTAGCATGGAGAACGAAGGCTTGATCTGAAGTTCGAGCCTTAAGGCTGGGGTGCACTAGCATGGAGAGCAAAGGCTCAAACTCAAGTTCGAGCCTTAAGGCCGGGGTACACTAGCATGGAGAACGAAGGCTCGATCTGAAGTTCGAGCCTTAAGGCCAGGGTGCACTAGCATGGAGAGCAAAGGCTCAAACTCAAGTTCGAGCCTTAAGACCGAGGTGCACTAGCATGGAGAGCAAAGGCTCAAACTCAAGTTTGAGCCTTAAGGCCGGGGTACACTAGCATGGAGAACGAAGGCTCAATTTGAAGTTCGAGCCTTAAGGCCGGGGTACACTAGCATGGAGAGAAAAGGCTCAAACTCATGTTTGAGCCTTAAGGCCGGGGTACACTAGCATGGAGAGTAAAGGCTCAAACTTAAGTTTGAGCCTTAAGACTGGGATACACTAGCATGAAGATCAAAGGCTCAATCTAAAGTTCGAGCCTGAAGGCTGGGGTGCACTAGCATGGAGAGCAAAGGCTCAAACTCAAGTTCGAGCCTTAAGGCCAGGGTGCACTAGCATGGAGAACGAAGGCTCAATCTGAAGCTTGAGCGTTAAGGTCGGGCTCAATCTCAAGTTTGAGCCTTAAGACCGGGGTGCACTAGCATGGAGAGCAAAGGCTCAAACTCAAGTTCGAGCCTTAAGGCCGGGGTGCACTAGCATGGAGAACGAAGGCTCAATCGGCCGAGGTGCACTAGCATGGAGAGCAAAGGCTTAAACTCAAGTTCGAGCCTTAAGACCGCCGGGGTGCACTAGCATGGAGAGCACAGGAGCAAAGGCTCAAACTCAAGTTCGAGCCTTAAGGCCGGGGTACACTAGCATGGAGAGCAAAGGCTCAAACTCAAGTTCAAGCCTTAAGGCTGGGGTACACTAACATGGAGAACAAAGACCCAATCTAGGTCGAGTGGCGTTAACACATAAGTTCTATGTAGGGGAGGCTCGAACTTAAGGTGGAGTCTATATCCAAGTTGTGCACTCAGATATGTGATACATATACCATGTTTATATAGGGAACCCTTGTCATTTAGATTATATAATGTGCACAAAGATCAGTTTTATAGGTTCTCAACATATGTGAAGATACAAAAGAGAGCAGCAAGAAGTGCAAACAATCTACGCGACGAGCAACGATTGACAAATGGCACACTTAGCGTGCAATCAAATAAGCGTTTATATTGATTACTGTAATCAATTAGACTCACTTGTTGCGTAAAGTATTCAATTACTACATGAGGGAACACACGAAACACAGATGGGCGCACGAAAGTCTCTGATGTTGCACAGGCGTGATGGATGCTTGAAGTCTCCGATGGCGTGTGGGCATGATGGTTTTGCAGGAAATAGAGGTCGGAACCAACGCAGACGTGTCGATTGCGGGAGGAAAAAAACTGTTTGAAACGCAGGAGGACGCAAGGTTGAGTGAGTACTTCAGAGACATGATGAATTTCATAGGGGGTGAAATTTGAATTTGAAAGTTGGGGGAGGGGAATGGAAATTTGAATTTTGAATTTTGGGGGGGGGGGATTTTGAAATTTGAAATTTGAGGGGGGGTGGGTGGCGGTGCGCGTAAGGGAAATGGAAATTTGAATTTTGAATTTTGAGGGGGGGCGGGCCGGGCGAGCTCTGCTTCAGGAGGGAGCGGGCGAGACGGGGGCGATGTGTGGGGCCGGGCGAGCTCTACTTCGCGGGAGGGAGTGCCAAGGGGCGCAGTCGGGAGGGCAGCCATAGGCGAGAGAGCTCTCGGGGGGGTGCCGCGCAACGGGGCGGGCTACTGGCAGCCGTAGCCGAGAGAGACGGGCCGGAGCAGCAGCCGAGAGAGCATGAGGAGGGTGCTGTAATGCATGGCATTGGTAAGTCAATGTTCTATAGGCTCAGAAAGAAGTTCTTGAATGGTGCATGTAATGTCAATCATGGCAACAGTGGGATAATATGGAAGGGCATGACACACATGTTGAGATGGCAAAATCAATCATACAGGGCTTCATAGATAATAATGCCGATCAAATGCCACATAGGTCAAGGACAACTATGCATGGAGCTTGCGAGACCCAACGTGTTCTACCAGCAATGTACAAACGGGTGGACATATTGTGTGAAGTGAATGACACACTTATCTCATTCGAATACCGGCCACTGTCACAACCATCATTCTCAAGATTGTGGAACGCAGAGTTCAAGACAGTTAGTTTATCAAAAACCAGCACTTTCTCAAAATGCGACATTTGTATGGCAATCAAGGTCAAGTTGGAATCAACAAAAAATCAACAGCTTTGTATGTTGCAAACGTGCTTTTCCATACTTCCACTTTCATTTCCTAAGCCAACTCGGCATTTTCTTCCGTACTTCCACTTCCTAAGCCAATTTGGCATTTTCTTCTCATAATTCCTTTGCTTCCTTGCTGGATTCTCCTAATTTGGGTAGACTTCCCAGTTAGGACCTCGGTTAATTTTTGGGAACTTTTTCTTGTTTCGGACAACTCTATCATTTATATTCATGTCCTGCTCCTGGTGGGATTATCTGTTTGCAAGTGGGTGCTGGGGCTTCCATTATTGCTTGTAATTTTTTTAGATATTCCTCCCACATCCCTTTGAGATCTTCTATGTTGTGTACTTCCCACTCCTCCATTTTCTCTGCATCAAGCTCGAATCCTTCTGGGTACTCTTCTACATTCAGTACCGTCAGTCGTGCTTCGGCCTTCACTAGATTGACTCTATCTTTGTCATCTCTTTCCTGCACCACCCTTATAGCTTTCTGATTCTCTTGTAGGATCTAGGTATGCCTTTATGCTCCCTAGGCAATGTAGGACTATGTCCAGCTCTGCTTTACCATTTTTTTTTCTTGTTCTTGCTTGGACACCTCACTTTTCAGGCTCTCCACTCCCTTATGCATTGTTATTTTTACTTCTTGAAGTTCTTGGAGCTACCTTTGCAGGTTGTTCTGTTGTGCTCTTTCTGCTTTTATCTTTTGCACATCCTCCTAACAAGGAGTCTTTCTAGTTCCTGGACAACTTGCCAAGTCTTGTTATATTGAGCATATGTTAATTCTCTCTGCTTGAGGCTTGATTGCAGTCTTGATATTTCTTTCGGCCCTTCATTCAAGCACTTTTACAAATAATTTAGGGCTCCCTGCGCCCATTCCATCTCAACATTTTCTAAGAAGACCGAAGTAGAGAGCTCCTGTAGTAGCTGCACTTATTTTCCTAGCTGCTTTACTCTACATGCGTCCCACTTGTTTCCTATCTGTGAGGAGCCACTGGCTACTTCCTTCTATCCCGTTGTTATTCTTCAGATGTCTTGCTCCTTTTTGTGCCCTTCTTTAATTTGGCCGAAGGAGAAGGCTCTCTTCTTTCCTTGTGTGCCATGGGACGTGGACTCCGTTGCCTTCTCAGTCTATGGGTAGGAGTAACAAAGACCCCTCCAAAGTTTTCTCGTTTGATCCTCTTTCCTCCTCTGTTAGTACCCCTTCAGCTCCTTGGAACAATACCTTCGGATAGCCACTGATTTTTGTCTTCTTCTTGGCAAGCTTGTTCAATTGCTCCTTGAGGTTATTGTAAAGAACCTCAACCCAAGCTACTCTTGTTCCAACCTTTATAGTCTTTATCAGCCCATAGCTCCTCCTAGACATGCAATAGGGCTTGAGTGTAAGGGATATCATCTCTACAATGAATTTTATCCTCTTTTAAATGTCCTCATCTAGGTTGCCTGTGATTTTGTATTCTTTGGCTCTACCCTCGAGCGGCCCAAATTGCTCTATAAGGTCTTTGTATTCTGTAGGCTTCACCTCTATGGGAGCCCGAACACATATGCTATGTACACATCAGTGTGAATGTTTTCTTTTCTCTTGAGGGCAATGTGATGGTATTGGTCTTCCTCAACTGTTCTAGTTGCTCATTAGCCTTGAAGTTATATTATAGCTTATCCATGGCAGCTCTACAAAATTCTTAAAGACCACCTTTTCTAGCCACTCCACATGTTTTTCAACCTCTTTGTACAAGGTTGATGTGAGGCTTTCGTACTCCATTACTCTATTGATGCAGTCAAAGGTAGGAGAGAGAGAGAGAATAGGCAATATGGTCGAGAATTTTTTTGAAGAGGAGTGTGATGAAAAATAAAAAGATAATATAATGGAAAAGAAAAGGATGATTTACCCAAATTAGATTGGCAGGGGCCATTGGCTTCACGCACACTTCTTGATGGTACCATAACTGCTTGCTCCTTTATGTCATCCTGTTTAATGGGTGCATGAGTGCCTATTATGCACATTATGAGGGGTATCATTATCGGGTAGGGATGTGACAAGACTAACCTCTTCTTTTTGCCTTCATGCATGCTCTTGCTTCCTGATTTTTTTGGTTCCCATATTACTTCCATGATGCAGTTGACGACACTTGGTTCTTCATTCATCTTGCATGTTGAAGTCATGCACACTACTACTTAATCTAAACTCTCATCATCTTACTTTCACCTTTTTCTTCTCATCAGTGATCTAGCTCCCTTTCCACCACCTTTAGAAGCTTTGCTGCAATAGGGTTTCAATCTGTACCCATTCACACACCATCCAAACCTATTAATTCAAATGTCCCAGTTCCAAGTTTTTTTGAGATTTGGTATGGACTTGTCCACCTCATCTTGAGCTTGCCTCGATGCGGTCCCATTTTGGAGGAAAAAGCACATTATCCCCTTGTTCAAATATCTTGAACTTTGTGCTCCTCTCCACTTGCAGCTTTCTTTTCTTCTAGACAATCTCTGTTGTCCATAGACTAAACATCCTCTTTTCATCAAGCTTCAAGAGTTGCTCTATTCTTTGCACTTTTGATTCTTCTGGAGGAGTCAGCCTTTCTACAACAACAATCCTGAGGCTTGGCACACTAGGAACTCCATGGGGTACCATTCCAACCCATACACCATGCTAAATGGTGTGAGTCCTATGGTATTCTTGTAAGATGTCCTGAATGCCCATAGTGTTGAATGTAACTTTGTTTCCCAATCCATCTTGTTTTCATTCACTATCTTAATCAAGATTCCTTTTAGGATCTAATTGGTAGACTCTGCCTGACCATTCACCTCTGAAAGTAGGTAGTTGACCTCTTGTGGATTACCATGCGATGTTCTATGAGCCTTTTAATTACTTCATTTAGGAAGTGCATTCCTTAGTTGCTTTACCAACTCGATTGGGTATCCGAACCTTGTTATGATTGTTTTATATAAGAACTTGGCTTTGGAAGATGCTTCATTAGGGCCAAAAATGAAAAAAAAAGGGTCATGTAAGGATTGGATTAACTTTCTTAATCAAAGTGATTTAACTAAAATAGTAGAGACAAATAGCTATATTAAATGCGTCTCTTTTACCTATATTTAGAGGAGAGTGTCTTTAATATGCCATCCATCATGGGCCTATATTTAGAGGAGAGTGTCTTTAATATGCCATCCATCATGTACCTATAGTCTTTAATTCACCTATCCTCTTGGCGGCCCTCTTACCTACTTTAGTACACATTTTCTAAAATAAACTAATTTCAAATATTTAAATACATAACATACTTCTCTCTTCTATAGGGCATGACATGAGTTTTTTCCTCTCGTTTCTTTCTACTGTCTTTTTTCTCTCCCCGCCATCTCTTGCTTTCTCTTTGGATCATTTTTATTGCTATGGCAATTCCAAGAGTTGATTCACACTTAAAGAATATTTCACCTAGAGAAGTATTCATTCACAAAGCTCTACATGATGAGGCTGAAGCTCAAAGGCTACGTGTAGAAGGAAAGAAGCATGTAGATTTGTGGGTTCAAGGAGGTCTATACGCACTTGAGCCATCAACTGGTAAGCCTCCATCATTTAGCACCTTGCATGATCTTGTTTAATTTATTGGGGATAGTAAAAAAGGCTTATTTGGATATTGCTCAAGATTGAATAATCAAGCTACTATTTTCAAGCAAACTATGCTTGGTGTGTATAAGCAATCTGTTAAAGAACTAGAAGATATCATGATCTCACAAACTCAATGTGTAAATGAGTTGGAAAGGCTACTTCAATTATCTCATGAAGAGGTAACAAAGCTTAGACACACTAACCAACAATTGGAGGAAATGCACTCCAAAAAAACCCAACTAAAAAGCACTCCTTTTGGGTTAAGAGTGAGATTTAGACAGTTTAAAAGTGTTACATGCCTAGCCGCACATGGGGGTGCTAAGAAGAAATGGATGAGGCTTGCTCAAAGCTACATGAATAGTGTGGAAGTTTTCTGCTTGGATAATCCTCTAGATGGAATTTCTATGGTCAAATCTTCTATAAAAAACAATGACATGATTGAAATGCTCAAGCTCTTGCAGTGTGTAGGGCTTCGAAGGAAGGTAGTCAAGGAACTTTGCAATGACTTTTGTGACTTGGTCAAGCCTGATGAGATGCCTGATGAGGTGGTGGAGGCATATGACAAGGTTTCAATAAGTAGAAAGGGATACATAACCATATCAAAGCTACTCATCCAAGGTATGAAGCCTCATCGTCTTCGTGTGTTCGTCTTACCCCAACCACATACCGTAGCAATTATACAACACCAACAAAATTTGGCTATTCCACGGTTCATAGGTGAATACAAACACATTGACGGTTTGATGATTGTAGAGAAGCCAAAAAAAAAAGAAATCAATATTCAATTACGACATGTATAATAACATATTTACATATGTTAGAAGGGTCCAATTAGCCATGGTGAAGTTCTATCAGGTGCGCAATAGAGGACTATGAGGGTAATCTTATTTTTGTTATCAAACTTGATGAGGGAAAAATTCTCAAACATCAATAAATAGAAAGAATCGATATAGGGCTGATGAACAAAGACTTAAATTATTCCCAAGGTAAGGAAGACCAACCATTACATAGCGTACATAGGGGAAGCTAAAGTGCTAGATGAGAGCCATGATACTCTCAAATGGTTGTTTTGGCACAGACAGAATTTCCAAGCGTCATTTATGCTCAAAATATAGGAGAGAGCTTGTGGTGAATGGGGTAGGAAACTTTACCATTGAGTGCCACATGAGTGCCAACTTGAAAGCATTAAATTGCGCACATGTATGGGGTGTGTGGTGGTCCTTGATGTGCAAGCCCATCGTATAACACAAAAAATAGCCTGCCCTCCTCAAAGCCCACAACCCTGGTGCATATCCAAAAATACGTATAGCTTCCTCCTTCTTTATCAACATTATCTTTTCTGCATTGTGTGTTATATCCTTCCATATCCTAAGTATACTGACATAACCTTTAAGTCCATCAATGGAATGCGTGGGTCATTTGAATATCTTGCGTAGTAAATGATCAGCACTCCTGGAGGTATCCTTGAAATATAGTGGCTAAGGGCTGAGTCTTTGCCCATAAAAATTCGTTTACCTCCACCTTGACCGAGGAATCCTATTACACGACCTTTTCTCCAAGTACAAGATTTCAACAAATTTTATGAATTACTTTAAATAAGTTAACCACAAGTTAATATATCAACCTTAGAAGAAGAATTAAATGAAAAACTTAAACAAAAAATATTAACTACAAGTTAATATATCAACCTTAGAAGAAGAATTAAATGAAAAACTTAAACGAAAAAATATTTATGAACACAAGACAAAAGCATTGTGTCCAATCTGCCCCCTATATGTAAGACCCACAGTCTCACATATAAGAATTTCAATGCTTTATTAAGATATGAAGTAATTTGATACAATCATACGTCTTCTCACATCAGAGGAGAAAAGAGAAGATAGAAAGAAAAGAGAGCTTTATCCAAGGAACCTGCAATTCTTACAAACCATGTTTAATCTCTCTCTCTCTCACTCTCTCTCTCTATCTATCTATCTCTATCTCTCTCTCTCTCATAAAATAATTAAACCATATAAGGAAAACAATAAGAGAACTAATACTCCCTGTAGACGTTTTCCTGTCTCAGCTCAGCCTATCTTGGCTCCCTGTATACAAGTACAGGCTTGCAACTTGCAGCCATTGTATCTCTCTAGTTTTTTGTCAAAATATAGTTGAGTTGGTACTTAAAATTATGAGAATAGGCTTGGTAACCGTATACAAAAACCGACCAACTTTTTGGGGATCTTATCATAAATATGCTATTTTTATCATAAATTTATTTTCTTTATATTTCTCTAATTATTTAGAGATATTCATATACTCTCATCTCTAACTTTGATTTTTATTGAATAAATAATTAAATTCTCAAGAAAGTTCACTCACATAACAAATTCATCTTCATCTACTATCTTAAGTTGTAAACAAAGAAAAATTTTACTTTACAACAATAAAAATCTTTTAAAAAATTGTTGTGTATTTATTCTTATAAATACCTTTGTTCTCGACGACAAGTCGCCTATCCTCCCACAAGTCAATTGAACCTTGTGGAGGCATCTCTTCTTCTGAAGCATGGAATCCTTGGTTGCTCCCTTCCCATATTAGAGATTCACATGCTATCTTGAATAGCTTCAAATTCTTCCTCTGTGTGGGAAGAGTGTCTTGAATAGCTTCAAATTCTTCCTCTGCGGGGAGAGTGTCTTCTTGTTCTTCAAACTTTTTTATGCACATTTCTATAGCCTTAGGTGCACCGATGAAATTGTCGCCTACTGCTTTTGTCGCCTACTGCTTTCTGGTGTGTATAAGATAAGTTGACAATCTCAATCTAAAAAATATGATGCAACTTGACATCCATCTACAATTAAACTAATACAATAGTCCTCCCTTATATTCAACGGCCTTTGGATATCTATTAGTAGTACAAAACTCTTATTTTCCTTTAGTGGGAAGGATGGTAGGCATGGGAGAAGTATCTCCTTCTCTGAATCCTCTATAGAAACATCCTTTTCCTTTGGAAGAATTAAACTTGCCTTAAAATCTGCAGCATCAAATCCCTACTCATTATTGCTTCTTGCTCTTTATCCACCACGACCGTTTCTATATCATGAATTTCTTCTTGATTTTGAATTTCCCCTAGAAATGCTACAGGCTAGACATTGGAACTCTCTCAAGACTACTCCTTTCACAGCATCTTCAATTCTTGATTCTACATGAAGATAGAAAAGAAAAGCCACATGATGCTGAGGAAGCTTGCATTTCCTACTATGTAATGTGCAATGCTCTCCATAGTGACCTTCACATGGTTAGGAAGTAGGTCATACTTTTTCTGCAATCTACCCTTTTCTGAAGTTGCTGTGACAACATGCTGAGATGATCAAACCTTACACCTTCAATAAGAGTTCCACTATCATTTGTCAATGTATAGAAAGCTTGCATTTCTTCTTCATATAGTCCTTGAAGTGATCAATCACTGAACACACTTCAAATCTAACATTGAAAGATTCCCTATAGCAATTGGTGAGGTGAAAAAAAAGAAAAAAGAACCACCCAAACTTCCAAACTTGGAAACACTAACACGAACGGGGACACCACCAGCCACCGGCGGGGCTGGAACACTTTTCAATGTTCACCACCCACCCACGCCAGACAGACAACACAAAACAGGGGCACCATAGACCAAGCAAACACTTTTCAATGTTCACCACCCACCCACGCCAGACAGACAACACAAAACAGGGGCACCATAGACCAAGCAAACAGCCAGCAATATATTCCCAGTTACAACACTTCATACAAGCTTCTCCCAACACAGAAGCCTTACTCACGCAACCATAAACAAAACACTCAGACCTGTCACTTGCCGAGGATACACCACATTCTCAATCACCGCGAACCTCTCGCCTGCCTGCTGTACCAATCACACCAGAAAGAACCCAGCCACTCTCACTCTTCAGAGGGTGCCCCACCAGCTAACCCTCAACTCTCTCTGCAGCCCATCACACTTCTGTATGTGTCATCAACAGAGCAGCAGCTACCCAAACACCTCTCTCTCTCTCTCTCTGTGCTGATCCTCTGCCAGCCTCACAACAAACCCAAGCACCACCTGCCCCTTGTCTCTGTCTTTGACGTGCTATCAGCCCCACCAGCCTCTGCACTTCGCTTGTCCACACCTCTTCAAAACCCAACTCTTCACGGGAGCTGGGTGAGGTATGCATCTTCTCTTCAATTCACCAAGTTATATTGCTTCTTTAGAATTCTCATGCACTCACAAGTTATGAGCAGTCACCGTCTCTCAGCCCCTCGCCTTCTCAGCGTCCTTTGCTTCAGCCCCTCTGGCCACTGCAGTGCTTGACTTCACAAAACCAGCCGTCTACAAGGCCACCACCAAGCACCCGCAACTCTCCCACAAGGTGAAGCGCCCTCTTCGCCAACCTTCTCTTCTCTGGTATCGCCAACTTGAGCCAGCTCCAAGGTGGCTCTCTGTCCTTGCACCTACACGATCACCCCCGAGACCTGCTCCAGCGACGGCGACCTCTTTCACACGTCCCCCTGTCTGCAGAATCCCACCCAAGCCGTCTCTCCAGGCGGCCACTCCTCTTCACACGTTGCTTCAGCTCCTCGCAGAATCACGGGTAACAAGGCGACAACTCCAATCCTTTTGTCCCCGCAGTTCACCAGCCAGCGACCTCCAGCACCTGTTTGGATTGCCGAATCCCCAGCCTTTTTACATCACACGACGGCCACCCAGATGTGAGCTCTCCACGCTCACCACCACTCCTTCGTACAAGGCGGCTTACACCCTCGCCTCAACGCCTTCAGCCTGTGCCACGCTAGCTCCCACACGGCGACTCTCCTGCGCCTGCAGCTACGCCCGAGAGCCCTTCGACGCCAGCCTGTCACTCTTCAGCGCGACGGCTGCGCCTTCACACGTCCTCTTCGCTGCTCTTCACAAGGGAGGCTCCCAATCTCTGGTTGCAGCCCGGCGGCTCGCTCTTGCTTTCTTCTCTGCAAATCGATCCGAGCCCCCAAACAAACAAGGCGACCACTTCTCTTTTTCTCCTCGCCAGCTTTCACCTTTGCCAACCTTCCCGAACGTCTTCGCTGGCGGCTTCAGAAACCTCCACGTCCTCCTTACCAGCTGGCACTTCGATATTATTTTCTTATTTTTCCTAAGGCCTAGAAGATGGCCTCACAGCCTCCTTTTCACACCAATGCTTTTGTACCATCCCTTCCTACTTTTCATATACGTGGCCATCCGCATCCTTCCATTTCACAGCAAATTCAAGGCAACATTGCCCGCATGCTTTCCATACCTTCAAATACAATCTTCCAGTGCCCACTCATCCTTGGACGTGTACACATTTCAAGCGCAAATCGATCCGAGCCCCCAAACAAACAAGGCGACCACTTCTCTTTTTCTCCTCGCCAGCTTTCACCTTCGCCAACCTTCCCGAACGTCTTCGCTGGCGGCTTCAGAAACCTCCACGTCCTCCTTACCAGCTGGCACTTCGATATTATTTTCTTATTTTTCCTAAGGCCTAGAAGATGACCTCACAGCCTCCTTTTCACACCAATGCTTTTGTACCATCCCTTCCTACTTTTCATATACGTGGCCATCCGCATCCTTCCATTTCACAGCAAATTCAAGGCAACATTGCCCGCATGCTTTCCATACCTTCAAATACAATCTTCCAGTGCCCACTCATCCTTGGACGTGGGGTGTACACATTTCAAGCTACCAAGTGGCTGATACCACTTGCAGAGCTGAGCTTACTCCGGACGTGTACACATTTCAAGCTACCAAGTGGCTGATACCACCTGCAGAGCTGAGCTTACTCCGGCGGACAGGCCTGCAAAAGCCCAAAACAAATCCATCCACCCTGTACACCTGCCAGTGCATTCCATAGCAAAGCCTTCACACATACCATGCATCCATATGTACACAAGCCCAAAATACCTCTCAGAAAAACGCCTGACAGCAATCAAATAAATTTTCTCCACCTGCAAGCTATAGGAAGTCAAAGAGTCTCTCTATTGGTGTTTCTTCTATCTCACAGGATCACCTTCATCACCTGAAGCCATCTCTCACTTAACCAACCCTAGAACAGTGTATCTTAGGAGCACACAATAGAAGTTATCACTAGCTAAGGGTTGTACAACTAAGAAGAAATTATGAGGCTTTGAGACAGTTGGAGGAAACTGGGTTATCTAACAAGAAATTTTGAGGTCTACAGCATAGACTGTAGGTTAGAAAGACAACAATGTGATACGGGCGATCCACTTTGGTCGGATTGATCTAATCGCGTTGTGTTTCCACTAGGGAAAATCTTCTATGGTTGGGCAATATAAAGGGGTTAGACAGCTCAGGGGGTTGAGGGGGGCAACACAAGGGGCTGAGGCAGCTCAGGGAGCTGGGGTAGCTCAGTGGAAAAAGACAAATCAGGGGCAAAGTATAAGTTGGAAAGACAATACGAAGGTAGCAATCCGGTGCCATGAGATCGATTCTATCGTGTTGTCTTTCCTAGATTGGCAGGGCAATCTCACAAAAATGGGGCAGCTCAAGGGGCTCAGGGGTAGGTCAAGGTGCTGGGGCAACTCAAGGGGCCAGGCAAAGGGCAAGGGAAACTCAGTGGAGGACTACAAGGAAACTCATTGGCATAGGGTAGCTCAGGGGGCAAGGCAGGGGAAAGAAAAGCTATGGGCAGCTCAGATGCATAGGGTGCTCGGGCTGCTCGGAGGTAGAATTTTTAAAAAAATTAACAAGCTATTTATAGGCGTGTGATGCCACATGGCAATGGTACGGACACCACGGGACCACGCCACCCATACATAAGTGCAATGGTACGGATGCCACGCCGCCCATCCACAAGTGCGAAGCCACATGTCGACGTATGGTCACACGTGTGGATACACGTGTACCCGTACAGTTTGGTTTTTTGTATGCCATGTGGCATAGTCGAGGTCGTCTATAAATATATTGGTCGGGATAATATTTGTTTTTTACATGCGTGCATAGGTATCCTTTACCCCAGCTCCTCCTCTTGGTCTTCACCCCCCATCCTTACCCGAGATTCAGTGGTGTTCATATTAGCAATAGGATCCCATCTTTACCCCAACTCCAGTGGTGTCTAGCTAAGCTTGTCCCATTGGAATAATGACACGATAATCACAGACCGGAGTCATCGGAATTCAATATACGTGTTGTTCTTCCACATAGTCAGAGGTGTGCTTATTCTAATCAAATTCTCAACTTTCATGTCTGTAATTTACATAATTGCTTATTCTAATCAAATTCTCAAGTTTCATATTTGTGATTTACATAATTTGCAAAGAAATCAAGCCCTCTAGGCTTATTTCTACACATGGTCAATCAAACTCTAGTGGCATTCCAATAGGCTTCCCATCAGATTGTTCTAAACCATTGTAATAGGGTTAATCAAGCTTTAGGAAATTTGGGTGAAGAGTTTCTTTGCAAGAAAAAAGAAACCCCATGAAATTCTTACTAATCATTATAATAGGGTAACTCAACGTCACATGTGTAAGGTAAGGTTCCAAATCTGGCCAAGTTTGCAAGGGAGGGATAGAAATAGCACAACCAGCTCTAGCACATATATGACTAATGCCAACTAGTATCCCACCAACGTGGCAGGAAAGACGACACGAATATGAAGATCCGGTAGAGCAGGCGATACCGTATATCATGCGCCGTCTTTCCATTGTTGCTTATGCCTCCCACACCACTCTCTATGCAATTAAATTACCATTGCAATGCTTGTTCCTCCCACTAGCCCACACCTATTCCTGCACATGAAGAACCAATCAAAGAAATGGGAGCCACATGTTACTACTATGGTGGCAAAGTAAGAAATTTGGCTGGATATTGGCTTTCCCAAAGGAAGATACCATAGTGTTGTAACTCAAACTCTAGTGTGTAATTTTTCAAATATAGCCAACTTTACAAGGGAGGATAGGATTTGCAACAACCAGCTTAGGAACGCTTCAAGAAAGACGACACGATTATGATGATCTGGTAACATGCGATATGGTATATCGTGCCATATTTCCACTTTCTACCAGCCCACATTACTCTCTATCTAATCAAATTATACAATGCTTGTTTCTCACACCAGCCCACACCTGTTTCTAGGCAGTTGAATTGCCTGTACAATCCTTTTTTCTTCCAGCATCTTGTCTCTATAAATTGCATGTACATATAAATTGTTCTACTTTGCATGTCTAAAGATATAGTATGTACATATCATGTTTTACCATATCTGAATCCAAAATAAAGCAAGTTCTTATATGAGGTCATATTTAATTGTATGTTTGATTGAAAGGCTTAGCTTAGATGGCTAGAACAAAGAAAATAGCAAGGAGGGTTCCAGGGTTGGAAGAGAAAGCAGTAAGTGAAAGTGCGTTGTCAAAGAAAAAGTTGAAAAAGAGAATCAATCAGCATGTGAATGTCCTAAAAGAGATAAGGAAAGCCCAGAAACATGTCGAGTTACTCATACCCAAGTTTACCTTCATGAGAGTTGTTTGTGAGATAGATTTGTGATGAATGGAATCTTAGGATGAGATGGACTGACAATGCAATATGTGCCCTTCAAGAGACTACAAAAGATTTCATTATAGACTTTTTTATTGATAGTTACATTTGTTCTGCTCATGCACATAGGGTCACTCTTATGGACAAAGACATGCACACCTATAGGCTAATAAAATACAGATTTGAGAAGCTATTGCATCCTATACCATTGAGTGATCCCACATTCAATATTTTAAATGCCCACTAACTAGAAAACCTAAGGATGCAGGTATTAAGATTGAGGATGTTACCCATGATAGGGATACTAGGATTGCATCAAATAAAGACTGAGAAGGGCAAAGAAAAGATGGCTGTTGAGGAAGAAAGGAGGGTTGATGAAGAAAGAATAACGGGAGATGAGTTGATAGACATTGAAGAGAAGAATCTACAAGATTTAAAGACTGTACCAAGATAAAGATTTTGCTAATGGTGCAGAGTATCTTGATATAGTACCTTCAGACATGTATATGCTGTCAAGAGAAATCGAGAAATAAATGATGTTGTGATCCTGATATCTCTCAAGTATGTAAGCTATCTTTTTTGAAAATTTATCTATTGATTTGTTTTTTCAAGATAACTACCTAATTTATCCTCTTATTTGTGCAGATTTTGCTAATGGTGTGCATAGTATCTTGATATAGTACCTTTAGACATGTATATGCTGTCAAAGAGAAATCGAGAAATAAATGATGTTGTGATCTTGATATCTCTCAAGTATGTAAGCTATCTTTTTTGAAAATTTATCTATTGATTTGTTTTTTCAAGATAACTACCTAATTTATCCTCTTATTTGGTTTTTGTAGGCTTCTTTTATCCACCCTACCCCTAGAGGCCTATTTATTGAAAAGGTGCAATATGTAATTGTACCTTAAAAAGTAACTATTTTATTTTAAATATTTTTTACTTTGTTTTATATCTTTTTATACATCTCTATCAAATGTTTTTTCTTTTCTCTATTTTTTGTAGGAGCCATTGGAGTGTAATCATAATTGATATCAAGAAAAGAAAGACACATTTCTTGAATTTCATGCTTAGTATACATGGAGAAGCCAAATTGTAAGCTTTTAATTTTAATAGAGATTGTGTTTAAGATTCAATGTGTATTAGATTAAATAATTTATGTGGTTTGATATTTTGCAAGGCATCTTAACGCTAGGAACACTCCATCCTCCACTCCTCGAAAATACAACTCCACATCAGTTTTTTCAATTTGCCTGTAAGTTATAATAAAATAAATGATAACTTTTAAGTTTGTAATAAAGCTTTTGTTAAAAGTCTAAACAAGGACTATCATTGCTATAGGTTCCATTACAAAGTGATGGAAGCTCATGTGGATGGAGAGTGGTCGCAACACATGGAGATATATGCAATCAAAATTTCCAGTAGACATATCAAAAAGAGTAGCTGTAAGTATTTTTGATAGACACATCAAAAAGAGTTGTAAAAAAATTAAATATTTTCCTTAAGCTTTTATATCCTAATATATACTAAGGTTTTAGTCATGATTTTTTACAGTTCACAACTTCATGTTATACAAACACATACATTTGGTGGGTGAGACCAAAGGCAATCCGATTAATGTTCGACAATCATGTGAATCTTTCCCGTATATCTAGCTAGATTCACCACCACCACCACCATCAATCCCACCTATGGCAAAGAAGCCATCGAAAAGGAAAGGACCTATGATGTCTTCGTTGAAATTCGGGAAGAACAAAACGATAGATGCAGAGAAGGAAAAGGTTTCTTGGAAGGAAAAAGAGGCCAAGTCAAAGAAAACATCCAAGAAATTGGAGTCCAAGCGACCAAGGAAGCAGAAGAGGCCAAGGCTTCTATGGACACTGACCCTCCAAAGTAGATAGTTTTCTGTTCTCATACATTGTAACCAACCAATTTTTATAGATTATAATAAATATATTGTTTCTCATTTTACATTGGTTATCTTATCTTAATAATGTCGAATAACTATTTTACAAAATGAATCCACAAGACAAGATAGATGGGTGCAAAATCATATTTTATTAAGAAAACTTCAGGATTACAGGGGGCAAACATTTCATGCAACTAAAAGTATTTTCGGACCTTCTTCCCACCATAATACCATCTAACCTTTAATTTGTAGTTTGATGGTATGGCATCTAATAGAAATTCCAAGGATGTACGCACATCCCTCAATGTCCATTTTAAATTTATAGGGACGGCTCTATTGTCATCATCACTCAAGTTGACTGTTAGGTCATACTGTACAAATTTTTCCTCTGAATCCAATGGCATCCAAGTCCCTCTACTCTTTTTCCATCGTGTGTACTCTAAACTAATGTACAAGGTTTGCCAAGAGATGTTGTATGTCATCTCACCACCACAGATTCAATGCAAGCATTACATTTTATAAGATCACCCCTATGGAGATGACTTCATTCACTTTTCATTCTGCTCCAACTACATTATCCAAGTCAGACTTAGATATATGTGTAGATAGCCACATTGCTTTTGTCCCCTTCATGTTTGCTTCTTGAAAATATGCCACAAATACATGAAAAGGTATAAACCATGATAGCCTAATCCTCTTAGAGATCCTTCCTGCTTTCATAGACTTTTGAATATCCAAGACAATCTTGGATTTAAATGCTAATAGAGTACCTTTCTCTAGAAAGTCCCAATCTAATGAATTTAGGCTTGGTATAGCCAAACTCTCCAATCTTCCATAAGCTTCTAGTCTTGTAGAGGGACGATATACTTAGTGTTGTATAAAAATATATGTTTATTAATGAAAAAAGCAGATGGTTGATCGAAAAATAATACTTTCCCAAGATCACCATGCATTGCTTCGAAAGTCCCACTGAATGACTCCACAGGTTGCCACTCAAGGCTTGTTGATGGCTATCACATATACAACACATGTGAATAAGCCATAGAATCATAAAGAACATAAGTAAAATTATGAAAAATATCTTACAAATGAGCTTGCAATGCAGATGCTGGAGTTGAAGGATGCATGTGCATCTCTCTTGTCGTGTACACATCTTTGACTTTTTATCATATGAGGACCTTTGCATGATGGTTGCATAGTTACCCAATCATTTAATTTAAAGTATATGCCATTTCACACACCCTGATCATCTTTAACATTATAAAGAATGCATGATGAAATGGCATTAGGAATGCGCCTCGGGTTAGACTGTTGTCTCGACATTGTTAGATGATGAATAGAGGAGAGGATGATGCAAAAAGACAACTAGAAAGAGGAACGATCATGGTAGATTAGGAAATTCAAATGTATTTAGTCATTTTGGAGGGAAGGTAAATTTTGAATTATTACTTTTTGAAGTACTGACATTTGGCAAGTGTGAGGATAGGCCCTTGAAGTTGGAACCCACTAAAGTGACGTTGAAATAGCCGCACTGTGTCACATTAAAGTGGTGATAACCCACTAAAATAGCCAAAACTAGTGAAGGTAGTAAAAAGTGGATATGACACCCAATGTCATATTTATAGTTGAATGTCATATTTCTATTGGTCCAAAGCTTAATCCAAATCCGGTACAAGCGATTAAAATGTGACTCTTTTTTTAACGTTTTTGGGCATAATGTGTAGTCTCTCATTGCCTTTGTTTCTACCCATTTGGTGCAGTAATTAGTGCCCACCACTAGAATGTATTTGTTTTTGGTCTCCTATGCTGCTTGTTTGAACGGACCCACAAAGTCTATCCCCCCACTTCTAGAATGGCTCCAAGGGTAGTATGGGGTTGGTGGCATTCTGTCGAAAGCATTTGGTCGCCCTAGCGTTTGGCATGTGTCACATTCCCTAGCCTTTGGGGTTGTATAGGGCTATGTGGGGTTGTGTGGCATTTTGCCGAAAGCATTTGGCTGCCCTAGCCTTTGACATATGTCACATTCACTTGCAAACAAGTGTGCATTATCATTGAGTGTTGTTGGCCACCAGCAGTCCTACTTGGAACACTTTCCTTCTTGTGCTCTTTAAAAAAGTGTCCTTTATCCCTTGGTGTGCTTCTACTAATACAGCTTGTTGCTCATGCTCCAGAGCACATCTTCTCAAGATCTGGTCAATGCCCATCTTGTATAGCTACCCTGCTATTATCATGAACGACTAACTCCAGAGCGCCAAGCCCAAAATGATCAAAGAAAGCCTTGTATTGCAAAAATTGACATTTCATAAAAAAAATCAATTGCTATACACAATCAATGCATAGTAGTCATATAAATCAATAGAAAAGATATTGTCAATAGACCCCATCAAACATACAAAAAGATATGTCAATAGACCCCATCAATAGAAAAGGTATTGTCAATAGACTCCATCAAACACACAAACAACACACCCAACTTTTTTTGAAGAGAAAAATATGAACCCTTTGATTTACGTCTTGTGTGGAAGATTGATTTCTTTCTTTTTGTATTGAAGACACCTTGATGTAGTTCATTCCCACGATGAATTGCTAATGAAAGATTGAGGTGAAGACAATGTTTTGTGAAGAGTAACTTTTTTGGACTTGCGAGAGGAGAACAACGACCAAGTTACATTTATTGCTCTCATGACCAAGTTCACTTGGTCTTATATGTGTGTGAGAGAGAGAGAGAGAGACACACACACAAGAGATCCAAGGACTCACAAGCCATCTCGGCCGATAGAGAGGGAACGCAATTGATCAAATGTACTTTGATGGGTCATCCTTCAAGTTTGAGGAGGTTGTGGGAAGGAACGACCGTAACAAGCACGTCCCACAATCGAATTGACTTGGCTATGGGCACTTCTTTCTCTTATTATCTTAAGGAAGAGTTTCACAAAACTGCCATGTGGCAAGAATTTGGAGGTTCGGGAAAAGGAGGAGGTTTGGGTAGATTCCAAGTCTTCAGTTTTATGTGTGCCTACTACTATAACTAGGGGAAGCTACCAGACTTGCTATCGTAAGGGCGAGTGTCATCGTTCTTTGACTCGTTTCAAGTGACAGTGACAGTTGGACATCCATCCCACTACAAAACCACCAGAATCCAAAGGCCATTAGCACCCACTTCATTCTCCACAGCAGAGCAGTAGTACATAGAAGGGCCAGACTCTGAAAGATTAGATTAGATGGCCTCTGCCGATAATGATGTTCAGCTTCTGAGCTTCTGGGCCAGCCCCTACGTGATGCGCGTTCAATTGGCCCTTGCTGCCAAGGCCATCGCCTACACCAGCGTCCCCCAAGAGCTTGGCCCCAACAAGAGCTCTCTCCTCCTGCAGTCCAACCCCATCCACAAGAAGGTCCCCGTGCTCCTCCACAAGGGCAAACCCGTCTCCGAATCCCTCATCATCGTAGAGTACCTCGATGAGGCCTTCCCTTCCCCTGACGGCACAGACTTGCTGCCCAAGGACCCCTACGACAAGGCCATGGCTCGTTTCTGGGCAGATTTCTGTGATAAGAAGGTAAACAATCCTTAGCTAATTCTTCATTGAAATAGTTATGGTAAGTTGGTGGTGCGGTGTTTGTGTGGGGGGTAGGTTTTTGAAGCTCTGTTGAAGCTTATGAGGGTGCCAAGGGAGGAGTTTGGAGCAGCGATAGAGGAGAGCAAGGGTTACTTGAGCAGCTTGGAGGGGGCCTTTGCCACCAACAAGGAGTTTCCTTACTTTGGGGGCTCGGAGATAGGCTTTGTTGATGTGGTGTTGGGCCCTTTGGTGGTGGTGCTGCCTGCTTTGGAGGCTGTGGCCGGCTTTGAGTGGGATTTTGAGGAGTTGCCCCGCTTGAAAGCTTGGCTGAAGGCCTTCGGGGAGTCCCCTCCCGCAGCGTGCTTGCCAAGCCTCTCAAAGCTCACAGAATTCCCAAACGAATGAAAAACCTTCCCGCACGTGGGATCATAGAGAACCCTAAGCCTCAAAACGAATAAAAAAACCCTCCGCACGTGTGATCTTAGAGAACCCCGCCTTCCCAAACGAATGAAAAACCCTCCCGCACGTGTGATCCCAAGTGTGGTAGATTGTAGTGCCATCCCTGAGCAACATGTCTTCTTTCATCTTTTTAATGCGAATTTCCAGTCTAGTAAAGTGCAGTCTTTATTTGCTTTTTAAGAATATATATAAACTATTTCTACTGAGGCTTGGTTAATGTGTTAATGAGTTTATTGACACGTGTTGCCATCGTCTGGTTTTAATTACCAGAGGTGGTCAGCATGGGAAAGCCCTCTAAAGAAACGATACTATATGGCATACATAAGGTTTTGATTATTGATCTTTGATAAAAACCCCCAAGAATAGCAAGAAATCCTCTCCTTTCACGCGGCATCTTTTACCTCTCTCTCTCTCTCTCTCTCTCTCTCTCTCTCTCTCTCTCTCTTCCACGCATGGAAGTAAGAGGAAATGGTGGTGTTGCATGCATAATCAATTGACATTTAAAGTTCCTTAATCTTAAGCGTTAAAGGCACCCTTAATCTTAAACGTTAAAGGCAATGAACATATATGGGTCCAACCTGAAATGCACAAGAGGCTCCCCCTTTTCACAACAATTTGCCACATTTCTCGGAGTTGTTATACCAATCTCGATCATGATCACCTTTTTGTGGAAAAAGGATGACATAGTAACCTTCAGATTTAAGGGAGTTGTCACTTTGGGAGACATGAATGCACTGAAAACAACGAACTCACTCTTGCTTGGGAGACATGAATGCACTGAAAACAACAAACGCACTCTTGCTTGGGTGGTTACATATAGAAACCAATAATCCTAAATGTGAGAGAAAGTAGTGGATCAAAAGGAGCCTAACCATCATGAGAAAAACTTGTACAAATGCATGCCACAACACGAAATGTTGAGATCATGTGAGAAAGGGATATTCGGAGTAAAAGCTGATCCTCCATCAAAGAAAATGCAACAATGTGAGGCTTGCTATGGATTTCAAGCAAGCCTCCATTTATGCCTATATCAAGAATGTGGAATTGTGCTAAGCCTAGTCTAATCATACTATGATTAGCATATGCTTAAGGAGGCTCATAATAATCAAAAAAATCCATAAAGATAATTAGCACACTAATGCAAGGTAGACAAGATAGGCACACTCAACCAAATCTCTATCACAATGTGTTGTAAACTATACAATGAGAGGCTTCTAGTGAAGATAGCCTCTAGCCCAATCTCCTTTACATGTGTCATGCCATGTGGCATTCTTATCTCTTACCACCTTACACTCCGTGTGGCAATCTATGTGGCCCACACCTTTTCCATTCTCCTATTTTGTCTTGATCCTCTTTTGTTTGGATTCTCCTAATCTAGAACCTTTGACCACCTTAACTTTTTCTAAATTATCCCAAAAAACTTTTTGATCACATAACTCACCCCAATTACTTTTGATCCCATAGCTCTCACTCCCAATTTTGCATTGCCCTATGTCAAATCCATTTTTCAACACTTCCCCTCAATGCTAAATTGGAATGTTTAGAAACTAGGCTAACTCCTAGTTTTGCACAAGTGCATGTGCATGTGTCTAGCCACTTACACTCAATTCCTTTTGAGCACAAATTTAGCTTGGGAAGATCATGCATTCAACCATGTTTGAACACCCAACGTGTTCGGACAAGGAACCCAACATGCATGTGTACACACAATCAACGTATACCACAAATACATTCATTTTCAGCTCCCAAGGCTTGGGCAGAGGACCCTCATAGTAAGTGTATATCCTTTTTATATACCAATGCATGGCATACGAACACTCTGCATGGAAACACATGCTTATTTTCAAACCTTAGGATTCAAAAGATAGCCTTTAGGGTTTTAATGTGAACCACAAAATTTCAAAAAAAAAATCTTGTCTATATGGGCCTTCCTTTCTCTGTGGAGCACTAGGAAGTTGCTACCACTACTACTTTATCTTCTTGGATCTATGCTTGCAGATGTGAGCTCAATAGACTTCATTTATAGATGTGCTACCAAGAAATTCTTCTTAGTAGGTGCTGGTCAAGAATGTGGTTGCCCGCCTCTTTCTTTTATCTGTAGGATCTGTTGGCTCTCTCTCTCTCTCTCTAAAGATAGAAATGCTAGGGAGTCTACTATGCATAGAGACCATCTCTCCCGTATCAGAGGTTTCTGCTTTGTTCGATGATCCTTCGGTTGGTGACTTCTTCACGTTGTTGTTGCTTGAAATCATTACCATCTCGCCTTAGGTCACTGCCGCATGAGGGCATCTTCTTGTTCGCTTCTCTAGCGCCATCTCACTATGCTTCACTTTCTTGTTGTTTCTCGTTGCTACGTGCTATTACAGTCGAGGTCACTGCCTCCTACTGGGTGGCCATCTGTACAGCAACCGTCTATTATTGCCACTTCTCTTTATGCTGTTTCTTGAGCTTCATAGGCTCCTCTATGCATCGTTGATAGCCCTGTTGTTTGTTGCCTTAGTGGTAGTCTCTCTCTTTTTTTTGTGTGTGGTAGTCTCTTTTTTTTAAATTTTTGTGCTTGTGTATGTGTGCGCACTTTCGTGCCGCTGCAGCAGCAGCAGGTTTTGAACCCAGTATCTCTTGCATGGGACTTCAACACCTTACTATTAGGTTGTGTTTCCATTGGCTTTTGCTACTCCAAACTCTTCTTCATGTCTTTATGATGTTGCTCGTGTGCTATATTCTTTTTCTATATATACATATGCATATGCAACCTTTCTTCTCTTTGATACTCCCAATGTCTAATTGTCCTTTATACCCTTAGTTCTTACCTCAATTATAAAACCTCCTTCATGAGGTTTTATAGCCCTCGTCTTGGCTACTGTAGCTCATCAATGTTTGCATGCTCTTCTTTTTTTATTATAGCAAAAATAGTTATATATTTATAAACAATTGGCCTTTTACAAAAAAATATCTTTTTACAACATCACCACATCCCTAATATTCCCAGTTTCTATCTAGAAGGTCACATATCAAGTCCTAACTCTCATCCTCCCAAACAAATGAAGACTCTCCCCAGGAAAAGTGAAAGCCCGATTGCATACAAGCAATCAATAGAATTTCATAAGCAAAGCCCTTTAGAGTTTGTTCTTCAAAGTAGTTCCCTTTGGTCTAGATCTTTACCACCCACAACAGGTCTTCTTCCCATAGGGTTTTCGATTAGTGCCATAAATATGTCCATTGGTTGTTTCTCCTTTAGGTACCACCTTTGGGTCTTGGGCCCATATTTGGGATTTTTAGCCCTCACATCCTTCCAAGTATGTTTAAGGGTGCTTTCATAGGTTTCTTTTAGGAAACCAAAGGTGCAAAACCAACATGATAGCTTTCAAAGGTTTCCACACAACTTGCCCATCTTCCATGAGTAATTTAACCAGCACCACTCTTTTCTAGTGTGCTCAAGCATGGCCTCCATCCTTAGCACAAAATCGCTTACCCCTTGCATGGAAAATCTTGCACTGCTTCATGTTCTTTGCCAAATTGCAAAGAACCATGGGATCCATATATCCCATAAACTAGCAACCCTTCCAAAATTAAGCATTTTCCTATGCCCGAACCAAACTTTATGAGAAAAATTTAGAAAAAACCAAACTTATATTGATGTATAATCCTTCTTGGTAGCTCTTTGTTGATAATGTAGACTTCTGAAATCTTCATATTGTTGAAATCTCCATTGTGGACCCCATGAGCAACTTTAAGTGACCTCCAATCTTTAAATGAAGGCATAATCTTATACTAATTGCTCTCCCTAATGATAGTGAGAGAAGGCATAATGTTATAATAATTCTCTCCCTAATGATAATGAGTGTGCCATAATTTCTTCTCTATACACAAACCCTATGATAAACCAACACACTTAAATAAACACACACCAATCTAGGCTTAGCTAAACCTATGCTCTGATACTAGTCACACATGATTCGCATATGCTAAGGATGCTCATAGTAATCAAGGAAATCCATAATGATAATTAGCACACTAATGCAAGGTAGACAAGACATGCACACTCAACATAATCTCTATTGCAATGTGTTGTAAACCATACAGTGAGGTGTTCACACCACAAAGGACACTTGAAAAGACTCTTGACTAACTCCGAAATATTAAAAAAAACTCCCTCGGAGTGATGGTGGAGTTGTAAGCATAACCTTTCTGTAAATTCTGCAAGGTATACTTTTGTTGTAGTTCTTCAATTGTTTATCATTCTTGAGGGTTGAGGTATGACCCTAGCTTCTCTAATTCTTGTTAATTATGTGAGAATTGGTTAATTACTCATCATTAATTAAGTTTAATTAAAAATATAATAAAGGTTATGCTAGAGATTATTGATTCATTACTTCAAGTTTAATTGGGAGTATGCTAGAGATCATTGATTCATTGATTTAAGTTTAATTGAGAGCATTTTAGTGATCATTGATTGCAAGCATATTAGAGAGTATAGTGGAGATTAAGATAAGAATTATGATAGAGTATATGTTAAGAATTATGATGGAGATTATGATAGGGATTATATTAATGAGAGATTCTTGTGAAGTGATGTATGAGATGAAGTAGACACTCGTGCTTTAATATTTCAAAAGAAGGATTAAGATTGCTAACCTAGACTAATAACCTCAAGAAATTAATGGACTATAGGTATCAGCTTGTAAATAAATTGTGGATGTATATATAAATGTGTAATCCAGTATACACATGCAATAGGATGTGACTTTCTCATAAGAAATAAGTAGAATTTGACTCATGAAAATAGAAATAAAGTTAAGGGTACATGTAGCTTGACCATAGTAAGAATTCTAGAATAGGATTAAATTCTAGAGAAAAGAATTGGGAAGAGGATGGATTCAAGAGAGAGAATCATGCATAGATAAAAAGAAGAGACTCTTAGTGCTCATAAAATAAAAGAACAAGAAGTAAATGGTAAAGATAAAGATCAATTGAAAATTAAGAATGACCAATGATTAAAGAAGGTTGAGAGAAGGCTCAAGAAACCATGAAGAGCTATGTGCCAAGGAACTCTTATGGTGGATAAGTGTAAAGAGAGATGATATGGTTGAGTACCATGGAAATAGGCTCAAATAAGTGAGATCCAAGATGAATGATTGGTATGTGCAAAAGGATACATGACTATGTGCTCAATTGGATTCAATGGTTATATGCTTGAGAAGAATTCTATGTCTACATGTTTGCTTTTCTACCTGTTTGGAAAAGGCTATTTTCATGCATTTTCACGGCACTATTTGCACGACACTCCACTCAAAGGTTAGTGACCCCTCCCGTAGTGTTAGGGGTGAGCTCTTGGCATTGTTTAAGGAGAAGGACGATGAAGCGATCCATGGGTAGGACGAGAGGGTGTGACCTACAGAATGGCTCATTACTCTCGCCTCATGAGGTGCTCGGGCCCGGGTCCAAGGATCCTAGGCAATTTTAGGAGGGAGATATGTGAATCTACTTTGAGGTAGATCTAGGATGAGCGTAGTTCTATTAGGATGAGAGAGATAAACATGGTATTCCTAGGGGAGGAAAGGCTCCTACAATCCTAGTTATATTAGTACTCGAGATATCATGATAATGAGGAATGTGTTGCTTAGAGGCCTATGTCGCCTGGAATGATGGTGTGAGATGCACCTAATAATGGTCAATAGAGTGAGCCGCTCTTTGAATGGTCGATGCACTGGACACTAGCATTTTCATCCCGCATAGTTTTATAGTAATTGATGTGTACATGAACTAAACAAAGGATTGTTTTTAAAAGATGTCATTTTCCAATGTTTGTTAGAGGTGTATGTGAGTAATGGAGACGAGTGTGTGCATAATCACGAGCTTCATTGGCCTAGTGGTGGGGGGCAGGGTGGACCTGAGTTGCGGGTGCTTTCTTAAAATTTGAGACCAAAAGTTGTTTGAAAAACACAGATAATCAAGAAAACATGGAAATTTTAGATTTCTAGAAATGGCAGTCTGCTCTATAATCGAGGGATAGAATGTTGGAAGGTCTCACTGTGAGCCACCGATATGACTTCTATTGTGAGAATTATACAAGGACACATCATTGGAGGGAGGAATTGCATGCTATTTCCTCTAGTGCAAAGCTATTTCAAACCAATAAAGAGAGAGAAACTATTAGAGAGCTAGCATTGGCACAGTGTCGTAATAAGCGAGGTCCCAAGCGAGTTGCATGGTGGGCTACCCTCTTTTCTATATAAGAAGGCTAAGGGAAGGGCCAAGGGACATTCATTTTTCTCTTCATTAGAATGTTGTTTTTTTAGATACCCCTTTTGTTAGCACGCATTTTTCATAGTTGTAATGGCCAATTTAGCTCTAAGTCAAAATTACAAAGTTGTGGAGCTACTTGCAAGATTTCAAATGAACAAAAAAGTTCTTAATTTTGAGTTAAGCAGCTCTGTTTACAAGCAAAACACTAAATGTCAGATTTTTGTAAATTCTGCAAGGTATACTTTTGTTGTAGTTCTTTAATTGTTTATCATTCTTGAGGGTTGAGGTAACCCTAGATTATCTAAATCTTTTTAATTATGTGATAATTGGTTAATTACTCATTAATTAAGTTTAATTTAGAATATAATAGAGGTTATGGTAGAGATTATTGATTCATTACTTCAAGTTTAATTGGGAGTATGAGATCATTGATTCATTGATTCAAGTTTACTTAAGAACATGTTAGTGATCATTGATTCATTGAGGATTTCGGGACTAGAATCATTGCTCACTTCAAGGTTTCCCAATGATGCAAGACTTTTACTTCACAATTCAAAGTCAAGTGCGAGTGTCATGTGGCATTAGCTTGTGCAAGCATCAGATGGTATTGTCTTGCTTGCAAAAGTCCACATGATGTCACTGGCTTGAGCGAGCACACCATGTGTTATTCTCGTGTTATTGGCTCTTAAATAGGCTTTATTGATGTGGGTTTGGGACCTCTACTAGTGGCATCACATTCCTTGGAGGGCTGGTAGGCTTTGAGTGGGATCTTGAGAGGCTATCTCACTTTTAAGCTTGGATAAAGGACTTTGGAGAGTCCCCTCCAACAATGTAATCCCACAACATACTTGCCAAGCCTAGCAAAGCTCAAAAAGGTAGCTAAGGCTTTGAGAAAGAAACACTTCCCAAATGAATAAAAACCTTCCGCACGTGTGATCTTACAGAATCTTAAGCTTGACACTTTAATGTACTAGTGTAGTTTAATGTACTAGTGTAGTAAGATTTTCTTAGTTCCATCCATGAATAACATGGATTCTTTCATCTTGTGTTTCCATTCTTGTAAAGGCTAGTCAAGTAAGAATTTTCTCTCCTAGGCATATTTTCTCTCCTAGGCATATTTTCCTCTCTCTCTTTTCCATGTGCCATAGTAAGGAAGAGGAAATGGTGGTGCTACACACCTGATCAAATAACATTTTAATGTTCCATTATCTCAATGGTTAAAGGAGATGTATATAAGAGATACATGTTGGTCCAAGTTGAAATGCACAAGAGGCTACCCTGTTTCATAGTAGTTTGCTACATTCCACACACAAAGGGTCCATAGTTTTATGCCAAAATTGATAATGATCACCTTTTTATGTAAAAAGGATGACATAGCAACATTCACACACAAAGGGAACCATTAATGCACACATTTTAGGAGCCATTAATGAGCACATTTTCATCTATAACTGAAAATCCTGAATGCAACAAAAAGCTAGTAGATAGAAAGGATCCTAAACACAATGAGGAAACTCATCTAAATATAACATGCAATGTTGAGATCATGTGGGAAGGGGATGCAATGTAAAATAGACCATCCAATCAAAGAAAATGCAATGTTCAATGTAAGGCTCACTATGTATTTCAAGAAAGCCTCCATTTATGTTTACATGTTAAAAAAGGCTTAAGAAATTTTCCTTCTTGCCATTCATCCTAGTTTATATGGGATTGAAATGGTTAAAGAAAGGCTTAAATAAATTCACCTTCTCTCCATTCTCATCGTAAGTTTATATGGGAGTGAGATCATAAGTGAAATGGTAAATCTTCAAAGATATAATATGGGAATGCTCGAAAAATTATTATTTTTTGAAACACGTTCCTATAGGAACACATACACTCAAAGTTTTTTCACAAATGATGGTCTGACATGGAATGCCAAATTGTGCAACAAGTAGTGATCCTCTTGCCTCCCTCAAAACAGTGAGGCTTACTCATAGGTTTCATTCCATTACTAGAAAGAAGACGCAATAAAGTGAAGTCCAACAAAGGGTCATACATGCACAACAAAAGGTCAACAAATGTGGAAAGCTTTGGTAAAAATATAAAGGAACTCTCCAAAAAAGAGTGGAAAAGAATCAATTATCATGATTGGGTAAACCATGGTTAGACTCTCTCATGAAACCTAAAGTTAGCATAGCATGTAGAGGTAGACGAAAACATAAGCAAGCCATAGGGAAAGTAGGCTTTTAATGTGCACATAGCACTATTGATCATTTGTTGTTAACCCGTCAAGTACTTATAAAGGAAAGGAAACAATAAGAAAGTTCTCAGTAATTGAGAAAACTTGAGCCTTGCAAGGTAGGAATACGAAGAGAATGCAAGGGTCTTAGCAGCTTACACCTCTTGCAACTCTCGGTAGAGTAACCCTCTCTTGTGATCCTTCATTGTCACCACCACAAAGGTGGGGAGAAAATAGAGAGAGAGAGATATGGAAAGCTCTACCTCTACTTCGATGCCACAGTGAGTGAGAGCATGAAAGAATAGACAAGAGAAGGACAGAGGAGGGAGAAGAGAACATACATCAACACCATAACTCACCCACATAATCCCTAAGCATACATGCAACAAAGAAGAACAGAAAGAATACAAGCTACTTCAACCACAAAAGCAAGAAAACTCAAACTCAATTGTGAGAATGGGATTGGAAACTCCCTCACAAGTTCCCCCCCCCCCCCCCCCCCCATGGCCCTTCCTTCCCTGGGGTCCACTCCCTCTCCTGGAGTTTGTAGAGAGGAAAATGGCTTGCTCCCCCATGATGTTGTGCATTATTGGGGTTGCCCTTGCCTATGGTATTTATATCCCCCATGGTCCCTTTTGTGATGAGAGGGTTGGTCCAAGTGAAGGTCGATCAAGGCATGTTATTTTCCTTGCCTTTGGTGGCAGACATTCTTGGAGCACATGCAACAAAAGAGGGGCTTGATGTTGGAGGGCCTTAGGAAGCTTCCTTAGGGCCACTTGCCCCATTGATCCTCAGAGAAGGTAAGGACTTGGCACAAAGACTAGAGTTTTAGGCAGACGACATAATGAGGAAAGTGAAAGATGGTGGAGGTCTTAGTGAAGGAAATGGTCTTTTTGAAGAATATCTTGGGAGAGAGGATGGTATGGGAGGCATAAGAGACTTTGGAGAGAATGGTGGAGAAGGTGGATGTGGGAATCTCGTTGTTGAGAAAGATGTTGTGTTGGAGGAGATTGAGTTGGAAGGTCGTGGGAGGCCAAAGGGTGGTCGTGGGAGGCCAAAGGGTGGTTGTTGGGAAGGGATGGCAAGGTTTGATAGGTTGATAGCATCCATAAGACTATCGACATTTTGCTCTATCTCTTAGGTGACCTTCATAGGATGGGGTCTAGCTTTTATCTCTGTAATGTTCTATTTAAGGTGGGTGATGGTTTGATAGGTTGATAGCATCCATAAGACTATCGACATTTTGCTCTATCTCTTAGGTGACCTTCATAGGATGGGGTCTGGCTTTTATCTCTGTAATGTTCTATTTAAGCTGGGTGATGGTTTGGTTCTTAGCTTCAATGGATCTCCAAAAATTGTGGCATTGCTCGGACATATGGTTTGTCGATGTTTTTACCTATTGCATGCTATGGTTTTGGCCCTCTGGAGTGTAGTGGAAGTCAGTGCTCCAGCTACCCTCGCTCCCTTGACTTCCATGGGTAGGACCTCCAGCTCGTGTTGTGCAGTGGCTAGACAAGTACTAGAGACAAGAGATCCTAGAGTCGGCCCTCAAGGGCCTACACTTGCAACCTCATTGAGGGTGATGGGGTGATGCTCTTCTAAGTCTCTAGTTGGGCAATGTTGGCATGTACCAGAGGGAGTGCTTGTGTTGGGATGCATCCGTCTGCTCCTTTTATTTAGCCATATATGCAGTTATGTGCCCGGTAAGTTTTAGGAGCAGCAGGAAAGTTTGGAAGGAATCCTTGAGAGTGGAGGAGGGAATGTGATCAATAGAGGTGAGGTGTTCTTCTTGTATCGACCGGTGGGTTATTTCTCTTGAAAATTAACCACCCACCTGACCGCTCATTGACACTACCTGGTACTTTCACAGGGAGATGATAGGGACAGATTGGTGGGAGAGAAGACTGAGCTGTGCGATGCCACTTATGCCAACTATTACTGCTTGCTATGTTTTGGCAAAGGCCTCAGGCGGTGGAGGTCTCTCAATCCACCTTTGCTTCTTGGGTTGAGGAGAGTCAACCAGGAAGGGATCGATTGGGGTTTCCTTGTTGCTGAGGAGAGTCAACCAGGAAGGGATCGATTGGGGTTTCCTTGTTTGCTGAGGAGAGTCCCACTCGTCGAGATGGCTACACTTTGGTAGCTATTGGGTTCGGGGAGCTCTTCCCAGCCTACAACATAGTAGAGTACCCTAGTGAGAACCATGGCTGCTTCAAACTTGTTGGTCGGGTTTATACAAATCCTATAGAGTTCAGGGTGGAATTGCTTAGCCCAACTCACTAGGCCAGTACACCTTGCTTGAGGTGGGAAAGAAGGGAGAGGTTGCACTTACTGTACCTGTCACATCAAAGTGAAGATTGGCTAGCATGGCCGAGGACGTGGGCTAGGTAAGAAGGTGAGGTCCAATAATGTTCTCCCATTCGACACCCTCTTTGTTGACTGGGCCCCTACTAATGATGTCCACCATGGCTTATACTCCGTTCAACTTCTGGTAGGGCTCTGTAGCTTAGACCAGATGCAAGGCTTCATGGACCACATTGACTGTGAGGACTAAGGTCAAGTCAGTGCCTATAGCATTAGGGACTATGCTAGCATTGAGGTGGCTATCATAGGAGGATATGAATCTAAAGAAGGTGCTGAGGTTTGGGTCCCAAGATAGAAGAGTTTCTAGCCCATCCAATCCAAGTCTGTGTAGGTGCTCCATGACTTCTAGCCTCTTGGCAATCTAGTAGCACTCTTGGGTGTGGTAGCTGAGCTTGTGCTCCACCTTCTTGTCAGAGTGGATGCAATTGTGAAATCATGTGGCTTCCCCCAACTTCTCATAGCAGCTCCACTCCCCAGTGGGGAGACGTTGGTGGTAGCTACCTCAAGAGCTTGGCAACCTTTGTGGTCTTCCACTTATTGGTGGGGGTGTGAGGAGGATAGTATCTGAAGAGGTCTCAGAGGCCCTTGCTCATCCATGATGATAGTGGAGCAAGGCGAGGGTTGGGAGGTGGGGAGGATTCTGCAAGAGTTTGGCTAGCTAGAGAGTGAATAGTAGAAAATGAGAGGAGGGCTCCCTATATTTATAGTTTTTGCTTGGGAATGTATGTATGTATGTTGGTACGTATGTTCACAGGCCATTCTTGGGAATGTGCATACATAGAAATGGCATATGCACGTCCATAGCTCTGAATGTCCATGCTGAGTTGTGAACGTAGAAACATGCATGTGTAGAAAATGTGAACGTACATGCACAGATGATAACGTGCATGCGTAGATGTGAACATGCATACGTATCTTATACAGGTTTTTATTTGAAGTGCCTTAGTTAGTGGCGTTCTGATTACTTGCAAATTAGGGTGATGGGTCATACTATGGACCACGGTTTATTTGTTGCCATATATATAGGCAGTGATGTGTGTGAACACACTTAGGACCGCCGGGGTACTTTTTCCCTCTTTAGGAGGTTTTTTCCCTCGGCTTGTATATACGCCCATTATTCTAGGGCTATCTTATCTTTTGTACATTGACACAATCTAATACTTTTTGTGTTGTGTGCATTCTTGCTTCTTCTTCTACAAGCTTTGTGTGCTTTCCTGCAACCCTAATTCCAACAATTGGTATCAGAGCAGGCATCGGCTCCCAGGGCTACATCGCCCCAGCACCCTCCGACTCACGTTCTCCGATTGAGGTGAGCTTTCATGAGTGCTTGCAGGTCCCTATACTCTACAGAAATTGGATCTGAGATTCTCAAAAATTGGATCTGAGGTCGTTTCGGGCTCCGTTTTTGCATTTCAAGTTCTGCACAGGTGTTTTTGTCATTTTGTGCAGAAATTTCGACAGTGCAGTTTTCTGCAAAACAGGCATACGTATTCTATTATGGGCTATGCTACATAGCACGAGTTGTTTTCTGTTCAGTCTTTGCTTCATTACAGGTAGCTTTTGCATCAGTTTCAGTCAGTGGCCATGGCTGATAACAACAATGATGTATTTCGCATGTCGTCTGCTGTGCTGATGACAAATTAGATGGAGACATTGGATGGAGACAGCAACTACCCACTTTGGGCATATATGATGCAGCATGTTTTGGTTGCAAAAGGAGTGTGGAACATTGTGCAGGGTATGGATGTACATCCAGGTTCTGTGGATGTAGGATCTGTTGTTGAGGATGTTGCAGGTTCTAGCAGCTCTACTGTTGCTGTTGTTTTACCCACTGCTGAACAAGCTCGTTGGGATGGTAAAGATGCGCAGGCTCATGCCTTGATTGCACTTTATGTCAAACGTAACATCACCCCACATATTTGTTCAGCTAAAACAACAAAACAGGCTTGGGATATTCTAGCTGGTTTGTATGCAGGTCGTAAAACGAGACAAAAATCTCTTACCTGCGTAAAGAGCTGGAATCGAAGATTATGCAAGAAGATGATGACATGAATGTTTTTCTTGCTGAGATTAAAGATCTCAAGGAGCAGTTGATTTCTACAGGTGAGATTATTCCTGATCATTCTCTTGTGCATGCAGACTGTTCTTGATGCTTTACTTGAGTCATATTAGACTTTTGCTTCCACGTGGAGACTTGTTACTGAGGACAGACCTGATGTTGTCAAGTATGATACTTTAGTCAACAAGCTCTTGCAAGAAGCGCAGTCCAAGCAAAACAGGGCTAGGCAGCGTGCAGTAGATCAGGCATTTATTGCTGCCCGAAGAAGTGGTAAGGTAGCCCCTTCCACTGTTTCTTCTCCTATTAATAGGTCTCCAACTTCTTCTCCTTCCACAGGTAGCAACAATAAGTTTGACAAGGCTCTTGATAAAGGCAAAAAAAAGATCAAGTGCAACTATTGTAAGGCAAATGATCATGTCATTAAGAATTGCCCTAAGCTAAAGGCTAAAGAGGCAAAGAAGAAAGAGTCAAATGCAGCCACAGAGTAGCGGATGCTTCTACAAATGCAGATTCTGCAAATATTGTGCAGGATGGGCGTTTAGCATGTGTATTGCCAGTATGACCCATCTGTATACATGATGCATGTTTGGTAGTTTCTGTTGACTCTCATGTATGGTATTTTGACAGTGGTGCTACAAAGCACATTACCTCGCATCGTGATATGTTCACTTCTCTTGAGGCTGTCCCTAATGGGAATACTGTCACATGTGCCAATAATGCTTCTTACCCAGTGATGAAGGGCATTGGTAAAATTATGCTTACTGCTGCAAATGGCAGCGCTTTCACACTTTCAGATGCTTTGTATGTGCCAGGGATAAAGAAGAATCTATTGTCTGTCTCTGCACTTGCTAGACTTGGACTTGTAGTCAAATTTGTGGATGACAGATGTACTGTTCATGATTTGACTTCTAGTGATACGATTATTGTATCTGGCACCTTGTTTCGTGGGCTCTCAATTCTTATGACTAGTGTGTGGAAGATTCAGCAAATGCAATTTCTAATGAAAAGGCAGTTTGAGATGCAAAACTATGGCATGCTCGTTTTGGTCATCTGAACTTTGCTAGTTTGCTGCGTTTGCAGAAATTTGATATGGTTGCTTCATTGCCCCCTCTTGAGGCACCATTGAAACATGTTTGTGAAGGCTGTATTTTGGGAAAAATGCAGCGTTCTGCGTTTCCAAAGGATGGTTCTGTGCGGCGGGCCACTCGCAAATTGCAACTTGTACATAGTGATGTATGTGGGCCTATGCAAACTCCGTCATTTGGTAAACACTTGTACTTCGTGACTTTCATTGATGATTACTCAAGGCATGCATGGGTATATCCACTGAAGGCAAAGTCCGAAGTGTTTTTGTGCTTCAAAAATAGTTTTTGCTTATGGTTGAAAATGTATCCAATTGTAATGTGGGCACCCTCCGTTCTGATCGAGGGGGGGAGTACATGTCTAAAGAGTTTGATGCATTTCTGGCTAGTCGTGGGATAAAACACCAATGTACAGTGCCGTATACCCCTCAGCAAAATGGTGTTGCTGAGAGGAAAAACAGGTCACTTATGGAGATGGCACGATGTATGGTCAAGAGCCAAGCTTTGCCACATGCGTTTTGGCTTGAGGCTGTCATGTGTGCTGCATATGTACTCAACAGGTGTCCCACTAAGGCCTTGCTCCATACGAAGCTTGGCATGAGGCTGTCATGTGTGCTGCATATGTACTCAACAGGTGTCCCACTAAGGCCTTGCTCCATACGAAGCTTGGCATGACAGGAAGCCTTCTATTGGTCACTTGCGTGTCTTTGGTTGCTTGGCCTATGCTTTAGTGCCTGTGCAACAACACAGAAAATTGAATGATAAGGCTGTCAAATGCATTTTTGTTGGTTACAGTGCTGAGAGCAAGGGTTACAGATTGTATCATCCGCAGTCAAAGCGTATCTTAATTAGTCGAGATGTTGTTTTTGTGGAAGATGCTGTGCAGCCTTTGTTATCATGTACCAAAGAGACAGGTGTGAGCTCAGGGATGTATTTGATACGTTGTTGCCTCTATTTACAGGTGGGAATTCAAATGTAAGTTCTAATGAGGCAAATACTCAGCCTATGCAGATTTCAAATGACATCATAGATCACCCTATTTCTGATGCAGATTTACAGAATGTAATTCATGTGAGGATAGGGCTGAAAATGAGCAGCCAGAGGTATTCCTAAATGGCTGGTGCAAACCTTGCGTGATAGATAGTAAAATTGATGCACCTATATCTAGTCGTACTCGTTCAGGTTTTCAGCATGCCTCTTATGCATCAGATTGTTATGCTTTGGCTGTGTCTAGTATGTGTGAAGAGGAAGAACCTCTTTCATTTGATGAGGCACAAAAATCAAAAAATTGGTTGGCTGCAATGCAAAGTGAATATGATGCTATAATGAAGAATGGTACATGGTCTTTGTGTGATTTGCCTATTGGTAAAAAGGCCATTGGATGTAAGTGGGTTTTTAAGTTGAAACGAAAGCCAGATGGTAGTGTTGATCGCTATAAAGCTAGACTTGTTGCAAAGGGTTATGCTCAAGAAAAGGGCATTGATTTTGATGAGACCTTTGCTCCCACTTGTCGTATGACTACCATTCGTAGTATTTGTGCATTGGCAGCTCATAATGGTTGGAATGTACATCAGTGTTGGACATGAAGACTGCATTCTTGAATGGAGATTTGCATGAGGAGGTGTATGTATCGCAGCCTCGTGGTTTTGTTCAAAGAGGGCAGGAAAACAAAGTGTGCAGTTTGAAAAAGGCTTTATATGGTTTAAAGCAAGCTCCACGAGCTTGGTATGAAAAGATACATGCATATTTGACTACACATGGTTTTCATAATAGTCCAATAGAAAGCACTTTGTATGCTAAACGTATGGATGATGTACATCTAATCATTGCTCTCTATGTCGATGACATGCTGCTCACAGGACCAAATGAAAGTCATATTGCTGATTTTAAGGCTGATTTGAATGCCTCTTTTGAGATGTCAGATTTGGGGCATTTGCATCATTATTTGGGGATACAATTTAAGCAGTGTGATGGAGGTATTGCTTTGTGTTAGACAAAGTATATTGAGACATTATTGCGGAGATTTGGCCTTGAAGACTGCAAGTCTATTGCTACTCCAATGGAGACAGGTTTGAAGTTGAGTCTTCATGATGCTGGAGATCACTTTGATGTCACACTCTATCAGACAGCTGTTGGTTGCCTCATTTATGTATGCATTACGAGGCCGGACATTCAGTTTGCAGTCTCACAGGTGAGCAGGTTTATGCATAGTCCAAGGTCTCAGCATTGGAAGGCAGTTAAACACATCTTTCGCTACTTGAGTGGCACCATACATCTTGGGTTGTTTTATCCCAAGGGGGGATCGTTGCCGCCAGATTTACATGCTTTTTCGAACTCAGATTGGGCTGGTTGCTATGACACAAAAGTGTCCACAAGTGGTTTTTGTTTCATGCTCGGTAGCTCATGCATATCTTGGTTGAGCAAGAAGCAACCTATTGTGGCCACTTCTAGTTGTGAAGCTGAGTACAGGGCAGCTTTCACAGCTACAGTTGAGTGTGTGTGGCTCAGACGGCTTATGGCTGACTTAGGTGTTGGGGATAGGAGTCTGCCACCTCTATCTTCACTGACAGTCAGAGCGCATTGGCAGTTGTGAGAAACCCAGTTTTTTATGCTCGCACAAAGCACATTGAGGTGCATTATCACTATGTCAGGGAGAGACTCTCAGCAGGAGAGATCAGCTCGGCCTATGTGCCAACACAGGACAACCTCGCCGATCTCTTCACAAAGGCACTTCCTCGTGAGAAGTTCGAAGCTTTCCGCAAAGCTTTGGGCTTGCTCCCCTTTGTGGATTGATCTGCTTCGGGTATGGCACTCCCCTATACATGAGTGCCAGCTCTCGTTCACACCATCACTCCCAGGGGGGATTTGTTGCCATATATATAGGCAGTGATGTGAACACACTTAGGACCGCCGGGGCACTTTTTCCCTCTTTAGGAGGTTTTTTCCCCCGGCTTGTATATACGCCCATTATTCTAGGGCTATCTTATCTTTTGTACATTGACACAATCTAATACTTTTTGTGTTGTGTGCATTCTTGCTTCTTCTTCTACTACAAGTTTTGTGTGCTTTCCTGCAACCCTAATTCCAACAGTTTCACCCACCATGGCCCCCCCATCCTGAGATGTACCTAGAAGGCCAATGATTAGAGAACCATTTTACATAAATAGTATTAGTTGTCTTGCAAATTCTCCTTCACAAGTCTCCATCCCTCTGCTTTTTTTTGTTTTTTCTTTCTTCTTTGCCCCATCTCAACTGGTTTCCTTGATTCTTTTTCTGTTTTCTTCGACATTTTTCATTAGTTGTGTAGAGTGTTGGCAAGGGTGAGGTGCATGTTTTGGGCCTACTTAGTGAGGCTTGAGAGGGATGTCAATTGCAGTAGGAAAGTGGGTGGTTTAGGGCCTTCAACTGCATCATAGGCACATTAGAGTTTGAGGTGGAAGGACTATCCTATTCATGGTATGTTTGGAGATGGTTATGGGACTCCATGAAGTGGTCATTTAACCTTACCCTTTACTAGGCCTACACAATGAAGTTTTTGTGGTGTTGGTAGCCTTAAGTTGCCATTACCATCTCTCCTTGGTTTTTTTGTTGTGAGACTGAAGAGGTAGGGGGAATCAATGGTGTGACTATAGGGACTTGAATATGTCTATTACCTTCATAATATTCTTGGGCTACTCGAAGAGTGCCAAGTATACCCACCATGTTTGGGTAGCACATTTTTGTCGGGGTTGTCTTGTTTGTTGTTGACGGGTTGTCTTAATTGTTGATTGCATTGCTTTGGGCACCTATGGTTATTTTTGTCCAAGCGTAGTATCCTTGGGCTTCCAAAATCCATTTTGACAAACCATGTTTTGGGTCTAGGGTTAGGGTTCAGTGTTTTGCTATGTGGTTCAGTCGGTTGCATGGATTTGACTGGTGTATGCTGGGGTACCTAGATTTTACTTTGCCCTTCATAGTAACCTTGGAGTATTACTTTTGGTACCCACAACTTGTCACCCTTATCATGGAAACATTGGGGGTGCTAGGGGCTATTGGGTGGCACCAATGGTTTTGATTCTACAAGGTTAGAAATATTAGTAATACGGGTGTTAGTTGGGTTAGTTTTTGGAGAAGAGGCCACTAATGTCAGGGCCTACTCTCGGTGAAAGTTGATCCTACTTAGTCAAAGATTTTAATGTAGATTGGTCACTTACCCCTATAATCAAGTATATAATAAGCCTCTTTTTAAGCAACATGGCTAGAGTGTGGGGGAACCTATGGACGTTCGATAGGTTGGAGCATTTCTTTGATGGGAGAATGGTTTTCTGGTGTTAAAGTTTGACAAGAAATTGTTGGAATTAGGGTTGCAGGAAAGCACACAAAGCTTGGAGAAGAAGAAGAAAGAATGCACACAACACACAATGTATTAGATTGTGTCAATGTACAAAAGATAAGTTAGCCCTAGAATGATGGGCGTATATACAAGCCGGGGGGAAAAACCTCCTAAAGAGGGAAAAAGTACCCCGGCGGTCCTAAGTGTGTTCACACACCACTGCCTATATATATGGCAACAAATTGTTAGAATTAGGGTTGCAGGAAAGCACACACAAAGCTTGGAGAAGAAGAAGCAAGAATGCACACAACACACAATGTATTAGATTGTGTCAATGTACAAAAGATAAGTTAGCCCTAGAATGATGGGCGTATATACAAGTCGGCGGGGGAAAAAACCTCCTAAAGAGGGAAAAAGTGCCCCGGCGGTCCTAAGTGTGTTCACACACATCACTGCCTATATATATGGCAACAAATCCCCCCTGGGAGGAGTGATGGTGTGAACGAGAGCTGGCACTCATGTATAGGGGAGTGCCATGCCCGAAGTAGATCAATCCACAAAGGGGAGCAAGCCCAAAGCTTTGCGGAAAGCTTCGAACTTCTCACGAGGAAGCGCCTTTGTGAAAAGATCAACGAAAAAGATCGGCGAGGTTGTCCTGTGTTGGCACATAGGCCAAGTTGATCTCTCCTACTGAGAGTCTCTCCCTGACATAGTGATAATGCACCTCAATGTGCTTTGTGCGAGTATGAAAAACTGGGTTTCTCGTAACTGCCAATGCGCTCTGACTGTCAGTGAAGATAGAGGTGGCAAACTCCTGTCCACCCAAGTCAGCCATAAGCCGTCTGAGCCACACACACTCAACCATAGCTGTGAAAGCTGCCCTGTACTTAGCTTCACAACTAGAAGTGGCCATTGTAGGTTGCTTCTTGCTCAACCAAGATATGCATGAGCTACCGAGCATGAAACAAAAACCACTTGTGGACACTCTTGTGTCATAGAGCAACCAGCCCAATCTGAGTCTGAAAAAGCATGTAAATCTGGCGGCAACGATCCCCCCTTGGGATAAAACAACCCAAGATGTATGGTGCCACTCAAGTAGCGAAAGATGCGTTTAACTACCTTTTCCAATGCTGAGACCTTGGGCTATGCATAAACCTGCTCACTTGTGAGACTGCAAACTGAATGTCCGGCCTCGTAATGCATACATAAATGAGGCAACCAACAGCTGTCTGATAGAGTGTGACATCAAAGTGATCTCCAGCATCATGAAGACTCAACTTCAAACCTGTCTCCATTGGAGTAGCAATAGGCTTGCAGTCTTCAAGGCCAAATCTCCCCAACAATGTCTCAATATACTTTGTTTGACACAAAGTAATACCTCCATCACACTGCTTAAATTGTATCCCCAAGTAATGATGCAAATGTCCCAAATCTGACATCTCAAAAGAGGCATTCAAATCAGCCTTAAAATCAGCAATATGACTCTTATTTGGTCCTGTGAGCAGCATGTCATCGACATAGAGAGCAATGATTAGATGTACACCATCCACACGTTTAACATACAAAGTGCTTTCTGTTGGACTATTCTGAAAACCATGTGCAGTCAAATATGCATGTATCTTTTCATACCAAGCTCGTGGAGCTTGGTTTAAACCATATAAAGCCTTTTTCAACCTGCACACTTTGTTTTCCTGCCCTTTTTGAACAAAACCATGAGGCTGCGATACATACACCTCCTCATGCAAATCTCCATTCAAGAACACACTCTTTATGTCCAGCTGATGTACATTCCAACCATTATGAGCTGCCAATGCACAAATGCTACGAATGGTAGTCATACAACCAAGTGGGAGCAAAGGTCTCATCAAAATCAATGCCCTTTTCTTGAACATAACCTTTTGCAACAAGTCTAGCCTTATAGCGATCAACACTGCCATCTGGCTTTCGTTTCAATTTAAAAACCCACTTACATCCAATGGCCTTTTTACCAATAGGCAAATCACACAAAGACCATGTACCATTCTTCATTATAGCATCATATTCACTTTGCATTGCAGCCAACCAATTTTTTGATTTTTATGCCTCATCAAATGAAAGAGGTTCTTCCTCTTCACACATACTAGACACAGCCAAAGCATAACAATCTGATGCATAAGAGGCATGCTGAAAACCTGAATGAGTACGACTAGATATAGGTGCATCAATTTTACTATCACGCAAGGTTTGCACCAGCCATTTAGGCACACCTCTAGCCTGCTCATTTTCAGCCATATCCTCATAAATTACATCCTGTAAATCTGCATCAGAAATAGGGTGATCTATGATGTCGTTTGAAATCTGCATAGGCTAAATATTTGCATAGGCTGAATATTTGCCTCATTAGGACTTACATTTGAATTCCCACCTGTAAACAGAGGCAACAAAGTATCAAATACATCCCGTGAGCTCACACCTGTCTCTTTGGTACATGATAACAAGGGCTGCACAGCATCTTCCACAAAAACAACATCTCGACTAATCAAGATACGCTTTGACTGTGGATGATACAATCTGTAACCTTTGCTCTCAGCACTGTAACCAACAAAAATGCATTTGATAGCCTTATCATCCAATTTTCTGCGTTGTTGCACAAGCACTAAAGCATAGGCCAAGCAACCAAAGACACGTAAGTGACGAATAGAAGGCTTCGTGCCATGCCAAGCTTCGTATGGAGTAATAGACTGCAAGGCCTTAGTGGAACACCTGTTAAGTACATATGCAGCACACATGACAGCCTCAAGCCAAAACACATGTGGCAAAGCTTGGCTCTTGACCGTACATCGTGCCATCTCCATAAGTGACCTATTTTTCCTCTCAGCAACACCATTTTGCTGAGGGGTATACGGCACTGTTCATTGGTGTTTTATCCCACGACTAGCCAGAAATGCATCAAACTCTTTAGACAAGTACTCCCCCCCCTCGATCAGAACGGAGGGTGCCCACAGTACAAATGGATGCATTTTCAACCATAAGAAAAAACTGTTTGAAGCACAAAAACACTTCGGACTTTGCCTTCAGTGGATATACCCATGCATGCCTTGAGTAATCATCAACAATGAAAGTCATGAAGTACAAGTGTTTACCAACAAATGACGGAGTTTGCATAGGCCCACATACATCACTATGTACAAGTTGTAATTTTTTTGCGAGTGGCCCGCACAGAACCATCCTTTGGAAACGCAGAACGCTGCATTTTGCCCAAATATATAGCCTTCACAAACATGTTTCAATGGTGCCTCAAGAGGGGGCAATGAAGCAACCATATCAAATTTCTGCAAACACAGCAAACTAGCAAAGTTCAGATGACCCAAACGAGCATGCCATAGTTTTGCATCTGAAATTGCCTTTTCATCCACAAAAACTGCATTTGCTGAATCTTCCACACACTTGTCATAAGAATTGAGCCTATACAGCCCACGAAACAAGGTGCCAGATGCAATAATCGTAACACCAGAAGTGAACAGTACATCTGTCATCCACAAATTTGACTACAAATCCAAGTCTAGCAAGCGCAGAGACAGACAATAGATTCTTCTTTATCCCTAGCACATACAAAGCATCTGAAAGTGTGAAAGCGCTGCCATTTGCAGCAGTAAGCATAATTTTACCAATGCCCTTCACTGGGTAAGAAGCATTATTGGCACATGTGACAGTATTCCCATTAGAGACAGCCTCAAGACAAGTGAACATATCACGATGCGAGGTAATGTGCTTTGTAGCACCACTGTCAAAATACCAAACATTAGAGTCAACAAAAACTACCAAACATGCATCATGTACAGATGGGTCATACTGGAAATACACGCTAAACGCCCATTCTGTATCCTATACAACATTTTGCAGAATCTGCATTTGTAGAAGCATCCGCTATTGTGGCTGCATTTGACTCTTTCTTCTTTGCCTCTTTAGCCTTTAGCTTAGGGCAATTCTTAATGACATGATTAGTTGCCTTACAATAGTTGCACCTGATCTTTTTCTTGCCTCCTTTATCAAGAGCCTTCTCAGACTTATTGTTGCTACCTATGGAAGGAGAAGAAGTTGCAGACCTACTAATAGGAGAAGAAACAGTGGAAGGGGCTGCCTTACCAGTGCTTGGGCACAGCAATAAATGCTTGATCAATTGCACGTTGCCTGGCCCTGTTTTGCATGGACTGCGCTTCTTGCAAGAGCTTGTTGACTAAAGTATCATACTTGATAGCATCGAGTCTATCCTCAGTAAGAAGTCTCCACGTGGAAGCAAAAGTCTGATATGTCTCAGGTAAAGCATCAAGAATAGTCTGCACAAGTGAATGATCAGGAATAATCTCACCTGCAGAAATCAACTATTCTTTGAGATCTTTAATCTCAGCAAGAAAAACATTCATGTCATCATCTTCCTGCATAATCTTCAATTCTAGCTCTTTATGCAGGTAAGAGATTTTTGCCTCGTTACAATCTGCATACAAACCAGCTAGAATATCCCAAGCCTGTTTTGCTGTTTTAGCTGAACGAATATGTGGGGTGATGTTACGTTTGACAAAAAGTGCAATCAAGGCATGAGCCTGCGCATCTTTACCATCCCAACGAGCTTGTTCAGCAGTGGGTAAAACAGCAGCAACAGTAGAGCTGCTAGAACCTGCAACATCCTCAACAGATCCTACATCCACAGAACCTGGACGTACATCCATACCCTGCACAATGTTCCACACTCCTTTTGCAACCAAAACATGCTGCATCATGTATGCCCAAAGTGGGTAGTTGCTGTCTCCATCCAATTTGTCATCATCATTGCTGTTATCAGCCATGGCGCCACTGACTGAAATTGATGCAAAAGCTACCTGTTATCAGCCATGGCCACTGACTGAAATTGATGCAAAAGCTACCTGTAAATGAAGCAAAGAGTGAACAGAAAACAACTCGTGCTATGTAGCACGGTCCACAATAGAGTACGTATGCCTGTTTTGCAAAAAACCGCACTGTCGACATTTCTGCAGAAAATGACGAAAACACATGTGCAGAACTTGAAATGCAAAAACGGAGCCCAAAACGACCTCAGATGTGATTTCTGAGAATGCCTAGCCCTACGGGCTGATTTGCAGAGTATAGGGACCTGCCAGCGCTCGTCTCGTGAAAGCTCACCTCAATCAGAGAACGTGAGTCGTCGGAGGGTGCTGGCGACATAGCCCTGGGAACCGATGCCTACTCTGATACCAATTGTTGGAATTAGGGTTGCAAGAAAGCACACAAAGCTTGGAGAAGAAGAAGCAAGAATGCATACAACACACAATGTATTAGATTGTGTCAATGTACAAAAGATAAGTTAGCCCTAGAATGATGGGCGTATATACAAGCCGGGAGAAAAAACCTCCTAAAGAGGGAAAAAGTGCCCCGGCGGTCCTAAGTGTGTTCACACACATCACTGCCTATATATATGGCAACAGAAATGGCTCCTCATATGTCATTAGGATAGTTACAAGGTAGCAATTCACAAGTCCCAATCTATGTGACATTGCGGACTGTGCCCCATCCATCCATGTCTAAGGAGAACTTCTTCACATGCATGATATCTATAGCATAGAACTTCTCTTCCAAGGGGTTATTTCCAATGTGAAACAATAGCAGTAAACAATCCTATACATGAGGTTTTGAATCCATTTACTCTTTCCACTCTTTGTTGATATCAACAACGGTTGTTGATATCAACAACGGTTGTTTTGCAATGCATACCAAGTTGCATGGGATATTAGGTTATGGCTACCACCCATGTTGACAAGCATGAGCTTATGTTCTAGGGCATTTTTTATGGTCATGCCTAGCCAAAGTCGACTTGGGCCATGTCAATAAAATTATGTTGTTTGTGCAACTTTTCTTATTTTCTCCTTCTTATGATGATGAATGGCCTTCAAGGCATTTTCTCTTAATGGTCCATAGTAGCTATCATTGAAGAATCCTTTTATTTCCACTTTGTCAAGTGTTTCATTACATGCAGACCCTTGCGGGGTGAGTTTGCACACAAGGAATGGTCCCATCCCTTTATATTTTAGCTTACATTTTTGGTTTTTTATGTTGTAAATGAGAACTATTTACCTAACTTCAATATCTTTGTCTTTGAGATTTTTATTGAACCACTCCTTACACCTCAACTATTTGACTATCATTCTGTATAGACAGCACACAATGTCTTGCCTCTTCTAAGCAAGGTCAAATAATCGATCGTTGGTCATGACATTTGTTGTTGTCTACTTTCCTTGACAATAATTCTTAAGCTTGGTACTAAGAACTTCATGGGCATGACAACATTTGTTTTATATGTCAGTGTCATGTGGATGCTACCTTGTAGGCCATTTTGAAAGCCCAAAGAGCAGTTGGTAACTTCTATTCCTAGTTATTATGTGAGGCTTCCATTGTCTTGGTTAGGATAGCATAGATAATCTTATTGGTACTCTCAGCTTGGCCATTGTCTTGGGAGTAGTATGGTGAGGATTTGTGGTGTGTCCCTCTGTTGCTTACTAGTGCGAGTGGACACATAAATCTAGTAATTATATTTTTATAAAGGAATTTTGCTATAGCTGTGGTATCAGCCTTTTTGGTAGCACGATCCTTAACCTATTTGGTATAATAGTCCAAAACAATGATGATAAATCACACTTAAGTTCCTTGAGCCAGTTGGACTAATCAATGTCCAAAAAAGTTAATGTTCCATTTCTTAAATGTTTGTAGAATCAGTATAGGGTACAAGGAAATTTTTTCACTGTTGTGAACCCCAATTAATCATTGACATTCATTGTCTCGCAGCCTTCTATAAATTGAACAAAGGAGGCCACCACAAACCTGCTAATAGAACTTTTTTTTAAAATGGTGGTATCTAGAAATGTCCACCACCACTAGGCACGTAGAAGTGGCTTACTCTGGGACATCAATGTATTTAAATTCAATGTCCACCACCACTAGGCATGTAGAAGTGGCTTACTCTGGGACATCAATGTATTTAAATTCCTCAGCACAACACCTCACGATCCCAGCTTGGCTTACTCTGGGACATCAATGTATTTAAATTCCTCAGCACAACACCTCACGATCCCAGCTTGGCCCAAATGTACAATTTCCCCCTGCAATCAATTGGCAAGGGGCTGCCTTTTTAATAAGGCATCATGCTCTAGTTTCAATTGAGAGGTCTCTCTTGGGGAAAACCATTAGACAATGCAGAGTTTGAAGAGTGAGGCATCAAGCAGTTTGTCCTCCACTCTGACGTGCGGTTCTCCATTAGAAATGCACGACAAGTGATCAAGATACACATGATGTGAGCCTTTCTACATAGTCACTATGAAATCAAACTAGTAGGATTAGGAGCCATATGGTTATCCTTTTCAAAGTACAAGGCTTATTGAGGAGCACCCAATGGTCTACTATAAAGATCAATTTCGCAGTGGCAAAGCTAATAGGAAATCCATGTTATGCTCTCTTGGTTGTGCCAAAATGTACCCAATTGTAAAAGCCAAGTCATCTATGTGCACATGGAAAATACTATCCTAGTTGGGAGGATTGGTGTGCCTGCTAATGATTTCTTGAGAGTCTCATAGGATTTTTGACACTCATTCATCCCCACTCAAAGATGACAAGTAGTCTATATAAGGGTTTTGTTATATCGGCACACAAGATTATAAGTCTTCTATAGCGTCTAATATAACCCATGAAATGTTGGACACCCTTGAAGTTAATAGGTGGGGAAGCTCAAGAATTAGCTTTACCTTGATGTCATCAATAGAGATGTCATGTTTAGTAACAATGTGGCCTAGTATTACTCCATGCCTCACCCAAAATTGGCATTTGAGTGGGTTAAGGGATATTCTATACAGTTTTCTTTTTGAAAGATAGATGTGTTTTCCATTTGGAATTGATGCAAAAGTCATCCATTTTTCAAGTACCTTCCTTAGGTAGCATAGATGTGCTTTCCATTTGGAATTGACACAAAGGTTTTCCATAAAAAAACTCAAGGAAATCCCTAAGGTATTCATTGTATGTTGTGCACATAAGCCTTTCGAAAGTGCCTAGGGTGTTGGGTAGGCTAAGTAGCATAACTTTGCATGCATAAATGCCCCATTTTGGGGCAACAAATTTTGTCTTATGTTGACCAATTGTGTCTATAGCCTAAGAACCCAATCAAGGAATTTGTAGACATTCTTAATTGGATACCCATTTTTGCATGTGCTCAATGAATGGTAAAATGGGTAATCGTCCTTCATAATGGCTGTCTTAACTTTTTTGAGGTTAACAGAAACCCGAATCTTTCCATTTTTCTTAGGCACTATGACTATTAGGGATAGCCATTTTGTGTGCTCTATCTCGTATAAACGAATCTAGCTTTGATGAGGTCATTTTGTCCTTGAACATTTTGGAGTATTTTTGGATTCATTCAATAGGCCCTATACCTTGATGGCCATGCTCGTTCCATAATGGGAATAATATGTTTAACCACCTCCTCCAGATATAGGCCCTTCATGTCTATATAATTCCAAGTGAATTAGTCTTCCGGAGGTATGCCCTTCATATCAGTCTACTTCATGTCAATATACTTCCAAGAAAAGTAGTCTTGGAGTTCTGTGAGTAGGTCAATGAGGTCTTTGTCTTCTTTAGGAGATAGGTCTTTTTTCCAATCTATACAAGTTTGGGATCCTCTCATCAGGTCCTACTATGTTAACCTCCTTAACTTCAGCTTATCCATATCGTAAGATGTTCCAAGCTTCCTATTAGGGGTTCTCTTTTCTTTCTCAAAGTTTACAAAGAGGTCACACACATTATACGTTTTCAAATAGTTAGGAACTTGTCTAAGGTCTTCACCACACATAGATGTTGTCTTGTAGGATGCGCTTAGCTTCTTTCCCTACCTCTACTAAGAGTGTGTTTTCTACCCTTCTTGTTGCAGAGAAAAAGAGTTTTATATACTCATTTAATCCTTTAGGTTTGTCTCTTTTTAAGGCCATTAACTTTTAAGAAGGCATAACCCTTTACAATTAAGTTAATTACATGGACATAGCAAACTGTAAAGCAACCAATATAACTCTGTCCGTAACATCCTTGTGTACATTGGAAAGGATCTCAATCCCCTCCATGCCAAAATGTAAGTTTTGAGAGTAATGCTACGCATCGAAGCATTTCCCCTCCTTACGTTATACTAATTTCTCAAACAAAGAGCTATAGAATAGAATAACTCATCTACACATGCATGTAAAAGGCCCATCACTATGTCACACTCATCTTGTGTACATTGGAAAGGACCTCAATCCCCTCCATGCCAAAATGTAAGTTTTGAGAGCAATGCTACGCATCGAAGCATTTCCCCTCCTTACGTTATACTAATTTCTCAAACAAAGAGCTATAGATCATAGAATAACTCATCTACACATGCATGTAAAAGGCCCATCACTATGTCACATTCATCAAATTAGTACAAAGCGAGGGGGCAAATCGAAAACGTGAATGCCACGTGCCTCGTGTTGTGGTGACGCTATCTACACCACGAGAGATTATTCACAACTAACGTAAATTTGACATGTTAATAACACAGTCATGGAGTTTCCAAAAGATTGTGCAGCCGTGCATGTGTTGTGCCGATTCACACACCGTGGTTAATGCAAAGGTTGTCTCATGTTGTTGTGTATCGGACAATTTCTACCATCTATGATGAATGCAAAGGTTGACGCGCATTGGACACCTGAGTTTTGATCAAAACATCTGTTTTAGAGAAGAAAACACACTCACTACAGTAGTAGAGTTGGCATGAATAGTTGAGATAACATAGATAAGGCACAACGAACGATGGTGAGGTAGATGAAAAAGACGGCTCTTTATTAAATATGATGGTTGAGGGTTTAACAAGAGAGGTCACACCTTAAATAGTAGTGACAAGGCATGATGATGTCATGTACATGTGCTATTGAATGATATATCGAACGTAGTGTGAATGACATGTGTTAGTCATATGTGTGGAGGGGAATGGGGGTGCCAAAGCATGCCTACCATGTGTAAAGACTGTTTGCCACCATCAGGAATAAAGTCCTCCCACATGCATTATTAGTAGTGTGATTATCAGACATTCTTGCTCTTCTGTAAATCGATCATGATTTTCAGACACCCTTGCTCTCGTGACACTATTCCTCTCCTAAAACCGATCTTGGTTTTGATAGCGTGATATGGATAGTTCTCTCAATATTTACTAGTAATCTCCTGCCTAGTTCTAAATTTTAAGGTGTGTTCCCAAAGCTTGCCTATTTTTAAATGTATGTTTTCATGATTGAAATATGAATGTGCACCTTGGTTCTTTATTTAAGCAAATCACAATAACGCGATATGGGATGTCATATCTCGACTCTGGACCTGAATCATGTTGGAATGATCCTTGAGAATTTTAATCATTCAATATGATTATTACTAGTTGATGCAAATTAGTATAATGCAATATGGAGACCTCACTGTTAGATCTGGTCCTTTTACTAGCACAATTCAAAGTGTGTTTTCGTGGAAGGGTCTAAATTCAAGCAAAACTGGTAGTGAAGAATCCATGGAGGAAGCTCAAATGGTTGATCAGCCAACAAGTGGAGGAGAGGGCTTTTGAACATTGCCAAAGGGCTATTCAAATTGTAGTCATATACGGATCAAGAGGCTCACTTGGCCTATGAGGGTCACACAATAAGCAATATCTAAAGTTCTAAACAAGAAGAGGAGTTTTGTAAGTGGCACCTCCTCTATAGACATTTGTATAGAGGGAAAACTTTACACATCCTAAACGAGAAAATCTCTTTCACTCCTAGGATGATTAAGAGGGACGTAGGAATGCATTGTAACAAGGACTAGAGAGACCTTTTTCCTAATGAATGAGGAGACGGAGGTAGAAATAAAATTTAGAGAGTCCCAGATGCAAATGCAAACCCTGAATCAAAAGAAGCAAGAATTAAATGCATGAAGGGCCTTAGCAAAACATAGGAATCATAGAAGAATGCAAAACATAGGAATCATAGAAGAATGCAAACTGTAGAGCCAAACACTCATAAAAGGTATAGAATGAAGGCTACTGTGTACAAGCCCAAGCCACCCAAGCATTGGGCAAGGAATGACACCCTTAGAGCCAAAAGAAAAATTTTAAGGGAGAATGGGAAATAACTATCCTTTACACCCAACCTTGAAAAGAAGGAGGAGCTTACGGAAAAGAAGGAGGAGCTTACGGAAAAGAAGGAGGAGCTTACGGAATAGCTCTATGCAAAAAGGAGTACATTAATAAAATGATGACTGATCCTGATTTCCTCGCATACATGTAATCAATGTTATTTAGAAGGAAAACAAAGGGTTCCCCTTGGAAAAGATACACTAGACATGGAAATCCCACCTTTTCCATGACCTTGGGTAGAGGCAATTTACCACGACCTTAGGAAAATATGCACTAAACATGGAAATCCCATATTTTCCCATGACCTTGGGTAGAAACCAACATAAGAAGGGGAGGAAAAGAGGAAGAGGACTAACACACCCCACAAGACCAGCTTATGGGCCATAGTTCTAGTCTTAACCACAATAATCTCGACTGATTTGTTAAGATTGACAATGGAAATAGGTAAGGGGGCGAAAGGGGAGTTGGGAATCGCTCAAGTTCATGCCCCAAGGAAAAACTCCATGCTCATTGCAAAACTCATGCAAAGCTTCAATGGAGATGGTGATCCCATCCAACATGTGGAAATCTTTTAGCCTTTTTTTGAAACATATGGATTGATTGATGAGAAGATCCATTTGTTTTCCCTAATGCTAGGTGGGAAGGCACACCAATGGTACATGACTCTAAAGCCAAAGGGGATAAGGACACTTTTTCTTGGCTTAAGAATGTGTTTGTGCTAGGAAATTTTACTCAACGTAAGAATGTGTTTGCGCCAGGCTTTATGAGAAGCAATGATAAACGAAATCACATATCTATGATATCAAACAACATGAGCATAAGTCTGAGAGATTATGTCTCTCGTCTCTTAAACATTTAAAATCTCAGTGTAAGATTTGGGAGAGGCTTGCCGCCGCCAGATGAATAATTATTTTCGTGCTAAAGAATGTGTTTGTGTCCTTTACAAGAAACAATCATAAGTGAAATCACATATCTATAATATCAAACAACAAGAGCATGAGTCTGATAAATTATGTCTCTCATCTCTTAAACATTTAAAATACAAGTGTAAGATTTGGGAGAGGCTTCCGCCGAAAGGGGCGAGATCCAAGAATGCATGACTATATGCTCTTATCAAGACCACCTTTATTGGATGTGTGCTATACAAGACAATCATTGACTTCAAAGATAACATGTTAGAATTACCCCAACTTGAAGAAAATAAGACTTTATCTTTGGTTGCACCATTAACATGACCTAGACAATGGGGAAAGGCAAGTAAAAAATATGGTAGTTGATGAGTTAACCTTGGCCATCCTAGAAAAATTCAAGCTAAAGGAGGTAAGAGAACCTCCAAACAATGCACATCTCTATCCAAGGAGAGAGCTAGTGTGGTGTTTGATATATAGATAGAACCACATGAGCATGAATAGATAGAACCACATGAGCATGAAGTGCCCTCATCTATGATCGACCCAGATCACTACTCAACTATGTATTACATTGGAGACACTTGGGGAACCATGATACATCCATGTGTATATATGGTGCTTAATTATTGCGCTAGTGGAATTACCAACTATAGCTCTTACCAATCACTAGCAGTAGCTCTTACCAATCACGATGCTTGGGGACACTCTATTGTGTACATTGGAGATGCTTGGGGAACCATGATACATCCATGTGTATATGGTTCTCAATCGCGCTAGTGCAACTACCAGCAATAGCCCTTACCAATCGCCAATAGTAGCTCTTACCAATCACACTAGTGTAGTTACTAGGTAGACTACTTCTAGCTTTACTAGCACCACCAGCCCAACGTATGGGGAATTTCAAACCACCACAAACCTATGGACAAGGTTATACACATGGAATGTATAGGGTACTTAACTTACCCTTACCATCATCATGGTCCCACCACCTCAACTACCCCACCAAAGAAAACATCAATCAATCAGGTTTTGGTTAAAGAACCTCTGCTAGATAGTGACTATCCTTGTGAGTCATAACTAAACCATGACTATTATGAGGAACCACATGATATTACACCCAAATTTTACGTTATACAAGGAGCTACACCAATGATGGTATTTTAAACATTTGTCCAATAGATGGAGAGATATGAATGAAACAAATACAAAGTGCCCCATTGAAATGCTAGCATTGTCAATACCTCATTGAGGAGAAAAGTGCCTAAGTAAAATAGTTGCTCCTACTCAGCATCAAGCTCCCTAATAAAGCAATAATGACTCTAGATTTCCCCTATACAAAGTGTGGAGTATATCATCTCATCAAGGACTATCCATAAAAGTCAAGCAGAGAAGTTATAACTTCTACCAATCTCGTAACAAGCCTTCACTTGATAAGTATACAATCAAGACAAATAGTGGTCCCACCAAATGTGTTAAGCTGAGTAAAGTCCCATCAATTGAATAAAGATAAGGTGGATATTTAGTTACCAACTTCTTCTACCTCTTACAAACAATTAGAACAAGGCAACCAAAAGTGTTTGCAAGGGTGAATGACTAGTCCTTTTCCAAGATGTCTCAAATGAAGGGACTATAGAGATAGGGTCAATAGGATCCAACTAGGACAACATCTCGATACAAAATCCTTAAACAACTATGACCCTAAAGGGCATTGGATATCCCAATGCTAAAATGGAGATCAAAAAATCAGAAAGTGCAAAGGTCTTAATTAGAGAAGCCCAAGGGAAATTTGAGTAAAGACCGAGGAGCAATAAGGCAATTGAAACAATGTACCCCCATCAAGGATGTTCAAAACAAGGGATAAGGTTTATACATCAAGACCACAAAATAGTATAGAACAGCTAGTTTTGGAAAAAGTGAGGTAGCAATAAGGCAATTGAAACAATGTACCCCCATCAAGGGATAAGGTTTATACATCAAGACCACAAAATAGTATAGAACAGCTAGTTTTGGAAAAAGTGAGGTAGCATATAGACCACGGGATATAGATAGGTTAATGTCATTTTTTTCTTCAGAGGTGAAAATGCCGATAGGTCCCTTGCTTCATAGAAATTTCACCCTTTGAAGGAATGTGAAAAAATGGGTGGAGGGAATTTTAGAACCACATGCAAAATCATGAATTGAACCAAAGGTCGATGTCATAAGATCTCTAAGAGAGGATAGTAATTCTCCTAGAGTCATTAATATTCCAATCAATCAATCAATTAATTAGGATGTCATTATGAAAATGATGATACAAATTTGCGTCGGCATCATTACAAAAAAATGCTAGCAAAAATGGGAAAAACTTACCTTAGAATGAACGAATCTCATTGTATAAAGATGATCGATGATGAAACATCAGCAAGACCCATAATAGGAGTCTTACAACAATGACTCAAACTAAAAATATTTTTGTTTAGATATCATCACATGTTCGTAGTGATGAATTTCTTGCGCTCTAACCAAATTCATAACTTGGTAGACCTTTCATGAGAGAGGACATGTTGGTGCATGATTGGGCCTTAGAATGTCTATTTATGGAAGGATTCTCAAGTATACTTGTATCCATTTATATGGTAGTGATGTGTGGAGGTAGGCTAATAATGGACCAGGGGAATTTTTCCCTCCTTAGGAGGTTTTTCCTCGAGCGTGTGCACACACTTTTATGAGTGTCTATAAGTGACCTTATCATGTCACTTCACTCATTCTTTAGTGTTGTGCTACTCTTTATATCTACTTACTTGTTGCATCTGTGTGTGTGTTTCTACCTTTATCTCCACTCCAACAATTCTCTTGGCCCTCAACCCCTTGTTATGCTCTCCTCAAGCTACCCTTTTGCTTATCTTAGATTGAGCTATCCTCTTGATGGAGAAGGTATACACTATAGTGTGTTTTTAACTACTTTAATTATTCTTCACGTTGGAACTTACACTATATTATTATGGTAAGGTTTCCATTAGTAGGGACCTTGATCAATCTGTATAGCTGACTCGATCGGTCTTGGCTCATTACTACTAGAAAGAGGAGGAAAAGAAGAATATGAAGAGGGAGATAAGGTTCTCTCTCAGAAGTATACCTATCAAGGGCTAGTCTCACTCACACTACCTAGACTTTACCATTGTCTACTATGCTATTACTACCTTGCACTAAGTTAGCCACACTCTCGCTCTCACCACACTACTCTTAGTTACTCATCGTTTAAATAGACAAGAGGCGAGCCAACAACATATTCATTCCTCATCATGAGCTTCTACAATACACATGTTATCTTCCTCGTAGCTCAAAGAGGGAGATGTAAACCACATAGAATGTTATTCCCATCTCTAGGGTTGGAGTCCTCCCTTATAATATGCAAAATATGCACTATATAGGTTACATGTTAACACCTCTTGTTGGGGGCTACCTCTATATCCACACATGTCATGATATATACTACATGAAAGATCTTCCAATATAGAGTCCATGAATCAAGGGGAGATAGTGCTCAACAAAGTTTCCCCTCACCTTAGTAAAGGGAGGGGGATATGTGAGCCGCCTTGAGTAGCCTAGCCCAACGTGTCCATATATGTTGTGAGTGCACACAATCATCAATGGAATTGGTTATATAGTCAGAGAAGTTTGAGGGCATTGGTGGTGTGACAGGTGTAGAGGTGAGGGATGGAAATCTAAAGTCTGCCCATTCTATGAAAATAAGAGGGGGATTCTTAAAATTGGTTTTATGTGTATGTTTTTTTTTTGGAGAGAGAGAGAGAGAGAGAGAGAGAGAGAGAGAGAGAGAGAGAGAGAGAGAGAGAGAGAGAGAGAAGACAGAAGACAGAAAGAAGAGAGAAGATATACATAAATATAAATATAGAGGATGGATTTTTTATTTTTTTAAAAGAGCTTTAACAAGAGGGAGAGAAGAGGGGGAGAGAGGAGGGGTGGGGGATGGCAAGGTGTAGATGTGTGTGTGTGTGTGTGTGTGTGTGTGTGTGTGAGAGAGAGAGAGAGAGAGAGAGAGAGAGAGAGAGAGAGAGAGAGAGAGAGAGAGAGAGAGAGAGAGAGAGAGGTGGGGGTGGGATGGGATGAAATGGGTGGTTGGTGGTGTGACAGGTGGGGGAAAGAGGGAGAAAGAGACAAGGGAGAGAGAGATAGGGTTGGGTGGTTGGTGGGGTGAGAGGTGAGGGTGAGAAAGAGATAGGGTATGGTGGGATGGGTGGTTGGTGGGGTGAGAGGTAAGGGCAAGAGGGAGAAAGAGATAGGGTGAGAGAGGGAAAGGGGGGGGTGAAAGGTGAGCCTCACCCCTACACCCTTGTGCTTTTGCCCCTTAAGCCTATCTGCACTACTTCATTTTTGCCATTGCCGATGTTTGTAAGCAATCTTGTCTCCTTTCCAACCTTAGCTCCTCTTTGTTGCAGCCATGACTGACTAGACCATGAATGTCTCACCTCCCGCTTGTGCCTCACTCCATCCCAAGCACACGGCAGGCGCGCCAGGACCATCCCATCATCCTCCTCCTTGCCCACCTCAAGTTTAACATGGCCAAAATCTTTCTTTGCCGCCCGTGAGATAAGTTAAAATGTGATTTCTCCTCCTCTCTCAAAGGCACTATAGCGATTCTGCATATGGATGTTTCCTCTGCCCAAGACAATGGAAGTAGGGGTGAAGCCTTTCAATCCCATTTGTGCCACCCCATTCAGAAAATGGCTCGCACACAGAACCAATCAACTCAGTGTGTTGCCTAGAAATATGCACTGTCTTCGTGCTTCTCACTAGTTCTTGCAGGTATACATGCCAACTACCATGTTCTAAGAGCTGAAATCCTCTCCATGTACAGATACTACAAGAAATACAACATGGAATCAAGAGGTTCTCCTCAAGAAGCATGCTCTTTGAACTACACAATTTTTTCCTCGGAGCTCATTGTTAGAGAGCAGGGATGTAGTAGTGGACTCAAGTGCATTCACAATCACAAAATAATGGTTGCATAGTAGCTTCTTCAGCATCTGAACTTTTGAAGAGGCCTCCAAGATATCCACGACCAAGCCATGGGGGGCATGGAAGCCACCTTCTTTGGTGCCTTGACACTGGAACCTAGTGGATCGTAGTTCCACATGACACAATTCCTATATGGGAATTGTGTGCAAGTAAGTGATGGGTAGGGCCAATGAGAGAGGATAGAAAGGAAGGAGCTCGGTCTCTTGGATCATAATCCCATCCCACTGGCCAATTCAAATCACCAGTTACAATCGGACAGAAAGGAAGGAGCTCGGTCTCTTGGATCATAGTCCCATCCCACTGGCCAATTCAAATCACCAGTTACAATCTGACAAAACCACCAAACCCCCAGTAAGAAGATTGCAACAATTCCATCACACCAACCCCAAAGCCGGCACAATTGCAAGCAACCAGCTGGCACATCAACACCTGACACGGTGACAACAAGGCAACACCGCCACTAATAAGAAGCCACTAGTGAGAAGGTGATCCATTCAGCCATTAAGTGAAGATAAAACACTTCAACCTCCATTTATTACTTATTTTGTCTCCCCCCACTGAGTGGGTAGAGTGCTCCCCATGGAGGGTAAAGCTAAATGACTCCTTACCCTTTTGCCACTGACACTTACACATGTAGGTCTGGATAGTCCTTCCTGCCATGTGATCCATATAGCACCCAACCACGAACCCATACCTTTCGCTAATTTCCCCCAATGGTCTCACTTGCACTTTATCAAGGCACTCCGACATCGGATATGCAACATCCATGCTCCATGCCATCACTTTGCATGCTTGCCTTTGATCAATCATCTTGCCTTGTCTTGTTGTCTTCATGGAGTCTCATTCTTGCTCAATAACTCTTTCCATCCATGAAGCACGATCCCAATGTTTACACACTCACAAGGACTACTAACCCTCCATTTGTGCACGGCACATTGGACCTTTGTGAAGTTGCCATAGGAGAATCGTCCATCTTGCCTAACCAAATGGGCATCCTAATCACGGTCCATAGATCCATCCAGATCCATGTACACAAACGGTGGTCTTCACACCTAGTTGTGATTCATCCACCATGCTCTACATCTCCCTTAACACTTGCCTCCATTCTGCTACTCAAGTGTGCAAACTCAAGTGCAAGGTAGACATGCCCAAAAGGTCAAAACAACCCCACGCCCAAGTTCAACATTGCTTGACAAATCAACATTTCACCGGGAAGCTACATAAGCGATCTAATGTTTCACCTTTTTCTGGCGACATCTCCATGCTTCAAGAAATCAGGCCAAACAACCACCAACACTTCCAAAAGAGGCAGATCACCATCTGTATTGAATCAAAATTCTTGAACAATGGGTGAACCATAAATCTAAAAGCTTAAGAAAGCCTTACAATCTGAATAATGATTGAACTATGAGTTTGGTAGCTTTATACAACATTGCTAAAAGATTACGAAGCTAGTTGCCCATGACATGCTAACAAATTATTCTTGCTCAACTGCACTGATGTGTGATGGTGCCTCACTTTCATGTTGATTCAATTGATTCTGTTTGGCCTTGAGTATTATAGCCTTTAGAATCTTGATTTTCTCTGGAAGTCGTCCACCCTTGGGCTTCCATGCCCAAATGATGCAGCTAGTGTCTTCCCAGCGTCGATCACTTCTGTTCTCTCGCCAATACTTGTTCCAGCAATGCTTATAAACCTCCACATCACTTGCATTCTTCTTCTTTGAAATTGGTGCCCAATATTGTATCTGAACTTGTAGGTAGTTTATCGAGTTGTTGTTTCGATCAACATCACTTGTTGTCACTCCCAACCATATTGGGTAATTTGCATCACAAGGTTGTACAAGTAAAAAATCTCCTTTAGACACATCAAGAGTCGGGTTGAACTCTTCAGCAGGTCTCTGTTGCGCATTGGACCACAATAATGGTCCTCATTTACATCAAACCCTTCATCTACATTATCCTCCACTTGAAGGTTAAGAGGCTCAGCTTTTTCGCATACACTCCTTGGCCAAAAGTCATGAAATCCAATGTCTTTCCTTGCACTAGGGGTTTGCATGTTTAGCATAAGATTCTCCCAATAGGCAAGGACCGGATTGATCCACTTAGCATAATCACTTTGGTCTCCTTTCTCTTGCAAGTGCTCTTTCCACCAATTGTTGACATGTTTTTTTAAGCCCTCCACAACCTTCTCATTTTCCTTAACATACTCAAAGGGTGGCAATACTTTTGGAAAACCTTCAGGAAGCTTGGGTCCTCCCTGGTCATTTCTCTTCCATAACTCTATACCGCTTTCTGTAACCAATCAACATTTTTGGGGTGTACTTTGTATTGCATCAAAGGTATTCCATCACTCATATAAAACCTGAATTGCAATGGCTTTGAATGTCCAAGCTATTGGCTCCATCATGTAAGCATCCCTTGACAAAGCCTTTGAAGTCTGCCACCTTTTGTAGGAGAAAGGTTGGATGCATGCTAGATGCATCCAACCTTTTGTAGGAGAAAGGTTGGATGCATGCTAGATGCATGCTAGATGCATGCTAACACACTCATTAAACATCTTCATCAAATGTGGAAATGTGAAAATGGTTTGTTTCCTCAACTTCTCAGAGAAGCGACTAAACAATGCATCAATATCTTCATGAGTATGACCAACCATAAGAAAACCCCAAGCTCCACCATGTCAAACACTCCTCATGCAACCAATAGGGATAGATAGGCAAATACATAACGATTCTTATTTTCAAAACCACAATTGTCAAGTTGCAACAACAACATCCTTGGCAATCTCTTGAAAAATGTCCTTGAATTTGATGGCATTAAACTTGAGGCATTGCCATTGCCCCTATCCTGCACATGTGTGTTAGTATGAAAGACTGACTGCATATGTGAAGAACAATTTCCCTCTGTATCCACATTTGTTTCTACATGTGTCTCTGCATCTGCATCCTCAATGCTCTGCTTTGCAATGTGTGTTTCTCTCCTTCAACACTTCCATATGCTGATACAGGGCCATAGTAGACAAAACACAATCAAAAAGATCTGTTCGTGGTTCTGCATCTGAGTTTTGTGAGCTCAAGTCACCATACATGTCTTGCTCTCCTCTTTTTAAGTTTCTTAAACATTTTGAGAGAGTTGAAATTGTGAAGTTGTGATCACTTGGCCATAACCCCAAGGCAAAGTGACCATAAGCCGTTATGAGTGAGCTTCTTCTCTCCCTCTTGCTTGAGTGATTAGGCTACCATCACGATTGTCTTTCATGGAGATCCCACACGATCTTCCTGAGAGAGGTTGCATTAGCCATTGGATTAGCAACCGCCTCGGTTTGACAATGAGTACGGGAGAGGATAGCGGCCGACGAGTGCCTATGGTGGAGCTCTTGAGCATAGATCAAGCTTGATGGCAGATCGGTAACTTCCCACCACCCACGACACATTAGGGTGAGCTTAACATCTTTTGCACCGCTACCGGGGAGCACCAAGATGCTACTTGTCACACAAAGCCTTCTTTGATTCGAATCCGACGGAATCTCCATAGCCCGGTGCCACGTAAGTGACTATGGCATTCGGTTTGATTTGTTTTGTTGAATTTTTGTAGTTTTTATTTTGATTTTGTGCATATCTTGTGGTTGGGAGTAGGATTAGCAAGTGTTTGAGAAAAAAAACTAGAGATTTGAGTGATTAGAGAGCTCAAAGGAAGAGGGATTTTGCTTAAACATAGAGTATTTTTTGTTAATTGTTTGCTTTCAAACATGTTTTTTGTTAGATTAGTGTACATAGGTAGCTTGGGAATGGAAGATAAAACCCTAGTCAACCAAAAAACCCAAAAAATCACAAACAATCTCTTAATTTTTATTAATTTTTATTAATTATCACTAATCTATTGGTTAGTATGATTAGTGAGCTTAAAGAGAGCTAACAACCAAAAAACAATGAGCCTAATTGCTTGCAATTGGACTAATTGGAGCGGCATTAGTGTTCTAAAAACTTTCCTTGACCTAATTCCATGCCTAGACCACTCCCATTAGGTCACAAATAGTGAGAATTAGTGTTAATTATGTCTCATTTGCCTAATTTTTCCTCTTTTGAGTGGATTAATTAGAGACATAATTAGAAAGATTAATGGGGGATCACTATCTCATTGGGTTAGCCTAAACATTGCTAATCCACCTATCAAATCCCCATCTCTAAACTCCTCACCACCATTAGGGAGAGCAAAGAAGAGAGTTAAAAAGTGATTAATAGTGGGATTAAGAAGGATTGATTTTTAGTTAAGTTAGAGTGCCTCTAGATTAATTGAAAACCACTAATCTAGAGTTAACCTCTAACTTTAGCCTTTTCCCACCTACCTTGCATTAATGAGGAGATCTGAGTTGTCTCTGACTCACAACAATGACCTCACCTCAAATTCAAATTCGTCAGCATATGTACGTACCTGAAAAAAATATTTAAAAAAAAGCTTAAAAAATTTAGACACGATCAAACCTATCTAAAGCTATGGACGTACCTTTCTAAAGCCATGGTCATACCTTCATAAGCATACGAGCATACCTTCCCGAAAAAAACTTTGATACGGTTGTACTTTCCTAAAGCCACGATTGTACCTTCCAAGAAAAAAAATCTAATTTAAAAAAAATAGACACGGGCATACCTTCCTAAAGCCACAACTGTGTCTTCATAAGCATACAAGCGTACCTTCCAAAAAAAATCCTAAAAAAATAAAAATAGACACGGTTGTAGCTTTCTAAAGTGTATGGGCTACCTTCTCGATTGTTTTTCCAAAAAAATTTAACAAAATTTAGACACGGTCATATGTTCCTAAAGCCTTCATAAGCGTACAAGTGTATCTTCCCACGATCGTACCTTCATAAGTGTACAAGAGTATCTTCCCAAAAAAAAATAAATAAATAAAAACTTAGACAACCGCACCTTCCTAAAGCCACAACCGTACCTTCTCAAAAAAAGTTCCCTAATTTTTTTTAAATAATTATTAAAAATAACTTTGACACGGCCATACCTTCCTAAAGCCACGACTGTACCTTCATAAGCGTACGCATACCTTCCTTTAAAAAAATGTCAAAATTTTAAATGTTTAAAGGTGCTTAAGGTCTACCTCCCCAACTCACTCGGATGGTTTACACACAGGAAACCCTAAAAAGACCTTTTTCACACGAGGCAAAAACTCCTATTTCAGGTCCGTGCGTATATCGTTGAAGCTTTTCTAAGCCTCAACGCATACCACAAACATCTTCCAATCATGGTTGCATGCCCCCCCAAGTGCCTCCATTCCATTGGGTGACACCTCGGCCATGGTACATTCACATGTGGTAGCCATGCCACCACACACATTTGGTCTCATGAGGTCAAAACAATTTATGAAGAGCCCTCATCTAGTGGTGTACCTCCATACATGCACCCCAACAAGGATAGATGCCTCGAGAACATACACGTACCTCCTTCTAACCACATGCTTATACACACGCCCCACCCATGTACCACCTCCCCTTGATCCCCAAATTGACATTGCAAGCTTAGCACAAGCGTTAAGAAGGGGGAGTGTGGCACAACACTTGCATCCATATACATCACATACACAACCCATGTGGGCAAAAATTTCAAACTTATGGCACGATTCCATGGACCATATTCCACCTCGAGGTCTTTAACCAAATCTATCAAGCATTTGAAATTTTCGATAATGCAACTAAAGTCCATCTCTTTGGACTTGGCCTTGAAGGCAAGGCGGTGCAATGATTCCAATCCTTGGACCCTGGGCACAAAAGCACTTTCAAAGCAGTGAGAGAGGTCTTCATTCTTTGATTTGCACCCTACGGGTCCAAATGGAGCCTCGTAATCCATTTGCACCCTACGGGTCCAAATGGAGCCTCATAATCCACTTGTTCCAATTGGAACAAAAACCACATGAAACCTTACGCGACTACTTAATGTGTGCGACTACATTGCACACATTAAGTACCTCGATTCACATTGTGAAAAAAGGGAAAAATTGAGTGACAAGCACTTAATGGACCATTTCCTCTTGGGCTTGCATAATCCAAGAGTTCATGACCACATGTTGGTAGAGTACTCCTCCTCCACATTTGATCAAGCCTACAAATGGGCAATCTTATCGATGGCAACATGTGAAAAAGCCATTCCACACAATTGGCCACCAAGCCAATGACAACCCCAAGCTCATTTGTAAAATTACCCTCCTCTCCTCCCGGGCACCATACATTACTGGTGTGGTACTGCCCCCAATTAACCACACACACATAGCGCCACCACGACCTTCTACCGTGCCCATCTTTCCACTCCAACTGTTGCCTCTCAAGGCGAACCCCCTTGATCACGGCAATAATAAAACTAGGTCCACCACTAAACCCCTAGAGCCCATGCGCTCCACCACCCTTGAGGCACCCATAACACATCATATCCCTTTGCCAATGCCTCACATGGACCCTAAACCAATTGTGTACACCATTGGTGCACCCACAACAAGGAAACCACATCTCCAGTGTTTCCTTTACTAGGGACCCCATCGTGTGGTTGAATGCCCTCAAAAGAAAAGCCTACAAGCAACACCACAATGTCGTGGTTGTGGAATCTACCATTACTTCAAGGATTTCCCCTTGCAATCAGTTTCTCACTCCATGGTCAAAGGTATGCCATCTCTCTCAATGTGTAGAGCATTCAATATGGGAAGATATCCACTGTCCCATTGAATGTCATCACACGGTTTGCAGGCCAAACTCAAAAAGGCCAATAAACCCAAGTAGTCTAGCACTTTTGCTCTTGGATGTGTCCCATCCAAAAAGAAATAACACTCTAAGCACATTGGCCAAGGTGAAGATCAGGTTAGCATATTTGCAGCAACGGCTCCACCAAGACCACATCATTCTCCTCCAGGAGTGATGATCGTGTCGAAATGCCACTCTCTCATGCAACCCCCCAAAAACTAACCAAACAACAAAAACGGCTTGCTGCATATCCCAATCCCATCCTCAAGAAGCAATGTCTTCATCAAGAGGCCCAAGCACTGGTAGAGCACTACCATGCTCAACGTGAACCACCACCCATTTTTGTGACCTTTGACCCCCAGTATCCAAGTGTGTGTAGTCCCCCATACTCAATGTCTAGGACAAGAACCTGAACTTCCACACCAAGTACACCAAGTAAGGTAGGAGTCCCATCTTATGCTCAAGGATGAGAAGATCTTTTTGCCAACATTACATTGACAAATGAAGATCTTACCCCACCTATTCCTCCTAATCCTCCATTGCCTATTCCACACGCGACCAAGACCAAATCCCATGTTCACATCGAATAACTCAATGCAAACAGCGACACAAGGACCTGCACTAGGGACCAGTGATACATCGTCAGATTTTGAGCCAATGGAAGGATCCCCAGTCCCAAGAAGTGAGAACCCTAACTAGGTCTCACCAGTCAAGCCATCTACCAATCTTTTTGACCCCATCGCTAGAGCTACCTCTCAAAGGTTCGACCTCACCGCTACCTCTGAACCAAACCTTACAACTTATAGTGAAGGAATTGAGGTTAACTCCAGAGAGACACCTGGTGTACTCTCATTTTTACAAGCAGGGAGTGTTTTTGTTAATATCCCTGTCCATACAACTCATGTTGCATCTATTACAACTGTGACCATTGAACCGCCCCCACACACAAGTCCTTATGCCCAGTGGTAGGACATTAGAAGAAGTACAAGTGGTTAAGACACTGATCCAAGCTACTAGAGCAAAGGAAGAGACTTTGCAATTGGCACAACAATGATTAGCAGCCCAAATAACCCAATATACCCAAAACCAGGACTGTGCAAGTAGTGCCCGATAGTCTCGATATAAGTACAATGGTTAAGACACTGATCCAAGCTACTAGAGCAAAGGAAGAGACTTTGCAATTGGCACAACAATGATTAGCAGCCTAAATAACCCAATATACCCCAAACTAGGACTGTGCAAGTAGTGCCCGATAGTCTCGATATAAGCAATAGCATTGTGTCTACCCTGGGGAAAGATCTAGGCTTGCAAATCATGGATAAACGTATTCTCACAAATAATTGGGAGTATGACGCATCCAAAAAGACTCGTGGATTTTGCCATAGGCCAAGCGTATTGTGTTAGTTGGGAAGGGATTGTCCAATCCATGTCTAGGGCCACAACTGAGGAGGAATGATTGTAGGGTATCTGTCTCTGTGAGATTGCATATATAGGGTCATTGAATGTGAAAGGATCCAAAGACCTATGGCACAAGCTAGTACGTCCAAATCAAGAATGCTAAGAATGAGCAAAATGGTAACACCTCTGTGAGCCCAACGGATCCTAATTTTGTAGTATCACCTAACTATACCATGGACCAACCCACATCTTCTAACCCACAAGGCCATGCTGCAAGGACTCAAGAGCATTCTAGCACAAGCTTTATCTTCTTAGATCCTAGAGCTGCCCCTGCCCAAGATAATACTAGTACACTGCCTCATCCAGTTTGGCAAGCATCACACCAACTATGGCACCTACGGACTGATGCAAAATTTCCTTTGAGCAACATGCCCACAGTTACCATGCTAGCCAACACCACTTCACACATGGACCCCCTGTGCCTAGCATATCTGGTATTGCCTTTCCTAAAGGGGTCACATATCATTCTAGTTCCACCCATGAAACATCCCTTCCCTAGAGTGAGTGTGGTACTAACTCTTGCTTGTGAGACTGGCTATAACTGGTTTAGGCCATATGACAATCACCTATTGGGTAGCGAGTAGGGCACATGCCTTATATAGCACATGTACCCCCACCAAGGTTTAGACCATGCATCCTCATGTAGTGCCATGTGCTGAGCCTCCACCTACTCCTATCATTGCTCCTATTATGCCAGCACTAGCTCTACCCACATACCCAATTGCTTTTGCACATGCCTTAGGAAGAGCGGTAGCAACAAGCAATAGCACCTGTTTATGAGAGATGGTGGTAAACACAGAGCCATGGAAAGGCTGCCCAGATAGCTAAGCTAACTCATAAATTCACTAGAGATCGTGATCCTCCTAGGAGACATTTGGAAGCATTTTATCAAGTGTATGAGGCCCTAGGAGAATGAAATGAGGTTTCCAAGACTCGGGGGTTCACTATATGTAAACTCTCTATATCATGTGTGTTCAAGGCCTAATTAAAAAACCCCTTATCTATAAATTATTCATGAATAAACACACCCTTTTTCTACTCAATCTGTAAATACCCCCTTTAAACGATACCCTTATGTATGTAAAAAATGTGTTAAAAAAGGATTTAAAAAACCTCCTCTGTTGAATCCATGTGTTACGCTTACATGTCTATGAGTGACCCCCCCCAAGTTCCAAGACCAATGCCTTTAGTCTAACATTAGACGGTAAGGCTAGGGATTGGTATAGAGTTTTCACAGTCGATGAGGAATGCTTGAACTTCACCGCTCTTAGGAGATTTTTCTTGAAGCAATTTGTGCATAAAGGAGCCTTATGGGGTGTCGTTTCATAGCTACACAAAGTTGAGAGGGAAGAAGAGAATCAGTTAGAGCTTTTATTAGCTGTCTCAAGCGTTTAAACTCTCGTTGCCTTCTGCATGAACACTATTTGAATAATCAATTGTAGGATAGATTCATCCATGGGGGCGTAACCATGAAGCGATCTATAATGGCTTAGTCATTTACAGGGATCACTACATGGGATGAAGTGACAACAAATTCCATGCAACTAGAGGATAATCTCATGGTCAAAGGAGCTAAAGCATTGAATTCTAACTCTATTGCCTCCAGAGTCATGGGACATAGCATTTCCATAGTTAAACCCCTTTGCTAAAGGAAACACTTCAGCGGAGATAATTTCACAGATTTCATGAAAGAATTCCAAGAGGGAATGAGGGCCAATAGAGCCCTCAAAAATGTACATACAAGGAGACAGCTTCAATGGTTCTCAATCTAACAACAAGAACATTCAACCAGTGAGTGCCCAATCCTAAGGGCACGCTATAATGGTAATTATACTTTTTGTGGACGTTTGGTCATGAGGCTTCACAGTGCTGTGCATGTTTGCAAACCCTTACTAATGCTTTTAGGCCTCAACAGTTGGCTTTATTATCCCCATCACATCCACAAGCCATAATGCCTACAAGAAATATCTCAACCCAATGCACAAAATGTGTCGTTACCTCAATTTTAGGACCTCAACCTCCACCCCAAGGATCACACCTCTTAATCAAGTAAGATTCGAGGAGCCTATTGATTACCAAGAATAATATTTTGAGCTATTGAGTGTTTCTTTGACATCATTATCCAATGCCTCCTCTTCTAGTGAAATATTTTCAGCTTAGTGTCCACTCATGATTTCCTTCTAAAAGAAAAGACATTTTTTGGTGTAATATTTTGAGCTGAGTGTTTCTTTGACATCATTATCCAATGCCTCCTCTTCTAGTGAAATATTTTTAGCTTAGTGTCCACTCATGATTTCCTTCTAAAAGAAAAGACATTTTTTGTATGAAAAATTTATCCAAGAGAAGAAAATACTTCTTTTACTTTTTGAAAGTTTATTACATTGCTTGGGGAAAAGCTCAACCCCTAGATCCAAAAAGTTAAAAATGATGATACTATGATTACATTTTTTTAGGTCGAAGATATAAAGTAAGATATAGCTTTTGGCCAGGTATTCATCCAAGGTAAAGAGACTTCTGCCACAAATCCTATACTCTTTTACAAAATTCAAACTTTCCCATAAGCATGGCTAAAGTCAAGGTTAAAGTATATTATTATGTAAGATAGTCTATGTGTATGTCTATCTTTTATAAAGTTGAGACTTTCCATAATCATGGCTAAGCTCAAGTTTGAAGCACAATACATGAAAAATAGTCTACTTCTATGTTTATGTTATATAAAATTTAGGCTTTCCAACATAATCATGGCTAAACTCAGGTTCGAAGCATGATACCATATATAGTCTATGTCTATCTCCACGATAAATTTCTCTTCATCTTTGTTCCACTGATGTTGCCACATGAACAAAGGCTAGTGGAATCGACCAAAATAATATTCCCTATAACTAACATAGTAAGTTACTGTATTAGTGGCCATATGCTCAAATAGCGTGTTGTTCCATGGTAAAAGGTAAGTTCCGGACCATCTTGCATTTTGGTTTACACATCATTGCTTAAAAAGACAAGAGTTGTAAATATAGAAGATAGCATCATCTTTTTATTCCAAAAATTTATTTAAATACAATGGAGTATGCCATCAAGCCATCACTCACATCAAGTCTCGCTCTCATGAAGGGATGATACATAAGAATAGATATGCCATAGTAAACACGATCAGAGGCATGCTTGCAGTCAAAGTCCTTTTATGTCAGGGAGGAAAGTTTCTAATAATTCTATAAATCTCTCAATGAACTCTAAGATCACATTGTAGAAGTCTGTACAAAGCTACCCCTCTCATAACATCTAGTCGTATAAGTATCATTGCTCATCACAAGAGGAACGTTTTTTAACAATTGTATAAGTAACATTGCAAGAGGAATATTTTTTGATAATTGTATAACAATCTCTTATCTTGGCTACTACAAGGTGCCATGACCGATTTCCTTGAGAATCATCTATATCTCCGGTCTACAAGAAGTTAATAAATAGAGGTGCTCAAAGTGTCTCACCAAGGAAACTTGATCTGCATAATGAGCTGAGAAAAGGAGTTTCTCGAAGGAAAAAGATATCATATCATCCACAGTTAATAGTCCAGGGATTTCTCATAAGGCGGTCTCGTTATTTGTTGCTCCATCCAAAAGAGAAACCCAGTAAAATACTATAAGTTTCAGTTTCAGGTTGCAAATCTCGCAATAAAATCACATCCCAACATTATATGCTTACATCTCAACCTAGCTTGCCCTTGATATATACCAGTAGTTGTGAGAAACCTACTCCTCTATCTATATAATAATTTGACAGTGGACACATACTAAGGGTAGAGTGAATCACTTGAGGGCTCATATCATAATATCCTAATGTTTGGCTATTCCATCAACTCTCCACAGTCTCTCAATGGAACAATCCTCATGTAAGGAAGGTGAATGATTCGTCTATATGTTTTCCCTTCATAATTCTCACAGGTGAGTCACATCGAGCAACTCCTTGGCTCAACAAGATGTCTTGACTCCTCAATTATGAAGGCAATTCCTCTATCCTCATTCATGACTCTACTGATCTAAACTACTTATCCCAAATTTCTCATTTTAAAATATAATGTGGTCTTGTTTTGGAAAGTACCCGTGAACTCAAATACATCCTTCCACACCCGATTTCTAGTGTTTGATCCTTTTTCTACTCAAGCTAGCTCCATCTAATCCCATGGGTCTACCTTCAACCCGCAATGGACCTATGGAGCCAGTTTGAACTCACACACCCCCATCATTAAACTTTACCTTTTTTACTCACACACCACTTAAAATATAGTTCACATGTACTCCTCCAAAGGTCAAATTTTTCATAAAAAAATAGCGTTATACAAATCTCTTCACATAACATTCACAAGTTTCACATATCTAATCATAAATCATATAACATAAGGTAATAAATCAATGTTACATTATCAATACATATCTCTTTGAATATGATCCTCAACAGGACAACACATACTATCGAGCATGATCTCACTTTTGAATCTTGGTGAGACCAGTGCAACGGAGGAGCCCACATATGTCTTGCATCCACCAAAACCATGAAATCCCATTATTCCAAGGAGCTGCTTCACCTAGCTATGTTACCAATCCCAGAAGCACGTACACTCTCCTAGTGCCCAACGTCAAGGGCCATGCATATTTAATACCAGCATGTATACATAGTTACCAGGATCCACCCTACCAACAATCAATCTGGAGTCCCTTCCTTCTCATCACACCAACCACCCATGCTCGGTCGAGAGGGGTCAAGGTCTCAGATGATCGCCTTCATGTGATGCACCTTGTGGATCACATCCACACGACGGCAATCTATGAACCTGTTCACAGGATTCCAAAAATAAATATAACACATGCATTACATAAATACAATGTCCAAACAATTTAACATGATATCAAGAAATATTACCATGTTCAGGTCTAAAGGAGTATAAAGTATCGTAAGATCAACGAGACATCACAAGTCTTCAGTAGAAACTTGGAGCAAGTTGAATTCCTCTAGCTAAATGTATCCTGGTGGCGAGGTCCTCTCAAAGAATTTCTTTCTAACCTTCTTGGGATCATTCCAGATTTCCTTAGTCAAATGCTCATTCATCACATATATAAGAGTCTTTCAAGTATAATGACAATCTTTATCAGGTCAATCTACATAGTCTTTTTGATCTAAATTTCTTCATCTTAATGTTTGAGGTATTTAGTAGTCTTATGGCCTTAATTTGTTGTACCTTTATGCACATTAGGCTAAGAATCTTCTTTTTCTCAAGATTTTTTTTAGATGATCTTTTTGTATTTGAATAACTTGTTCTAATTGTCATTTAAGTCTTCACTTGTCTAAGGATTTATTCTCTTATGTTCCTTGTAACTTGACAACCATACTGAGTCTCACCTTCAATCCTATTTCTCCTTTAGGATTCTCTCTCTAATTTTATTTGCCTATGTTCCTTGTAACTTGGCAAACTATATTAAGTCTTGCTGGACCTTAAATCCTATTTCTCTCTAACTTTATTCTCCTATGTTCCTTGTAACTTGGCAAACCATATTAAGTCTTGCCAAAGTCTTGCTAGACCTTAAATCCTATTTCTCCTTTAGGATTCTCTCTCTAACTTTATGATGAAATAGTTCCACCCTAATTTAGTTATCTCCTTAATCGGCCGAATTTTGTCTTCTCTCCTAGGGTTTGGCCATTTCTTTCACTATTCCTAAAGAGAGAAAATGTGAAGTTGGTAGGGTTTAGTAGGGATAAAGTAGATTCATATGGTTCAAACATTTCTATTTCTTCAAAAAATGAGCAAGGAAAGTATTCATTCTTAGGGGTAATCATTTGCACATTTATAAAAAGAAATTCTAGGAGTTCTCTTACTATAATTTTATAAAAATTTTGTTTGGACTTGCCCTAAAAAAGTTCAAGTATTCAAAGGTCATTCTAAGGTTCTATCCTTGAGCTTAATAGACCTTTTATGTACACATAAAAGATTTCCAAGACAAATTGGGTATGTGTACTACTAGTTCTCTCTCTACTACTAATTTAAAAGGGTTAATCTAAGATTAGGTCACTATTCAAATTTTTAGGGTTAGGTAATTAATCTTAACCTATCCTTGTTTTAAACTAATCTAGGTGTAGGGGAATACTCATAAATTTACATAATAATCTAAGGTTACAAACCTTCCTTTTTTTGAAGTCTTTTTAATTATTTTTCACCTTATGGTTCTTTATTTTGGGGTCTTGTGCAAAATTTTAATTTAATCCCAAAAATTTAACAAGACTCCCTAAATTTACAAAGTTTGATTTATCCTTTGGGAAAAATTCTAAGTGAATTCAACAAGCCTTACAGAAAATGAAGCTAAGATGGTTCTAGCCTCTATCTAGGGTGTAGTGCATTAAATCTATAGAGAATTTAATTAATTGACCCCAAAAAAAGATTAAACCCATTCACATGTGAAAATAGACAAGAAAAATGTATAAATTAGCTAATTGGACATGATGTACCTCGTCAACCTAGCTTGGGGTTTGATGATTATGCTAATTTGTTAGACGTTGATGCTTCCTCCTCTTCAAAATTGCATGCCCACTATTGAGCCTCTAAATGTGCAGCCATAAACTCCAATGCATAGACTTTGATGTGGTTTGAAGTACTCCCATTGATGTAGGGGAGGTGGAGAAGATGTAGGAGAGGTGTGGATCTACGCGCCTCCTTCTAGATGGCTTATATAGCCTATGCACACACATTTGGGAGTGTGAGAGCTTGGCTCATGTGTAATCTCTCGGTGATTAATATAACTTTGTGCTACTTTGTAAAACTTTCCCTTGGCCCATGTTACACTCTTGGTTAAGTGTTCTAATTTGCTTTATACTTCATTAGTCTAATCCAAGTCTGCTTGATTTTTTAGATTACCCTTAATCTCCCTTAGTACATATCTATGTGTGAGCATCATCTATGTCAATGTAGTGGTCCATGAATTATATTGATTGGATTGAGGTTTTGTTATCTAGTGTATATTCTAGTAAGAGAATGTAGGTTTATTAATAAGAGGGTTAATATTTCAATGAGATAATTTTAAAATCCAAAGAAAAATAAAATTTATGTAAATTGGCCAAGTTGCATGTGTATAAATTTATTTGAATAAGATAAATTTGAAATCCATATAAAAATAAAATTTAAGTAAATTGGCCAAGTTGACATGTGCACAAATATATTTGGGACCTTTCCATGTGCACATGTGCACCCTCCCCTTCTGCACACATTATAGTTAGAAAGAGAAAATTGTTATTAGAAAATTTTATGAAAGAAAAAATAAAAATTAAGTTAATAATATGTAAATAAAATGTGTTAGGGTGTGTAAGTATTAGCCTTGGAAAATTGTAAATAAAAGATGCACATTTAATTGTGCAAAGGTTGAATGGTAGCGTAAAATCTTAGATCTAATTTTTGGGGTGTAAAATAAAAGGAGATAAGCTTGAGAACTAATAAAAAACTCCAACCGTACTGAAATGTGGGAGTTAACTTGATGTAAGAGTTAGATGCATATGGGAGCTATCAATACATGAAAAAGGAGAGGTTGCATGGATTTTTGTGGGTTACATGAAGAGTCATGTGGGAGTGCAATACTAGTTCCCAACTATCATTTTCATGTATAAAAAGGCCTCCATCCTCATCATGACAAATACACAAATTTTTATCTAGGTAGAGGAGAGTACTTTGCATAGTTTTTAGTACCTACACATTATTTCAGTACACATCCTCATCATGACAAATACACAAATTTTTATCTAGGTAGAGGAGAGTACTTTGCATAGTTTTTAGTACCTACACATCATTTTACCTAGGGAGAGGAGAGTACTTTGCATAGTTTTCAGTACCTACACATCATTTTACCTAGGGAGAGGAGAATACTTTGCATAGTTTTTAGTACCTACACATTATTTTACCTAGTGAAATAATGTACCTACACATTATTTTACCTAGTGAAATAATTTTATTGTAGTTTGGGTACCTTAATTAAACTTATGCAAGAGCTTTGGGATGACCACTAAAACACATTTGGGAGCTCTATAAAAACTCATGGACTTCTAGGGACTTGTGCAGCTTCTCTACTTCACCAATTAGACCCTACTCTAACCCTAAAGCTAGGCCAAATGGTACAATCAACTTTCACATTCAAAAATTATCATTTTTATTATTATTTCTTGCAATTAAATTGAGTTGGATACCCTGATTCCAATTGGATAATTTTTTGAATAATTAATTATTTAATTTAAGTACCCTAAGAAGGTGTATTTCCACCTTAGGGTAAGGTTATATTAAGGCTACATGAATAGTAAGGCTTTTAATAGCCTATTATTCTTAAAGAAATATACATTGGATTGAGGTAGACTAACATCGAGTATTTTTTTAATTGTTTAGAATAGGCTAAGGTTCTGCACCATTTCTTAAAACCCAAAAATTAATTATCTATCATTTAGCATGTGAATCTTAGGATTACTAAAGAATTATTGATTTTGGACCATATAAATTTATGTCCATCTAGATTAATCCAAGGGATTATGTTAAGAGAATTCAATTGACCTTAGAATAGGAGAAATAGCCTAGATTTGAATTAAACATTATAGAGAGAGAAACCCTAGTACACATGCACATGTAGATTTAATAGTAATTCAATTTGGATAAGCTATAATAAAGGAAATTAGAATTTAAAGAGACTTGCGTAATGGATATTTTTGGGTGTACATTGGATCAATAATTATCCTAGAGTTTAGAGAGATAAAACCTAATTACCTCATTAATTAAGGGAACTATAATATCTACCTGATGTGCAAATCAATATCCTAATTTTTAAAAAATAAATGAAGAAAGTAAGACTCATATGAAAGTAGATTTGTCATTAGTAAACTTAGTGCAAATCCATAATTTTCTCTCTCTAGGAAATTATGAAGGAAAAGACTTATATGCATTAATGTGCACAATTTCAATACACTTAATGATACGCTAAGTCATAGAATAGAAATTGGAAGCTTAGGATGTCCTTGAGGTCTTGGATTTGAGGGAGGAAGAGTTGTACTACCACCTTGTCCAAGATGTTGATGAAGACCTCGTTGACTTTGACATTGTGGATGTCCCTCCACAAGTAACTGAGATTGGCCGATACGATGGCACGAGCATGGATGATGTCTCTGCAATCATCCACATCCAAAGAAGTGCTGTAGAAGCTGCTCCTAACTATGATATCTCAGATGTAGAATTTGAGAGGTTGTAGGAGGAGCTCTTTGGACCTTGACCACGCATTAACCTCTTGAACCCTCTACATGATGGTGATAGAGCGATCACTGGGACAAACCTAGATGCACCGGTCAGGAAACAGAATAATGAGGCTAAGAGGGTACGTTTAAAATAATAATAATCTTCCTGAAAATTTTGGTGCGGGGCCTAAGGGGCCTAGGGACCCCACACATGTAATCTGTCCAAAGTGATATGCATATACAGGTGCATGTGCACCATCATGTGAAGATGTATATAGTTCTAAGATATGGTGTATAGAAAGAGGTTAACATCACTCCTCTACACATCTGGTCCTACAGAAAGAGGTCAACATCCCTCCTCTACACATCTGGTCCTACAGATGTGGTCGGATGAGATGGCAACAATGAGTAAAAAAATGGAGGGGGGAAGGGAAAAAAAGAGATAGGGTTGATGTCAATGATGCCCAAAATGAAGGAAGGATTGTGCCAAAGATGTGTCTGTGTAGAGCATGACCCAACCCCAGGGATCCATAAGATGTGTCAATGTAGAGGATCCTTCATGCACCAAAAAGTGAAGTGAGGGAAACTCCCCCACCTCAAGAGTATAGACCATGGAAGTGAGGGGTGCTCCTCCACCTCGAAAGTTGATCCCATCCCATCGGGATCCCACTAGATGAGGGACTTGCATTGTCAATGGGTCTAGCTGTATGGCTTACACGAGCCATCTGAAAACGCAAGCAAGAGCAAAAAACTTAGCTATTTAGAAGTACACCATTAACAATTCACCATAAAGCAAGAGAGGGTGGCCAAGAAAGCAATATGCACTTCCTCGCGTTATGGTGAATCCATTCACCATAACGCGAGATGAAGGCCCACCGAAACACAATAATCCTCCTCGCATTATGGTGAATTAATTGACACCAATAAGAGGTGGATTATTGTGCATCCTTTGAGCTTTGATCTTGCATTATAGTGATTTGATTCACCATAACGTGAGACTAAGAGCTAGTCAAAGCAAAACAATCCTCCTGGCGTTATAGTGAATTGATTTACTACAACGGGAGGAGGATTATCGCGAATCTCTTACCATTCCGTCTTGCATTTTGGTGATTCGATTCACCACCATAACACATAGAGCCGTATTGAGATTCTAATGGCTCGTCGTTTGCTTTAAGGTGAATCGAATCACCATGGCAGAGGGCAAACAGTCGAAGAGAAAACAATGACAGAGGGCAAACAGTCGAAGGAAAAACAAAACAATCAAGGAATATACAAGAAACTCACAAAACAATCAAGTAATACACGTCCATCACATTTTATGAGTGGGAATGGATGGAGACTATCGTGTAGGAGGTGAATTAATTGACACCAATAAGAGGTGGATTATCGTGAATCCTTTGCCCTTTGATCTTGCGTTATAGTGAATTGATTCACCATAACGCGAGACTAAGGGCCAATCAAAGCAAAACAATCCTCCTCACGTTATAGTGAATTGATTTACTACAACGGGAGGAGGATTATCGCGAATCTCTTGCCATTCCATCTTGCATTTTGGTGATTCGATTCACCATAACACATGGAGCCGTATTGAGATTCTAATGGCCCGTCGTGTGCTTTAAGGTGAATCGAATCACCATGGCAGAAGGCAAACAGTCGAAGAAAAAACAATGACAGAAGGCAAACAGTCGAAGAAAAAACAAAACAAACAAGCAATATACAAGAAACTTACAAAACAATCAAGAAATATACAAAAACTCACATTTCTTATGTGGGAATGGATGGAGACTGTCGTGCAGGAGGTGGAATATTGGTTCAGTACTGTGGGGGTAGTCGGAAGTCACCTAGAGGCAAGCAGGAGGACGGACAAGGCAAAATCGACAAGAGGACGAAAAGGTGACGTGATTAACGGCTTCAATTAGTCTTTAGAGCGAACACACGTGCTAGCGGGCTGCCAGGGCGACTAGGCGGCACTGAGGTGTCGCATAGCATTAAAAAGGATTTTTAATTGCCTCTCTTACTTTGATTAGTCTTTATAGCGTGTACACGTGTTAGGTACATGGCGGGCTGCCACGTGGCATTCATGGAATGGCGGGTGAAAACGTGATGCTGACGTGTCGCATAGCATTAAAAACAGTTTTTAATTGCTTCTCTAGGATACCCATCTCATTTATTGCCTCTCTTGGAGTTCGTATTCTCATTTATCTCCCCACCAACGGCCTTCATCTCCATCAACGACTATCTCCTCCAACCCTCCTTCATCAATCATCCTCCTTCGACTCAAAAAGGGGCCTTGTAAGAGATCCCTTGGGATGGTGATGTGGACAAAGCAAGCCAATAAACCCACATATAATATTGGAGGGTACGTGCGTCATTTTTGAGTTCTTTATTCCATTGACTGACATGTAGGGTGTTTTTTAATTCAAAACAATGCCTCTTAAGTATAGTTTTTTATTCCCACTATGGTGCCTTATTTTATTGAAAAAAGACACCACTCTCTTTCTTCATTACACTTTTGAATGTAACCAAGTCAACTTTGCTAAACAAACTTGAACTTCGTCCCTGCAACCCATCATCTTGCATTGTCTCCCTCATTGTCTTCCCGACTCCACAACCACAACCACAACTACTCTAAATCCGAATTATTTTGAGCGGGAGGTTTTTGATTTTCTCTTCTTCTCAAGGCGGCAAGTTTTGAAAAAGGATGGAAAAGTATTTGTTCTTCATGCGCCATACCTGCTTGTGCATGAATAACAATCCCATTTCTTACCTTTTTCAAGTGAGGGTTGTGCTTACCAAGTATTCTGTACATTTTGGTGCATCCAGGATACCAACAAGTTTGTTTAATGGACAAGGAGGTATTATTTAGTAATGTTGTTTTTTGGTTTTAATGAAGCAATCTTCTTCACGGGAGATAAGTGTAATATCTTTGGTTTCTTTTGGTTAAAGTGTGAGTTCATGATGCTATTCGGTGTTGTTAAAGCACAGAACAATGCAATGGAACCTGTGAAACAAAAGAAGAAAAAGGTGGACATCCACTTCCAAGTAGAAGCCGATTATGCTCCCTGCTGCTGTAAGAGAAATTGGTCTAGGCCAGCATGCAAAGCCCACATTACTGAGCTTCGAAATGAAGGAAAGAAAAATATGGACCTATGGTTGGATGGTAGTATTTACCCACCAGATCCAACCTCCTCTCAATCTCCATCATTCTTTGGGTTGACAAGTTTCTTCAAGTTTGTGTGTGAGGGTGACAATGGATTGCTTGGATATTGCAAAAGATTGTTTGGCCAATGTCAAAGTATCTTTGAAAGACATTTGAGTGATAGAGATGCCAAAATAAAAATGCTTGAAGGTGCAAATTTTTACTTGGCGCATTGCAAGCTTTAAATGAGGACAAAGCAAAAGTTTGTGCTGGGTTACAAAAAGAGTTTGATCATTTGCAGCAGACTATTTGTAAGATGCAAGACACTATTAAAGAGAAGAATGAAATTTTAGCAGTTCGAGAAATCAATAATTTCACATTGGAGAGTGAGAATGCACACCTTCGAAAACAACTTGAAAAGTTCAACAAAAAATTACAATATTTGAAAGACACGCCATTGGGTGCTCGATTACGCAAGACACAGATCAAACCATTGGAAGAACTCAATGTTGGAGGTGGCCCAATGGAAGCTTCGTGTAAAAGCTTGCAGGTATTGGGATCTATGATTTCTTTGAGCTTAAATTTCTTTGAGCATTCACTTTTCATTTTCATCTTTAGTTCCTTTTTTGGAGATGGGGGATTGGGTGTGGGGGTGGTATAGTTAGATGAATGATGGACTGAAATAGCTATCGTTGTTGCTTCAGGATGGTCACAGATGTTGTGGGTCCAAAAGAGCAAGGTTTCGATATCGTGGAGTCAGCAATACATCATCCTAAGTTTGCAAGACTTCGATCAGACATAGCAAAGCAATCCTTGCAGGAGGTGAGTGAAGCATTCACTCCTGCAGATGCACAAGGTATATGTGACATGGCTGGTATAAGCACAAAGTCTTACAGGATGTTGTTTAATAAAGTTAAAGAAGGTTTCAATTCTAACCTTGGAAAAAAAACAGTAATTCCCATTCCAAAACCATTTCACGTGAACAAAGCTCGAAATATTCTCAACTTGGGAATGGTCAAACTTGTTGGAGAGCCTTGTCACGTTGTCGTGACGTGTGCGGTGTCGCTGGGAAAGTGCAAGACTTCTAGCTGTGAGAGTAGGTACCAGATTTAACAAGGAAACTCACACATAAAATTCTCCAAAGAACATTGGACATATCCATTACATATGCCAATTCACCTCAATACATCCTTGAATTCACCCTGATGATTGCACAAATTGTGTACCAAGTGCTTATCTCTTTCTAAGCATGGATTCACTGGCTCCTTCTTCCAAATCCTTCAAGCAAATCACACGTAGTCATAGCATAACCTTCAAATAATTCCAACATACATGTAACCATTTTCATTCCATACATCCAGTATCTCCAATCCCATCATCTCATAATATTCTTTATCACCTGAAAACCTGTTTATAAATTCCAACAACTCACAAGTACAAGACGATATATGGCATGACTATAACATGTTCTCATGGTTTTAAGAAATTTCAAGGCTTGCACTCTGGTTCCATTAGGGTAGAAACAATTCAGATTTCCAGTGCCTTAATATCACAACTCCTCGCATCCAGACATTCTTGATTTACAAAACCTCTAAGGTTTGAAAGGTCTTACGATTTTTTTCAAATCGTGGATAGGTAGTCAAATAAATAAATAAAAGAAAAACACGACTTATCTGAAAACATTATTGCGAATCACTCCTGAATTTTTGCTATTTCCCGCTCAATCCCTTTGCTGCAGACGGCGCTCAGCAGAATTCATGTTCTTGATGAAGCATGTCATTAGGTAGTATTCTTTTTGTTCTTCAATTCTAACCCTTACATGCCATAGACTGTTTCCCATCATCCTCAAGTTAAATCTTCTGGTTGATTGCGCTTCTGGTTCTTTCTGCAGACGTTCCCCTCCCACTCTGGTTCCCGTTCTTTTCAACTCTGGTTCTTTTCTATGTTTCCCGCAAGAGATGCGGCGTTCCATCGCCTTTTGCAGCTTAGAAATCGGCCTTCCATTTTAAAAAAGGCTGCGCATTATTGCTTGTATTTCTTCGAGAGATTATTACACGTAAGCTGCCACGCCAGATGTATCATATTCACTCCCTTCATTACCAATATGGAGAAGCAAGTATGCATGCTCATCCGTCGACACCAATGATGCCCATCATGTAAGCGGTTGCATCATGGTGCTCAGCCTCTTGTAAAGCCCTAGCAAAGGCCTCATCATTTTCATAAAGGGACCCATCAACCGCCTCTTCCTCCTCCTGTTCATCTTCATCCTCCGAGTGGCTTGCATGCGAGAGACCAAGCTCAAGTGGTGGTTACACTGAAGCCAACTCAGACACATCCTCTTCCTCATCTTCCTCATTAACATACTCATAGTCAAAGCTGCCACTGCCAGCTCTGGGGACCAACAAGTTGAGAGAAGCTCTTTTTGATAACTCGACGGACTTGGGGTAGTTCTCACAACACTGGCTCCCACTGAATTTCTTTTAACTCATCTGGCATCAAACCTTTACGTTTCCATACATGTTAAGAAGGGTGTTCCCTACTACAAGGTCCATCATATGCATAAAACTCCATAATTCACACCACACTCATGTACAAAAACTCCTAGATCTGGCTCAGCCTCAACTCATCTTATTGAACCTCATTTACAATATGAACATATGTACATGGCATCATATAATGACTCATCATGGCACTTAACTCATGCATCTGGATTTGTATTTGATGGCCTCACATGCATGGTTTCACACCATAGACGTGCCGTGGCACGACATCCACCCCCTCTAAACCTGCACATCCTCTGGTATGTGCCAAATCATCATCAAGGTCCACATATAGCTGGATGTCGTCTTCATCTTCTGCATTACCAGGAAGATCATTCTCTTCTTCTTCAACCATATCCATACTACCACTGTCAAGCCTCTCATCCTGAGTCTCTTGTGAATCAAAAGGATCACTATCATGCCTTCTTTTAAATATCTTGATTCTTTTGCCTGCCACAAGATTCTTTATTTGTGTTCCATCAAGCTCACACAGAGTATACGTGGTATTTCCATGCACATGCTTGACAATGTAAGGGCCAAACCATCTTTTTGCAAATTTTCTTTGAACAGTGAATTGGTTGTCAAGGCTACTATCATACATTAGAACCCAATCACCTTCTTCAATAGGTTTTGGCCGGAGTCTGTGTCTACTATCAAATCTTTCTTTATTTTTCAGCCTTGGCATCTTTCAAGCGAGCTTTAGCAAGCTCTATATCTTCAGGCCTCCTCTCTAACTGTCTTATTCGCAATGCAAGGAGGTCATCTCTGCTCAATCCTTCCACCCAGGGCAATACATTCCAAGTTAGAATTACTTCTTCAACTGGCATCACTGGCTTCTGACCATACATTAATTCTGCAGGCATGTATCCTGTCACTGAGCTATGAGTTGTAGGTCAGCCCACAAGGCATATGGTAGCAGCTTTGGCCACTCTCTCATTCTTTCTCTGCATGCCTTAGCCAAAGCTTTAATGATTGGAGGATGTCCTCGCTCACTTTTTCCATTGCCCTCAGGATTGTAAGCACATGTTAGGGACAGTTTGATACCAATTCTAGAGAAGAATTCCCTTGCCTCTTCAACATCTAGCTCACCCCTATCTGCTGTTATTTTCCCAATACAACCATACCGGCAGATCACATCTTCCAAGAGAAATTTACATACTGTTTCCGTACTCTTTGTTCTAAGAGCACGTCCTTCTACCTGATTTGTCAAATCTTCTCTTGCAAGTGCAATATACCGCATCTGCCAAATTCCCAAAGGCATTGTAACTAGATCCACTACCCATTTATAGTGCATGGCAGGTGGGTAGGTTGGTTGCAGGCCATCACGATGCCGCACATTTGAATACATCTGGCATACCATGCATGTTTCCACATATTGGGAAATATCCTTGTACATTCCTTTCCACTAATATTTTTCCTTTATTTTGGTAAAAGTGGCCCACACACTTCTATGTCCAGCCCAGAGACTCTCATGAAATTCTTTCACAAGTTTTCCTTGAGTCTCTTTATCACATATGACTCTCTGTGGCATAGCATTCCTCTGCTTAGGATGCTTCCAGAGGTACCCATCCTTTAGGAAATAACCATATGCTTTTCTGCGGATCCTCTTAAATTTTGAGTCAGACCAATTTTCTTGCCTTGTCAGAGTACTCAAATATTGACCAATAAGCAACCAATCTCCTTCATATATTTCCTCAATAAAAGACTCAAGTGCATTTGATAGGCAAATATGGTCCCCTTTTGCATATGCTGTAGTATAGAACTCTGTGCTCACATCATCAATGTCACTAATCATCTCTTTCTCATCTTCATACCTGGCTCTTGATAGCATATCTGCAACTGAATTATCTTTTCCCGCAATATGCTCAAACTCAGGATTTAGTGACTTGATATAAGCAATCCACCTAAGCATAGCAATATCTGGAGTGGTACAACTTGCTATCATCCCAAGAAGTGGCAAGCAATCAGTTTCCACAAGTACAAATGCCCCAATAAGATATTCCTTTTCACATTTTAGAGCAGTGACTATTCCCCATAACTCTCTCTTGATCTGTGGATACTTTCGTTGCCGAAAGCTTAATACCTTTGCTCCAAATCTAATTACATACCTATGATCATCCTCATCATCTTGCCCTACTGCCCATCCTATCCCAGTAGGACTAGTATCAACTGTAACAATCACAGGCCTGCCACACTCATAATCTGCCTTTCTCAGAGTGGGTGATGATTGGAGCAAACATTTTAGCTTCCACATAGCTTTAATATGTACTGCACTCCACAGAAATTTTTGATTTTTCCTCAAAAGTTGATAAAGAGGATCTGCTACATGTGCATAATGTGGGATCCAAATAACATAAAAGACACATGCTCCAAGAAATCTCCTCAGCTCTGTAACATTAATGCATGTCTCTTTCATTCTTTGTATTGCATCTATTTTGGCTGGACAAGGTCGGCGTCCACTAGTACTACAAAGATGTCCCACTATTAGCACTTCACCAACTCCAAACACTGATTTCAGCCCAGATAAAGTAAGATTCACTTCTTCAAGCCTGGATAGAATCATGTCACAATCCTTTATATGATTTGCCACAAACTTGCGGCACCCCTTTGAATCCAAATTCTCATCTTTGTCTTTCTCATCACAGCCCTTTATTGGCACATCATCCAAAAATGGCATAGTTTTTTGTGGTATGAAGTCTCGTAAGACTTTATTCATTCCATTCATCATATGTGCCACTGAGTTGGTGGCTCCCTGCTGTGGTAAGGTACACATCCTTACTAATCCCAAAGGAGTTCTCATTGTGGTCAAGTCCCTGCTTTGTATATCCAGCTGGAACTGATCATATCCCAAATACAGATCACCCATAGAGTATATATCTTTCCCTGCAAATGCCTCTGCAAACTCATCCACAATTGGACCTGCTCCCACATTCCTGATTGTGACTTTGTTTACAGGTTGCATGTCTTGAATAAAGCGCAATGTTCCATTTTTCTTTGGTACAGTAAACCATCTGTTGGAATATGGGGCACATGATGGCTCCAAGATTCCCATCCTGATCTTTTCTTTTAGTAATTCCATCAACTTTGGCAAGAGAGCCTTTGGTACTGGAATTGGCCGCCACAGATTCCAGGGCACATGTGGAACAGTAAAGATTACCATTGGTGCTGTTACACTTGGATCAACATAGCCTATCTCATGCGGCTGGAAGGCAAAGGCTTTCCCATGTTTTACAAGCATCTCCTCAAAGCATTTCCTTTCAACTGGCAACAAAAAATCCTTCTCACCAATCTTCAGCTCTTTTAGAGTTTCTTGAGTAAATTTATGCCCAATTTTCTTCGGATCTCTAAGATTTGGTTGCATAGAAGCTTCATCTATCTTCTCCTTGCTTCCTGGTGGCAAGGGCAAGGCAACTGGTTTCACCTTCTTTGCAACCGTTTTGTACTTTGTATCAACATGAGCATCCATCTCACAATTCATGTTCTTACATTCCACCCCCTCAAATTCCTGGATTATATCATACATCTCCATAGATGACACCTCTATCATTTCATTTCCACCCTGTAAGCATGCTCTTCCCATATCAAAAAGCACATCCATAGTATCTATAAATGACACCTCATCAAGCACCCCTGAAATAAACTCATTCTTCCCCAAAAGACCACACTGCTCAAAACCTTTTTGTTCATTTTGTATATGTTTTCGCATACCACGCTTCAAATCCTTGCTTTTAACAAAAACCAGTGACCCATAGCTGGAAAATCCCTGAAAATTTGTTGAAAAACTATTTACATTGATTGAGTCCTGCGAGAACTCATTTTTCCTTGTACCATTGGAATCCCACTTTACAATGGCACCTGACCAAAATCCCTCATCTCCCTGTAATTCATGAACTCTCTGTTTATCTTTGGGAGTGACTGTGCCCGAAGAGACTCACGATTCCTTTCATGGTTAATGCAAACTGTCAAGAACTGAACAGCTTTTTTGCCATCCTTACTCCTTATTCTTGCATATGTCGAGCCATCATCCAAAACTTTTGTTTCCATCCTTACAGCCGTAATGTAGGGTTGCCCAAGGATAAGGGGATACAATGACATCTCCTGAACAAAGAAATTTTGATCATCTTTCACATCCCCTATAGTTACCCTTACATTTGGACATGCTGCATAAAGCTCTCCAGATGAGTTATTAGCTGCTTTAATCATCCACCCATGATCCACATCCATTGGCCACTTACATTTGTTATAGAGATTTTTAGCCATAAGATTTATTTCAGACCCATGATCAATTAGAGCGACATATGGCTCTTCCAAATCACCTATCTTGACAAGGGTTTCAGTGGTTGCTCTTGCCCAATGACTCCTGGAGTAATGACTCTTTGTAAGAACTTCTTTTTCATCATCCTCTTCCACAAAGCGCACTTGTCGTGCCCCATCAGCAGAGTGATTACATTCCACCACATTTTCTCTCTCTTCCTTTTTCTGTACCTGTACTCCATGAGTCTTGGAAGTGCTTGCCTCCCCTTGTGATGGAATAGATTCAATTATGGACTGCCTTTTCCTTCGTATAATATCAATTATCTCATCATGAAATTCTTTCTTTGCAATCCCCAAGACTTCCCCTAGTGTGAATTCCACCCTGCTGTTTAGAATCCTCTCTTCAAGCACCTTTTTGAGATCTGTTGCAGCTTCAATATCAGATTGAAGCTTGTAGAGTGGACTTTTCCCTTTACCCTTCTCCTTCATTTTTGCTGGCACTTCTTCCATTAAAACATCCTGTGGAGGTCTGCTATGCTATGGAGGCATATGTGATGGCCCAGGATCCTTCTTTTCACTTCCACGTGTACTTCCACGTGTAACTCTTTTTGATGGCCCTCCTTCCTCATTTTCCCTTTTACGCTTCTCCTCTACCTGTGCCTCATTATTTTGGCATTTGGCAATATAGGCATGAATAGATAAAGAATCCACAGGCTCCTCCCAGCCAGTCTCAAGACGTATACAATCACCTGCCTCATGCAAAGCTTGCTTTGAGACTTTCTTTGACGCAATTAATTCCATTGTTGATGGCCAAAAATCCTCATTCTCATAACCCTCATCATTCTCAAATCCCTGCTTTAATTGACCAACCTTTAATCCATAGGTTGCTGCCTCAACCATAGAAATGGCATGACTAGCAGCCATATCCTCTACCAGCTTTTTCATCCCTCCTTTCCCAAAGTTTGTGCTCAATGGAAGACCAGTCTCTGTAAGATGGATTTTCCCATCTTTGAAAAACACAAGTTGATTTTTAAGAGCTTCTTTATAGCTAGCACAATCCTTCTTTGCATGTTCTGGGTCATCACACCATATGCATCTATATGTAAACCCTTCTTTGCTTTGAGGCCTTTGCATAGAAGCCTGCCCCAATGGTAAACCTTTTTCTTCAATCCTGGACATCTTCAATTTTAAGTCACGCATACCCTTGATAAGCTCATCCATTGGCCCATCTACCTTTGGAATTGTAGCAGCTGGTTTGGGTAGATTCTCAGGGGTAACAACAGCTATGGGGATTGCAGAGCCCATCACCATTTTATCCCTCCTCCGCTGCCGCTTTGCTAACATAGTAACTGCATCCTCAACATCATTCCAATCACTCTTTAATCCCTGCTCTGTATCCTTATCCTCAAGGAGGATTTCCAATTTCTCCTGGAGATCTTTCCCAGCTGCTTGTAAGAAGAGCTCTGTTTTTTCTCTGTCCAAAGTTGCACGCTCTATCCTTGACAACTGGGCATAATGCTTCTCAAACTCCCTTAGCAATTCTGTGGCAGAAATTCCCATTTTAGATTTTGTGACCCATTCCAAGAAAGTTCGTTTGGTCACTCGCTCAGAATCCTCCATAAAATATTCATCCTTTAAAGCAAGCTTGAACTCTTCCCAATTTCTGCCACCATGTGCTATCTACAATCCTCTTATGCGCTCTCTTATTTCAGGAACACATACCAGCTCAAAACTTCGAACCATATCCTCCTCAGTCACCCTGTTTAGCTCCATTTCTTTTATGTAATTGCGCATGTACTTTGTGATATCCTTCCCATCAAATTGATCCACCTTTTTCACAATTGATTGCAGTGCTTTGGTCGTGGAAATTTGTCCCCTCTCAGCAGCTTGCTGCTCTGCTGTTGCATATACATAGTAAACATCTGAAACATTTGCATAACCCCAGGGTCAAAATGAACCCCCTGTCCCTCAGGATTCTCAGCCATAGCTTCCCTGTGTATTTCACCACACTCTCACCCCAGCAGTTTCACGGCGGGTTCACCAAAAAGCTGTCGTGACGTGTGCGGTGTCGCTGGGAAAGTGCGAGACTTCTAGCTGTGAGAGTAGGTACCAGATTTAACAAGGAAACTCACACACAAAATTCTCCAAAGAACATTGGACATATCCATTACATATGCCAATTCACCTCAATACATCCTTGAATTCACCCTGATGATTGCACAAATTGTGTACCAAGTGCTTATCTCTTTCTAAGCATGGATTCACTGGCTCCTTCTTCCAAATCCTTCAAGCAAATCACACGTAGTCATAGCATAACCTTCAAATAATTCCAACATACATGTAACCATTTTCATTCCATACATCCAGTATCTCCAATCCCATCATCTCATAATATTCTTTATCACCTGAAAACCTGTTTATAAATTCCAACAACTCATAAGTACAAGACGATATATGGCATGACTATAACATGTTCTCATGGTTTTAAGAAATTTCAAGGCTTGCACTCTGGTTCCATTAGGGTAGAAACAATTCAGATTTCCAGTGCCTTAATATCACAACTCCTCGCATCCAGACATTCTTGATTTACAAAACCTCTAAGGTTTGAAAGGTCTTACGATTTTTTTCAAATCGTGGATAGGTAGTCAAATAAATAAATAAAAGAAAAACACGACTTATCTGAAAACATTATTGCGAATCACTCCTGAATTTTTGCTATTTCCCGCTCAATCCCTTTGCTGCAGACGGCGCTCAGCAGAATTCATGTTCTTGATGAAGCATGTCATTAGGTAGTATTCTTTTTGTTCTTCAATTCTAACCCTTACATGCCATAGACTGTTTCCCATCATCCTCAAGTTAAATCTTCTGGTTGATTGCGCTTCTGGTTCTTTCTGCAGACGTTCCCCTCCCACTCTGGTTCCCGTTCTTTTCAACTCTGGTTCTTTTCTATGTTTCCCGCAAGAGATGCGGCGTTCCATCGCCTTTTGCAGCTTAGAAATCGGCCTTCCATTTTAAAAAAGGCTGTGCATTATTGCTTGTATTTCTTCGAGAGATTATTACACGTAAGCTGCCACGCCAGATGTATCATATTCACTCCCTTCATTACCAATATGGAGAAGCAAGTATGCATGCTCATCCGTCGTCGACACCAATGATGCCCATCATGTAAGCGGTTGCATCATGGTGCTCAGCCTCTTGTAAAGCTCTAGCAAAGGCCTCATCATTTTCATAAAGGGACCCATCAACCGCCTCTTCCTCCTCCTGTTCATCTTCATCCTCCGGGTGGCTTGCATGCGAGAGACCAAGCTCAAGTGGTGGTTACACTGAAGCCAACTCACCAACTCAGACACATCCTCTTCCTCATCTTCCTCATTAACATACTCATAGTCAAAGCTGCCACTGCCAGCTTTGGACCAACAAGCTGAGAGAAGCTCTTTTTGATAACTCGACGGACTTGGATGAGTTCTCACAACACTGGCTCCCACTGAATTTCTTTTAACTCATCTGGCATCAAACCTTTACGTTTCCATACATGTTAAGAAGGGTGTTCCCTACTACAAGGTCCATCATATGCATAAAACTCCATAATTCACACCACACTCATGTACAAAAACTCCTAGATCTGGCTCAGCCTCAACTCATCTTATTGAACCTCATTTACAATATGAACATATGTACATGGCATCATATAATGACTCGTCATGGCACTTAACTCATGCATCTGGATTTGTATTTGATGGCCTCACATGCATGGTTTCACACCATAGACGTGCCGTGGCACGACAACGTGTCTAGTACATTGACAGTGACTAAAAAGAGCGGGGAACAGAAAATCATAGAGCTTACAGAGTTCAACAATTTCAAATGGCTATGGTGAAATTTTATGATATCAGTGTACATGAGTGCAATGGAAGGCTGAAATTTGTTTTAAAACTTGATGAGAGTGAGGTGATCAAAGGACAGAAGCTGGAAAGGGTTAGCATGACTTTAATGAATAGAGCTTTGGATGCAAGTATCAGTAATGCTGATGAGAAGCACTTTAGTGTACAATCCGACAATGAGATTTGGTGGCTGGCTGCATTTGAGGTGACGTGCTATCCATTTTTAAAAAAAGTATATTATGTTGCTATCCTCTTGTTATGATGTTGTAGACAATTTAACTGGCCTCTTGTTAACAGGTTCCAATAGAGACCCATGAAATTCTAAAGTGGTACTTTAACCAGACTGAGCTTCCTTCCACTATAGTCGAATGGCGAAAAGCTTTATGTAGAAGAATATGGTGAATATGAGGTTGAATGGCACCTGGCTGCAGATCTTAAAACCTTGAAATGCATGTTTGGTATTTCCCAAGGAGGAGCAATGGCCAAGTATCCTTGTCTGTATTGCATGACCGAACGAGGTGTCTCCAAAGGAGGAAAAGAGAGAGAATGGAAATACCTAAATGCAATCAGTAATAGGCGTGAAGCCCCAAATCGTGATGCTCTAGGAGTGGATCCTAATTGGAATCCAATTCTTCATATCCCTTTGATCAGAGTTCATATTTGTGTTTTGCATGCATTGGTTAGAATAATTGAGAAACTAGTCTACATGTACATCGAATTTTCATGGAATATGAAACCAGCATTAGAGAGTGAAAGAACTATTAAAAAAATAGAGCAAGTGCTTTCAGATGCAGGTTTACATTGTGGTCAAGTGAAGATTGAGAAGGACTTGAGAAGATCAGGGAAGACCGGAAATGTTCCTAGCAAACCATGTTTTGGAGGTACAAAAGCCAGAAAGTTCTTATCTAATCATACCCAGAGAGGTCATCTGGGTACAGATTTTGAGGTGTGGAGAAAGATTCATGCAGCTGTACTACCTGATCGAGGCTCTTCAGGACAAGCAAGGGTGGCAAAGGCCAAAGCGTGGTTGGCACTTGATCGCCTAGCACCTTTGTTGCAAAAAGCAAGGTTTGAAGATGGGGATGTTGAGAAATTTGAGGCAGTTGTGACAGAGTTCTACAGTAGCTATGAAAAGGCATGGGGTGCCACAAACTTGACACAATACATGGTTATTACTTGAATACCTACAGCTTTGAGTTTTTATTGTTGTTCAAAATATATTTGTACGATACTAAATGTCTTGTTGTTGTTGAGCATTTGTAGCACATTTTGCATGCACATGGAACCTTTTTTGCGGAAGAGTTTGGAAGCCTTGGGATTTGGTCTACCCAAGGCATGAAAAGATCTCATTGGCAAGCACGTTGTGCCTATCAACATGGAGGAGGAGTGAAGAAAAGTAATCCCATGAAGCAACTATGTCAGTGGTGGTATAGGCGGATTCAAGGGAGGGCTCGTGTGAAGATCAAACAGTCTGAATCAGCTGTGTCATGTGCAATAAGAAAGATGCAGGCTGAACGGAGACGATCAATATATGTCTCCTCACAGGGAAGGCAGAATCATGCTGAATGGCTAAGACAACGACAAAGACAGGGCAGAGTGTGGAAGAAAATTGATCATTGAAATACATACTATAAAACAATGATGTAACTGTTTTAAAAGAACAAGAGCTTTCATCTATGTCCCATATAAATGTTTTCAATATATATACATTTCATAGTTTTTAATGGTAAGCAAGAAGAGTATTGAGAAATATGAAGAAACTTCTTAGCAACTGGAACAATCTAAATCTGTTAATCTGGAAAATGAGATATTTTAAAAAAATGATGAATTTTTGACTCCTTGTTGGTAAGGAGAGGTAGACCTTTGAGGTAGGTGTCCTTCACATGTGTGGGAAGGTTTTTTAATTTAAAAAAATTGTGATATTTTTATCTCTCCTCTCTCCTCAAAAATTGGATCAAAATGGGAGCTGAATTGGTCCAAATCTTGTCCAAATTCAGCCAAACTGAAGTTGAAAAATTCTAGAACTTAGTTGGACTCAGTTAGTGACCTCCCTTGCCTATAAAAAGACCCTCATTCTTTTGTATTCTCATCTGTGAGAACTATACTATACCAGTATTACATTAAAATAATGATATTTTCTATTATCTCTTAAAAATCCTCTACTTTTGGAGAACTTGGAGCTTCTCTCTCTCTCTCTCTCTCTCTCTCTCTCTCTCTCTCTCTCTCTCTCTCTCTCTCTCTCTCTCTCTTCAACAATTTTTGAAGCTTTCTTAGACTCAACATACTAAACCAATTGATTGGTTGGGGGCTTCCTTCTAAGATAAAGAAGCAAGCCAAATCTAGAGGTAAGAAGTAATTTCATGATTTTCATTAATATTCTCAAAAGATTTCACTTCTCAACCCCTCTCAAGCTTGAGAAGTTTCAAATTAATTGTTTTCAATGCAAATCAAGCTTTCTATAAGAATTCTAATGATTAATCATAAAAAAGTTAATCTTTATAGAATGCTTTTTATGTATATCTCTCTCTCCCCAAAAGAATATTCATTCCTATGACTAATTCTTAAGCAAATGAATGCTTCTCATTGATAAATTCTTAATTCAAAATCAATCTCTAAGCTTGTTAAGCTAGAGGTTAAGAAAATAGATTTTTATGCTTTTGTGTTATTAAAATTATGGTAAATTTATGATTTAATTCCATATATTGGATTTAAGTTCAAAGATAGTTCCTATATCATAATTGTATTACAAAGTCTTATTATTTCTAGAAATATTAAAAATTATCAGTAATAGCAGCGAAGCTATGGTAAAATTTTTAGAAATTAATACATAGCTCATTTTTATGCATAATGTAAAAAGAGGACCTCCTACCATATTCTAGGATTGGACATCCTATGCTAAAAGAATGATTTTCATCAAATTCATGGAAACTAATTTTTAGTATTCATGCATAATTAATTAATTAAAGAAAAGAGAAATTTTTTGTAATTTTATTTTTATGCAAAAAGAGGAATTCCCATGATAATGGAGATCCATGTAATTAAATGGAAAAAGAGAAATTTTGATATATTAAAATAATGAATATTTTTATTTAAAGAAAAATTTTAGATAAATTTATTTTATGTATGAGAAAATTTAAATGATAAAAGAGAAATTTCCATGACATTTGGAATTCAATCATTTAAATGGTAAAAGTGGAATTCTTGGCATATTTGAATTAATGGATATTTTTATTTAAATTTAAAGAGGAATTTTAGATAAATTTATTTTACACATGAGAAATTTTTAAATGATAAAAGAGGAATTCCCATGACATTTGGAATTCAATCATTTAAATGGTAAAAGTGAAATTCTTGACATATTTGAAATAATGGATATTTTTACTAAAGAAAAAAGAAATTTTAGATAAATTTATTTTATGATAAAAGAGGAATTCCCATGACATTTGAAATTCAATCAATTAAATGCAAAAAGAGGAATTTCCATGATATTTGAGATCCAAGAAATTAAATGAAAAAAGTAAAATTTTTAGCATGATTCAAATTATGAGTATTTATCAAAAGTGCATTTTTTAGTATTATTAATTTTATTGGGAAAGATGGGTAGAAATGATTTTTGTAAATCCCATGAATCTTTTACTCAAAAGAAGAATATTGAATATATTACATTTGAGAAATTTGAGAAAGAATATGAAAATATCCATCGAGAAAAAAGTACCTTTAACTAGGTCAAGCAATTAGCAGAGATTTAGAAAAAGTCCCATCGGTATCGAAAGTAGAAAATGTTACTAAATGTGAATGAGATGTGATGTGAATGGATGAGATGTGAATGAGATGTGATGTGATGTGAATCGAGATAGATGTGAATGGATGAGATGTGATGTAAATAGATGAGATGTGATGTGAATGGATGTGATGTGATGTGATGTGAAATGGATGTGATGTGAATCAGGATAGATGTGAAATGGATGTGATGTGAATCAGGATAGATGTGAATGAATGAGATGTGATGTGACGTGAATCGAGATAGATGTGAATGGATGAGATGTGATGTGAATGGATGTGATGTAATGTGAAATGGATGTGATGTGAATCGGGATAGATGTGATGTGATGTGATATGGATATGGCTAGATGTGAATAGATGAGATGTGATGTGAGGATAGATGTGATGAGATGTAATATGATGTGAGTAGATGAGAATGGATGAAGGACGATGGAAAAACATATGATTGGATGTGGATTAAGGAATGTGAATTGATGTAGAAGAATGTGGAATCACGAGAAATGATGTGGAACAATCTGGAAAGATGAGAGTTCATTAGAAACTATATTTATGACCTGTATTTAAATGACTGTTTTATGTCAAGAATGCTGGGGAAGCATTCTGACCATCTTGTGAATGAGGTCGTTGGAGACCTAAGTGATAAAGTTACAACAGCTGAGACGGAGAGTCAATGGAGGACATCTCACGTAGCAAGGTCGTCGGCCGAGGTCTTGACTAGCCTCAGTTCGATTTAAATGGTGAGCTTTCGGTACAATGGATGAGGGACCAAGGAAGCGGCTTATGAGTGAAGCGCTAGGTGACCTGCGAGCCTAGAGGGTGCTGACCATACAGTGCTTGGGCTCTGTGTTGCCGAAGATACCCACACGTGCGTCGAGGAAGAAAATGGAACAAGGAGTTAGAGTTGTTTTATGAACTCGGGCATGGATCTGGTTGATTGTTGCTGGTCCCAAAATGAATGAGTCCATGGCTCTTTTATATGGATCTGTTGGTTGATCTTGCTGATCTTCAAGGGAGAGACCATCTGGATTTTTATAAGTGAATATATTTCCAAGTACTATGAGCTAGGAAGTTTTGAAAAGGCCCCTGAGTGAACAGGTGGTGAGCGTTTTGGTTGCCAATGATGCCATGGGTACACCAATGAAAGAATGATTGGAAATTAGAATTCAACCATGATATTTTGGAGAATTATCATCAATGATACTATGGTTTCATTAAAGATTGTTTTAAAGACAGCTGAATCTAGGAAACATGCAATTTCATATTGGAAAATCACAAAACCACTTTCTCCATGAAAAGTGGTTTTCCCAAATTCTTAGCCCCATCTTGATCTATAATTTGGGAAAACCACTTGTTGATCCAACTTAGCATGATTCAATCTTCTCATCTTCTTAAGACTTGATTTTTGTGGTCACTAGTGTTTTTTGTCTCAACTTCCTCCAAGCAAGGGGCTAGCCCAAATTCTTATTTTGGAATGTGCTATATAATATTTCAGGGCTTGATCAAAGTCCCATTAGAGAATTATATCATTGTTTTCTCACACATTACAAAATACCATTTGGATTAGCTTCACTAGTCACTTTCCATAAATCTTTCTGTGTTTTCTTTTGTATTTGCTACCCTTGTCTTCAACTTGGCTACATTGTCTAATTGTTGGGTGAGTCACTAACCCCCCTTCAACACTATGGAATTATTCAAACCTTTACTTTTAGCCTTGAGAGGATCTAGCTCCTATTTGACTTAAACATTTTTGCTCTTGTACTAGCCTCTTGGCATGGTACCTTTGCATCCCAAGCTACGGTATTGATTGCTAACATGATGAATCTTAGTAGTACATGGATCTTAAAGACACTTTAACAAATTTATTTTTTATTAACAGAGAAAAACCTATCATTTTTTCCTCAATAAATAAATTTTTAACCCTTATATAAAGCATTTATGCTATATTCATGGCCTTATCCAACTCCTCTAGAAATACTCTTTCATTCCATTTTCCCACATACTTAGCTCTAGCTGCAACGCCAACTTGTAGACTAGGCTCCTTTGTCCTTATTTTCACTAGTCCTTGTTAATATACACTCAATGCCCACCTCTCAGAACTAACCTACCTTTGTTATGTGTGTCGCACTTGTAAGGCCCCCATCATAGGCAAAAACCAATTGTGCATGTGACTTTGGTGGGAACCTTAGCCTAAATGCTAGAAGGGGTCTTATAAGCCAATTGTGCATGTGACTTTGGTGGGAACCCCACCCTAAATGCTAGAAGGGTTCTTATTGGCTAGGATATGACTTAGGTAGATTTTTCACATTTCCAAGTAGTATTTGGGTAGATATGGTATGTCAAGCAAGTTAAGGAACCACACCTTAACTTGTGGGCCCCTCTTGGGAGCCTAAACAATATTGAGTTGTAAATTTGACCTCAACGGTGACTTGCTAGACCTTAGGACTTTTGTAATCTCTTAGATTGATATATGTGGTTGATTGGTCACAATTTTAATACATGGATAGTGCACCCTATCAATGCAATGTAGCTTCCCATGCTTTGAATGTGTAATCCACACCATTTGTAGCACTATACAGAGAGGTAGTTGCACGGGCATCCCGATGCTAGAGAGCATCCATACCTTCTACCACAAGAAAACTTAAAGCTTGGACTTGTAAATTTATTATATTTCTAGATCAACATTTGAGGCTATCTTGAGTGTTGGCGAGAGCTCCAAAGTCTCTCAAAGAAACTAAAAGCCATGGCAAACGACAGAGTATCACAAGGACCTAAAGATAGATTAATGTGTTTAGTGTTCAAGGCTATCATTTAACTTAGATAACATTTTAATGAGTCCCACTAGCCAATATTACGTTATGGAAGAGATGTCAGGGCAAATAGAGAGAGTTGAAGAGAGCTAAATAGTGTAGAAAGCTGGAGATGACAAAATCTATGTAGCTATTGATGGAACTATGATCCTTCATATGACATGGCATATGTTAGTAAACTAATTTTAAGAATTGGTAAGCTTGAAGTACATCCTCCATCTAGAGTTTGACTAGATCACCATCTAAGCTCTACTTGAGAGTGCATGGGTGGGGATAGCACCTTCACAATGTACTTTCCTCTTGTTGGTTTATCGGAAATTTCAAATTTCTCTCCATTCTTTACTTTGCATTGTCTTAGTACTTTCTTTTGCTTCTATTTCCTCTTTACTACTATAAATTTTCATACTCCTCTGATCCTTGTCTTGCCTCTCTAATGGTTGGTGGTCTAAACCTTCTTCACCAAACATGCCTTCCTTTTCCCTCTTCTCTCTCTTCAAAGCCATCAACTACCCTATTGATGATGTGGACCTGGCCTCACTCTTCTTGCTAGTTGTTACATCAGCTTTATGCCATGAAATAGCTCTAGATCTTTCCTTTTTATCCCAATAATTTTCCCTCTATTAATAATTAGTTGCATCTTTGCATTGGTTGCTAGTAAAAATATCATAAAAATTTACTTTGATTTCCTAATCATAGCCTCACTCTTCTTCTTATGCAAGCCCTTCTTGTTGAACCTCTCCTTAAAGTGAATAATTACAAACGAGTGATTGGAAATCGTGTTTCAAATGTATTTTAAATATTAAATAAACCATTTAAATGGGGAAAAAAAGTGATGGCAACGCACTTGGCTGCAATTTTTAGTTGCTAGACCCATGTGAGGGTTGCCTGCTCTGCAAGAAAGCAACAAGAAAAATTACCACAAAAGAGCACAATCAAGCTTAGTCTACTATAAAGCTAGTACATGCTTATGTTAATGATAAAACTTATGATACGTCTTTGGTTATTTCTTGTTGTTAGTAAATTTATTTTCTAGAAAAATGAGATTTAAAATCATCTATGACAAGTTCATAAAGTGGCACAAGATTGTACACTAAGAAAGTGTGGGTTTAATTTATGAAGGAAGAAAGTGAGGTGTTTGCTCACTTTTAGGGATTTAAAGCCTTGGTCAAGAAGGAAAAACGTATGCAAATCAAATTCCTAAGATAGGATGGTGCGGGAGAATATTTCTCCAATGATTGTAATAGCGATTTCTTGAGGAAGCACGGAATCAAGAGGCGATCCACATGCAAATATACTCCACAACAAAATGGTGTTAAAAAAATAAAAAACGTGCACATTGCAGAAGTTTCTCTCACCTTGATGTTCATAACATGACACCTGAACATGATCCCCATTATAGGTTTTTCAAGGCATGATACCTAAACATAAGTATACAGGCATAAAATCAAATGTGTCTCACTTGAAAGTGTTTGGATGTATTGCATATGTGCATGTTCTTGATGAAGTAAGAACAAAATTGGATCGAAAGGTAGAGAAATGCATATTTATTGCTTGTGATTTGGAGTGGCAATATTATAGATGTTATAACCCTACCATTCGTGAGATGCAAGTAAGAAAATATATTATCTTTGATGAAATGAGTAGGTGGTATATACTAGTGAAGGAAACAAAAGATGAAAAAGTAAAAAGTAATGATGTTACTCCACATGTAGTGTAGTAGTCTCACATGTGCCTATAGTAGACCCAGAGAGTCCTTTAACAGTGGATCTAGTATTAGTCCATGGTCAAAAACATTGAGAGATGTAGGTACACATGTATCATGAAAGGAAAAGGAAAAGGTAGACCAACCTTTTGTGCGTGACTTGTCAGTGTGATCAGGTCACTCATATGTGGATGCTCATATGTGTGGATGGTGACTCTAGTGGCTCCAAATAGAGCCTTAATTAGGACCTTTTTATTCCGTCAATGGGTAAACTCCTTTGGTGTAAGGATATTTATCAAGCATAGACTTGATCTTTAATATTTTGTAAAGCATGATATGCTTTTAAACCTAAGCCTCAATTTATGGGCACTCTATTTTTGACGATAAGAGAGTGTCGTGCAAGAAAAGCACCTTTTTGTATTTTTGGAGGCTATGGCCTAAATTGGAATAAAGTATCTCCTAAATACTCGTGTATGGAATAAAGTATCTCCTAAATACTCATGTGTATGGGAAATAGGCCATACACACATGAGGGGGGATGATTGTACCCAATCTTGGAGTTATGCTTTGTGAGCTAAGTATTTTTATTTGTTCTTGTTTCAATTATTGAATATGTTGAGCATGTGGTATTTGATGAATTCTATGAATTAAATGAATTCTTGCAAGTTTATTTAAATTCTATCTCCCTAGAAAATTAGATCCGTGTGTCAGTGGTATCAGAGCTAGATCTAGGAAGATGGAGACAAGGATTGAAAGCTAAAAAGCTTAATTCAAAGGTTTTTGGAAGGGTTGCTTCTATTAACCAAGGGGCGAAGGCCAAAGGTTAAGGGGAGGGTGGCCAAACACTCTGCAGCAAAAAATCACAAAACCACTTTCTCCATGAAAAGTGGTTTTTCCAAATTCTTAGCCCCATCTTGATCTATAATTTGGGAAAACCACTTGTTGATCCAACTTAGCATGATTCAATCTTCTCATCTTCTTAAGACTTGATTTTTGTGGTCACTAGTGTTTTTTGTCTCAACTTCCTCCAAGCAAGGGGCTAGCCCAAATTCTTATTTTGGAATGTGCTATATAATATTTCAGGGCTTGATCAAAGTCCCATTAGAGAATTATATCATTGTTTCCTCACACATTACAAAATACCATTTGGATTAGCTTCACTAGTCACTTTCCATAAATCTTTCTGTGTTTTCTTTAGTATTTGCTACCCTTGTCTTCAACTTGGCTACATTGTCTAATTGTTGGGTGAGTCACTAACCCCCCTTCAACACTATGGAATTATTCAAACCTTTACTTTTAGCCTTGAGAGGATCTAGCTCCTATTTGACTTAAACATTTTTGCTCTTGTACTAGCCTCTTGGCATGGTACCTTTGCATCCCAAGCTACGGTATTGATTGCTAACATGATGAATCTTAGTAGTACATGGATCTTAAAGACACTTTAACAAATTTATTTTTTATTAACAGAGAAAAACCTATCATTTTTTCCTCAATAAATAAATTTTTAACCCTTATATAAAGCATTTATGCTATATTCATGGCCTTATCCAACTCCTCTAGAAATACTCTTTCATTCCATTTTCCCACATACTTAGCTCTAGCTGCAACGCCAACTTGTAGACTAGGCTCCTTTGCCCTTATTTTCACTAGTCCTTGTTAATATACACTCAATGCCCACCTCTCAGAACTAACCTACCTTTGTTATGTGTGTCGCACTTGTAAGGCCCCCATCATAGGCAAAAACCAATTGTGCATGTGACTTTGGTGGGAACCTTAGCCTAAATGCTAGAAGGGGTCTTATAAGCCAATTGTGCATGTGACTTTGGTGGGAACCCCACCCTAAATGCTAGAAGGGTTCTTATTGGCTAGGATATGACTTAGGTAGATTTTTCACATTTCCAAGTAGTATTTGGGTAGATATGGTATGTCAAGCAAGTTAAGGAACCACACCTTAACTTGTGGGCCCCTCTTGGGAGCCTAAACAATATTGAGTTGTAAATTTGACCTCAACGGTGACTTGCTAGACCTTAGGACTTTTGTAATCTCTTAGATTGATATATGTGGTTGATTGGTCACAATTTTAATACATGGATAGTGCACCCTATCAATGCAATGTAGCTTCCCATGCTTTGAATGTGTAATCCACACCATTTGTAGCACTATACAGAGAGGTAGTTGCACGGGCATCCCGATGCTAGAGAGCATCCATACCTTCTACCACAAGAAAACTTAAAGCTTGGACTTGTAAATTTATTATATTTCTAGATCAACATTTGAGGCTATCTTGAGTGTTGGCGAGAGCTCCAAAGTCTCTCAAAGAAACTAAAAGCCATGGCAAACGACAGAGTATCACAAGGACCTAAAGATAGATTAATGTGTTTAGTGTTCAAGGCTATCATTTAACTTAGATAACATTTTAATGAGTCCCACTAGCCAATATTACGTTATGGAAGAGATGTCAGGGCAAATAGAGAGAGTTGAAGAGAGCTAAATAGTGTAGAAAGCTGGAGATGACAAAATCTATGTAGCTATTGATGGAACTATGATCCTTCATATGACATGGCATATGTTAGTAAACTAATTTTAAGAATTGGTAAGCTTGAAGTACATCCTCCATCTAGAGTTTGACTAGATCACCATCTAAGCTCTACTTGAGAGTGCATGGGTGGGGATAGCACCTTCACAATGTACTTTCCTCTTGTTGGTTTATCGGAAATTTCAAATTTCTCTCCATTCTTTACTTTGCATTGTCTTAGTACTTTCTTTTGCTTCTATTTCCTCTTTACTACTATAAATTTTCATACTCCTCTGATCCTTGTCTTGCCTCTCTAATGGTTGGTGGTCTAAACCTTCTTCACCAAACATGCCTTCCTTTTCCCTCTTCTCTCTCTTCAAAGCCATCAACTACCCTATTGATGATGTGGACCTGGCCTCACTCTTCTTGCTAGTTGTTACATCAGCTTTATGCCATGAAATAGCTCTAGATCTTTCCTTTTTATCCCAATAATTTTCCCTCTATTAATAATTAGTTGCATCTTTGCATTGGTTGCTAGTAAAAATATCATAAAAATTTACTTTGATTTCCTAATCATAGCCTCACTCTTCTTCTTATGCAAGCCCTTCTTGTTGAACCTCTCCTTAAAGTGAATAATTACAAACGAGTGATTGGAAATCGTGTTTCAAATGTATTTTAAATATTAAATAAACCATTTAAATGGGGAAAAAAAGTGATGGCAACACACTTGGCTGCAATTTTTAGTTGCTAGACCCATGTGAGGGTTGCCTGCTGACAAGAAAGCAACAAGAAAAATTACCACAAAAGAGCACCAATCAAGCTTAGTCTACTATAAAGCTAGTACATGCTCATGTTAATGATAAAACTTATGATACGTCTTTGGTTATTTCTTGTTGTTAGTAAATTTATTTTCTAGAAAAATGAGATTTAAAATCATCTATGAGACAAGTTCATAAAGTGGCACAAGATTGTACACTAAGAAAGTGTGGGTTTAATTTATGAAGGAAGAAAGTGAGGTGTTTGCTCACTTTTAGGGATTTAAAGCCTTGGTCAAGAAGGAAAAACGTATGCAAATCAAATTCCTAAGATAGGATGGTGCGGGAGAATATTTCTCCAATGATTTTAATAGCGATTTCTTGAGGAAGCACGGAATCAAGAGGCGATCCACATGCAAATATACTCCACAACAAAATGGTGTTAAAAAAATAAAAAACGTGCACATTGCAGAAGTTTCTCTCACCTTGATGTTCATAACATGACACCTGAACATGATCCCCATTATAGGTTTTTCAAGGCATGATACCTAAACATAAGTATACAGGCATAAAATCAAATGTGTCTCACTTGAAAGTGTTTGGATGTATTGCATATGTGCATGTTCTTGATGAAGTAAGAACAAAATTGGATCGAAAGGTAGAGAAATGCATATTTATTGCTTGTGATTTGGAGTGGCAATATTATAGATGTTATAACCCTACCATTCGTGAGATGCAAGTAAGAAAATATATTATCTTTGATGAAATGAGTAGGTGGTATATACTAGTGAAGGAAACAAAAGATGAAAAAGTAAAAAGTAATGATGTTACTCCACATGTAGTGTAGTAGTCTCACATGTGCCTATAGTAGACCCAGAGAGTCCTTTAACAGTGGATCTAGTATTAGTCCATGGTCAAAAACATTGAGAGATGTAGGTACACATGTATCATGAAAGGAAAAGGAAAAGGTAGACCAACCTTTTGTGCGTGACTTGTCAGTGTGATCAGGTCACTCATATGTGGATGCTCATATGTGTGGATGGTGACTCTAGTGGCTCCAAATAGAGCCTTAATTAGGACCTTTTTATTCCGTCAATGGGTAAACTCCTTTGGTGTAAGGATATTTATCAAGCATAGACTTGATCTTTAATATTTTGTAAAGCATGATATGCTTTTAAACCCAAGCCTCAATTTATGGGCACTCTATTTTTGACGATAAGAGAGTGTCGTGCAAGAAAAGCACCTTTTTGTATTTTTGGAGGCTATGGCCTAAATTGGAATAAAGTATCTCCTAAATACTCATGTGTATGGGAAATAGGCCATACACACATGAGGGGGGATGATTGTACCCAATCTTGGAGTTATGCTTTGTGAGCTAAGTATTTTTATTTGTTCTTGTTTCAATTATTGAATATGTTGAGAATGTGGTATTTGATGAATTATTTGAATTAAATGAATTCTTGCAAGTTTATTTAAATTCTATCTCCGTAGAAAATTAGATCTGTGTCAGTGGTATCAGAGCTAGATCTAGGAAGATGGAGACAAGGATTGAAAGCTAAAAAGCTTAATTCAAAGGTTTTTGGAAGGGTTGCTTCTATTAACCAAGGGGCAAAGGCCAAAGGTTAAGGGGAGGGTGGCAAAACACTCTGCAGCAAAAAATCACAAAACCACTTTCTCCATGAAAAGTGGTTTTCCCAAATTCCATATGGATGAAATCTATAATTGAAGGGGAATACGGCTTAGCTTTTGGATTGCTAAACCACAGAGAAGAATCCATAATGGAGGGTGCTTAAGCTTTTACAAGTCACTTTAAAAATTCTTCTTTTGCAGGCTGGAATTGTTTTTGATAAAAGGAAAAGAAAAGGCTAGATTAATTAGATTGAATCCAAGCTTGTAAAAGGGACCAAAAAGAAACAATTGATTTTGTCTTTCTCTCTGTCATAGCGGCGGTGTCGAATTCCACTTATTCTTCTCCTTCCACAACCACGTTGTGTGGATTTCCTAGAGAAGAGGAGAAATTGTTTTATTTATTTATAAATGTTGTTCGTGCTCTTGACGATTCTTACTAAAAACTAAGATATCATCAAAAAACACTACCATAAAATTTTGATATTTCAAGAATATCCTATTCATCATTCTGTTGAAAGCAGTTGGAGCATTAGTCAAACCAAATGGCATAACTAAAAGCTCATAATGACTAGTTTGGGTCTTGAAGGCAGTTTTGAGGATATCTCCTTCGTCCATTTGAATCTTATGATAACCAGACTTTAGGTCGATCTTGCTAAAGACTTGGGCTCCTTCAAGCTTATCTAGCAAGTCATCCACTTGAGGTATCGGATATCGATTCTTAACAATAATCTTGTTTAGTGCACGACACAATCGATATGTTCCATTCTTCTTTTTAACGAGAAGAACTGGAGCACCAAACGGAGAACTACTGGGTCTAATAAATTCTTTATCTAATAGTTCTTCGACTTGCCTTTGGATCTCCTTTTGCTCAAGCATGTTAACTCTATAAGGAGCTTTACATGGTGGTGATCTACCAGGAATTATTTCAATTCTATGGTCTTCTAGACGAGGTCTTGGTAAACCAAGTGGTAAATCATCGATGAAGCAATTAGAGAACTTGGAGATGAAAGGGTCATGAGACACATTTGATTTGGAGTCATGAGACACATTTTATTTGGAGTCATCCTGGGAAGTAAGCTGGTTGACAAAAATAAAGAATTTCTTCTCCTTTTTCCTTACAGCTCTTTTTTCTTGAAAATGGACCTAATTCACCCTTGGTCTGGCATTGAAGATAAATTTCTGGTCACCTTTTATTAACCACATGGTATGGGTGTCATAGTCAATCTGGGGATTAAGCTCATGTCTCCATGGCATACCTAATATGACATCCACACCTTGTAAAGGTGCTACTAGGAATGTTCTCTTTTCTGTTAGTGAACCCATCTGTAGTTCTAAATCTTTAATCTCCTTAGTGCAGTTGTATTAGTACCTTGAAATGCAACTTTTACCTTGTAATAACTAGAGAACAATGCATCTAGGTTAAGTACTTTCGATGCTTTTTCAGAAATGAAATCATGCAAACTACCATCATCATGAAATATGGAAATTGATTTTCCTTTTATTTCCCCTTGAATTCTCAAAAAAGCATTAATTGAAAACTTACCTTCATCTGAATAGTCGGGATCAAAGTTACCCTCTTGCTTGAAATAATCTTCGTCGTCTTCTTCAATAACATTGAGTCAATCCATCGATGTGGAATTCTTCTTTTTTTCAAGGAAATCCTGTGTGCAAGGTGTCCTTCCTTGTGACATTTGTAGCATCTGAAGATTCGATTCTTTGGTTGACCACTTGAAGGTTTGTTGTTGTTGTCCTTCTGACGAGTATCTCCTTTAGCCACATCTTTACCTTTTTGCATCCTGTATTTATCAAAAGTACTAGAAGGAAAAGAAGATGTAGTTGACTTTGCAAAAGATTTATCCTGCATTCTGAAATCTCTAGATATATATGTTTTACGTTCTGAATTTAAGGCAAGGTCCATAGCAGTGCTAAGGTCATGTGGATGAAACATGTTAACGTCAGCCCTAATGGTAGACTTAAGTCTAGCAATGAATTTTCTACGTTGCTCTTTTTTCTTTACTTTTTCAATTACTTGAACTTGTAAAAGAATATCCCAAATTTTTTTAATATAAGCTTGGACATTCTCCCTTATCAATCTGGTGTAGAGTGTCCCATCTTTAACGTGTCTTAGCTTTGTACTGAGATGGTAGAAAAAATGTTTCTTTCAGAGTTTCTAGAACTCTTTCCATGTTGAAGGTTGATGTTTACCTTGCTTAATCACGTTTCACCATAAGGCAACACTTTTGATCAAATGATTACAAGCGCATTTAATTTTATCCTTTTTTGGGAACTTCTAGCTAGAGAAATAGTAATCTAGTTAGCTAATCCATGCAATGAGGACTCGTTCATCCTTCTTGCCATCATAATTTTGGAAAGTGAATGCCATTCGATTGATTCATGAGTCTTTTTGAGAATTTTGAGCATGCAAGGTAGCTTTAACAGTACATCTCACATGATCACTTTCCTCCTCATTTGAGTCGAAAGGATTGGAAAAATCACGTTTGCATTTGGTACACTTGACTTGACAGTCTAATTTGCGCCAGAGTTCTCGCTCACTACACGTTTGCATTTGGTACGCTTGACTTGACGCTCTAATTTGCACCGGAGTTCTCGCTCACTAGCAATTTGTTGTTGAAGTGCTAAGATTTGTTCTTGCACCGTGGGTGGTATGGGTAAAGTAGCATTGTAAATAAATGAAGATTGAGAATTTAGCCTTTGAATTCGTCGAGAAATGATTGGCTTTGATTCCGTCAAAGTGTTCTCACTTCTTCAAGAGAACCAGCTCTATGTCAATTCTGAAAAGAGCGAATATCTAGGACACATTGTCTCTGCTAGTGGTATTTCAGTAGATCCCAAAAAGATCGAAAGCATTGCTAATTGGCCTAGACCACATGATATTCATGAACTCTGATCTTTTCTTGGATTATGTAGCTATTACAAGAAGTTCGTTAGAAATTTGGCATATATTACACATCCTTTGACTGAAGTTCTTAAGAAAGCTAGACATTTTGATTGGACTAGTAGATGGGATCATTCCTTCACTGAACTTAAGAAAGCATTGACCCATGCACCAGTTCTTACATTACCAGATTTTCAACGATCATTCTTCGTTGTAGTCAACTGATGCAAGTGGGCAAGGCTTTGGTGCTGTTCTTATGCAAGATGGACATCCCATTGCTTATGAAAGTTGTAAGCTTAAACCAGTAGAAAGAAATTATAGTACATATGATAAAGAATTAGCTACGGTTGTCCATGCTTTAAGACTTTGGAAACATTATTTAATGGGATCTGAATTCTTAATCAAGACAAACCAACAAAGCATTTGTAATTTGTTGACCCAACCATTGATCTTTGATCGACATATCAAATGGGCTTTATTTATCCAAAGTTTCCAACCCATGATCCAAAATCAACCAGGCAAAGAAAATGTTGTGGTCGTTGCTTTAAGTAGACGTCCTAGTGTTCATAACATTTATGTTATTCAAAGTCAACCATTGAGTCCTATGAGAGAATCCTATGATACAGACCCAAATTTTACTGAATTTTGGGCTAAGCTTAGAGATAATAATTGGAACCCTATTAGTAATTATTCATGCCATGATGGTTATCTTTTCTTCCAAAAACGATTGTGTATTACATAACCTTTCACACAATTCATACTAGAGGAAATGCATCAACCACTATATATGGGTCATCGAGGTGTTTCAGCCACTTGACAATTAGTCTCTAGAGAATTATTTTGGCCTCATCTTAAACAAGATATAGCAAAATTTATGGCTGAATGCTCCGTTTGTCAGAAAATTAAAACTTACAAAAGTAAAACCCAAGGACTTCTTACCCCTCTACCAATTCCTAAAATGATACTTGTTGGGAACAAATATCCATGGACTTCATCAAAGGTTTACCTACTACATCGAGTCATAATGATATGATTTGGATAATAATTGACCATTTAAGTAAGCAAGAATATTTCTTACCTTGTAAGAAAACTTTGACTTATCAAACAACAAGCCGCAAATATGTTTATCAAACAAATCTTTGTACATCACGGATTGCCAAAAGTCATTGTTTCTGACAGAGATTCAAGATTTTGTAGTAATTTTGGATCATGCTATTCTCTAACTTAAGCACTAAAGTAGATTTCTCCACAGCTTTCCATCTGGAAAAACGAATGGACAAACTAAGGTTACTAATAGTACTATCTTGGATCCACTCAAAGCCTATGTTGCTCAGCAACCTAACTTATGGGATGAGTACATTCATCTTCTCCAATTTGCTCACAATAATACTCCTCATTTAACTACTGGTCGAGCACCTTTGCCTATTTTGGCAACTAGACTTTCTCACAAAATCGAAGCTGTTGATCAATTCACTATCGATTTTAGTAATATTCTAAATGATCTATTGCTCATGCTCAAGAAAGGTATCATGATCAACAATAGGAACACAATCTATTATAGTTCTTTAACAATAAAAAATTCTTTGTGGATACCATGGTGTGAAAGATTGTGGGACTAGATTGCTGAAGGTGACACCAAGCAAAAAATCATGAATGTTTTGATTACATTCCAAAGGGCTACTATCCTTCCCTTCTGTGACATGTTATTTTTGGGGTTTTTTGTTATAAGGAATTACTTAGTCTATTGCCTAGATCTTGCTTGTCTCAACATGATGTTTTTTTGTATCTTGGAAGATCTTGGTCTCCCATGGGCTTTGTCAACTTGGGTCAAGTCTAACTTGTATCTTGGTATTTGGTTTGATCACTTGTGTTTTTATTTAGACACTACATTATATCTTTCTTGTCTTAACATGATTTTTTGTATCTTAGAACATCTTGGTCTCCCATGGGCTTTGTCAACTTGGGTCAAGTCTAACTTGTATCTTGGTATTTGGTTTGATCACTTGTGCTTTTATTTAGACACTATATAATATCTTGGTCTCCACATCCCTTTTCTAAGCGTCTTGATATAATATAAATATGTACTTTTAGGTGTTGAAAAAAATATTTCTATTAATGGATGCTATAGTGGCTAGAGTCTAGGGGGTGTGAGGGACACAAGTATGCTTAGCGAATAGGGTGGCCATCCAAATGTGGACACTTTGGTGTGTGCAATACGGCTAGAGCTAGGGTTAAGGTGTATCACTATGGCTAGGAGGCGACTATGGAGAGCTTTGATGCTACGTGGAATTGGTATTACATAGAGTATAATCATTAGTTACTAATCATGTTGGCTAAGGACTAGAGTACTCAAGTTTTGATCCATTTTCCTTGATCCATTTTCCTAAGGATTTGGTTGGCCAAGACAAGTCACCATATGGAGGGAGGTTTGTAGTGTCCATCACTTTTGAAAAGACCTCAAGTATGAACATGTGAAAAATTATTATCACATCAAATAAGCAAATGTCTTTTATAGAGTAGTCATTTGGTAACTTACATTTAAAGAGTGTTCCAAAGAAAAAAGATAATGGTCATCGTATGTAATGATGGTAGGTAACATAACAAGATAGTTTGATAGTGGCCTCATCAAAGATAGTTTGATAGTTTGATAGTGGCCTCATCAAAGTGTAAATGGGATTGATATTTTAGAATATTCACATTGGTATATAAATCGAGGATATTTGCTATGTTTTTTTCAAGGGAGTGTCCATATCTAATAGACAAGGCACTTGCATAAGATACAATGTAAGGAGAATCTTACAAGAATCATGAACATTTCCACGATATGTTAAAAAAATTGAAAGAGTTTATGCAATCCAAATGAAGAAGCTAGAAGTTTTAGTTAAAGAATGCTAAGTGCATTCTATAAGAATATATAGAACAGAAAAGAGGAAAGTGTAGAAAGAGAGTACAAATGATAATATAATCTTACGGACTTGGTGGTTACCATCAAGGCCAAATTTATGATATGGGATCGTTTAGGCTCCCAAGCGGGCCCTGCAAATTAAAGCAGGGTGCTTTAACTTTCTTAGCATTCAAAATCTACCCATATCCCACTTGGCAGTGTGCCAAGTCTACCTAAGGCATCTCCTAACCATAAATGATCACAAAACGATCCCTTCTAGTGTCTAAGCTGGGGTTCCTACCAAAGTCACTTGCACGGATGGCTTCTCCTCTCATAATGGGGGCCTTACAAGTGTGCAACACAATACAATAGTAGGGAAATAACGAGAGGTGGGAGTTGAGTGTATATTAACACATTCCTAAATGGTCTTTGAGGCACTACAATTCTATTTCACAAAAGGAGAACATGAACTTTGTCCATTAGACTGGTGAATTGAATCAAAGGCTAAGAATTTTAAGTGTTGACTTTCATGCATATTCAAGGGCTAAAAAGATTCTAAATGTTACTTTGAAATTAATATGTTAGAGGTTGAAAATAGCACTGTAAGGTTTAACTTGTTGGATATGCCCAAGGGAAAATATCGATACAAATGAAAACAAGGAAGTTTCTTGTATGCTTGTTAAGGGGTAGGTAAAATGCCATGCCATATCTATATACTTTTTGTTCAGCCCACAGAGAGAGAGAGAGAGAGAGAGAGAGAGAGAGAGAGAGAGAGAGAGAGAGAGAGAGAGAGAGGTGAGAGTTTCTTTTCAAAATCGTGGTAGAAAGGGATTCAAAACATGTTGCTTGTTACAATAGTTTAGTTTTTGCTTTGCCTTAGAAAACAAGTTGCAAGCCATCTTTATAAAAGGGTGTTGTGCCATTTGATCAGCATGAGAACTTGAGAGGAATCCTCTTCAAATAAAAAAGAGTTGTAGCTCTTCTTTATGATTTATTGATTGTATGGGCTCCTCCTAATAATCTGATTTTGTTTCTAGCTTTTGATTTCCTAAAGTCAATGTCAATTGGTAACATTCACTTGAACTTATATATATACTTAGAGGAATCCAGGAATATGCCCAAATTCACCTTATAAGAAAGTGCAAGTTATAAACTCATGGTAGTCATTCACACGACTATATAACCATCAACTCCATCATTCATAGTATGGACTAGATGCTATGACATCCCCACTAACGTCATTAGTGCTTCCCAATAGTGGGTGTAGAACTTGGTATCAATATATGCTCCCACACACACACACCCCCTTATGAGCATACATTCATACAAAGGTATGCGTGTTAAGTTTCTATCAGAGCTCCGAAGAGATGCAGGGTAGACTTAGTCATAATGAAGCCTATCACTATAAGGGATCATAATAAAGGTGACTATTTTTTTGATGTATAAGAGATACTTTGTGGAGATTAAATTTCAATGTCTTACGCTAATTAAAAATTACAAGAATCTATATGACCTTTTAAAATCCATTTGTGGTAACAATAGATGACTGTTTTTTGATGCACAAGAGATAATTTGTGGAGATGAGATCTATTTAAAATCCATTTGTGGTAACAATAGATGACTATTTTTTGATGCACAAGAGATAATTTGTGGAGATGAGATCTCAATGGCCTGTTCTAGTTAAAAGTTACAAGAATCTATATAATACTTGACAAAAGAGAGTGATGGTTTCCAAGAGAAATCTTGCAATAATTTTGGAATGGTAAGTGTTGATAGCACTAAAGCTTTTTTTAAAGGGGGAGGTCCCCTTAAAAAAGGATAGCCAAATTTGACAACCATGCCCTCATCCAAGCTACATGAAGAAGGGCTATATTTTATTGGCCTAAAATATAAATATTTTAAAACACAAGTTATAGGCCTAAACTGTACATTTTAAAAAATCTATAAATAAAATAAATATTTTCTATAATTAATTTAATATTTTTAATAAAATTTTAAGAATTTTTGGCAAAAATGCAAAAACCTTCTTATTGCCTTAAAAATTTCCAAATTATAGCTAAATTTGTGAAACTTTTTCAAAAAAAAATGGACAACATATGTGCTTAAGGAGGAAACCCAGATCATTAGTGCCATCTAGATTACCTTATTTGAAATGAAGGTGGCAACACTTTAGAGTAGCCCCTGCTTCTCCTTGCCTCCCTATCTCTCTCTTTCTCTCTCTTGTTCATGCATTATGAATGCAACCCCAGACCCCTCACCTACACACACACATACACACACAAGACTAAATTTGTTCATCTTAACACCCTTATGGAGAAGATAATACTAAGGAATCAATCTTAACACCCTTGAGGAGTATATGCTACTAAGGAATCGATCACTAAAGTACTAGCAACTATTCGAACATCATGGAGATGCATATCCACTTACACAAGTCTTGTACATTAGCCAATTGTTGAGACACAATCACATTATCATGATCACAATCCTCAAACACATCTCCATTGGCCAACATAATTTAACTGAAGTAGGAACCATGCCTTGAGCTGTTGTGTTGACAAAGCTTTGGCCATGAAAGAGATCTAGATACCCAATTATTTGCATTGCTGAAGTAAACCCACAATGGGTTCTTGAACCAATTCTTAGAAGAGCCATGTTGTACAATCTCTTGACATAAACTATCTAAGGTCTCTAATTGCAGAGCGAGATGAGAGAAACTTGAAGGACTAAAATTTGGAGCTTTGTCCTATAAAAGGTTAGATTGACCTTTCTTTCATATATAGCATGATCTAGTAGCCTTAAAGATGAAGGCATGTGTACATCTATGGGCTCATTTGTAAAATCATCAGAGCCACCCTTATTTATCCCTTCCTCATGAGACGATCATCAATGTTGGCATCCTCTACATATCGAGAACTTCTCCAACATATACTTTATGCTCATCATCCATGTTTCTTCAAGCCCCTAAGAAATATGTAAAAAGCATAATCCGCATCTCAAAGGCCTACTTTGACATAGCATGTTGGTGTAACCTTCAAGCCTATCCATCCTTCTTGGTGTTTTAAGCTTCTACAACCTTCAAGCTTCTGAGTGCTTCACACACATACAACTGTTTTTCCATCTCCACTTGGAGAAGGGATACACAATTGGGCTTCTTCGGTGTGGCAAGGATAGTGAGAAAGGATTTGTCCTTGTATGTGGTGTCTAGGGCCTTTGCCTCATTTCATAGAGGGCTTCTTGGTGTTAGGTGTTTACCCAATAGCAAAGAAGTAAAGAGAACCAAGGAGCAAGGAGATGCAAAGTAAGTTTCTTGGGGAAAAGCCCCTTTACAAGATGCCATGTATTATGTGGAGGTTTTTGAATCTAAGTATAAGGTGGGTGTTGCAAATAGATAGAATGTGGGGTCAACTAAGCCATCTTCTTTCAGCCCAAATACAAGAAAGTGGTCAACTTCTACCTCTTCAACACCTTATGTACCGTGCAAGCTTCACTCTAGCTTCTACTCCCATACAACAATATCCTAGTGTGTATGGACAGCCAAGGAATGTGAAATGGAGTGGTTCTATGGCCAAACCTCCTCTCAAGAGTGATGCTAAATCCTCTTCCCTTCAATGTAAAGTGATTAAGCAATTGTCAACAAAGAAGCGGAGATGGATGAGAAGAGGAAGAAAGGGGTTTGCTTCCTTTGTAAAATGAGAAATGGAGTCCCGAGCATAAAAAGATTTGCAAGGCAAAGGAGGTAAGAGCTAACATGATCTTTGAGGTGGTTGATGAGGCACCATTGGATTATATGGATGAGGCTGAATTTCAAGATTGTGCAAATGAGGTGATAGAAGAGCCTACTCTTGACCCTTCTCAAGAGTTTCCATTATATTTGGGTGGAGAGGATTGGGTAGAAGTTGAAACAAAAGAAAGAATAGCCATGCTATGTGCCATTTCACAAGAAGCTAAAGCGGGATGCAAAGGTTCCAACACTTTGAGGCTTGTGGTGGGGAAGATTAGGGGGACAAATCCATTCACATACTTGTTGATTCGGGGAGCACACATAATTTTGTGAACTCTAAATCAATAAATTCTTTGAAACTATGCCCAATAGAGATGACGAAGCCTCTAAAAGTGGAGGTTGCAAATGGACAGCATGAGCTGAGCAAGAGTTGGGTTGTAACAAGGATTTCTTTATCTTTCAATTATTCCTATGATGCCCGTTTGATTGTGCTTGACATGGGACCCATTGATGTTGTGCTTGGATGCGATTGGTTACACACTTTGGCAGGTTTTCAATGGATTTGAAGCACATGAAAATGTGGTTTATGCATGAAGGCTGTAAGATTCCTCCCCAGCCTCTCAAAATGTCCAGCATCTTCCCCTGTAATCAATCCCTCTTCAGAAATATAAAAGACTTGTTTCTAACTGTTTTAACCTAGAGAGAGAAAATATTCTAGAAAGAGAATATTCAGATTTTGAATATTTTTGGATAGAAAAATATCTCATCCTATTAAAATAAGTTCCCCTGAAACAGAAATTCAAAAAGAATTTTTCAATGTGCAATTGGAATTAATCGGAAATGTGTATAAAGGACCTTAGCCTAAGGGTCTAGATTTTCAGAAATTTTTGGATTATGGTCCAATTAAGGTTCCTATGGGCCAATAGCATCAATCCATGTGTAGAGAGGAGATAAATCCAATTTTGTAAAAGAAGATACCCAAAAATGAGTAAATGCTCACATAAGATGAAGAGTTGAAAATGTACAAGGTTTATTAGTAAAAAATTATGAGCAATATTAAAAGTATGACATATGTAAGGAAGGGGAGTTCTTTAAAGGAGGTGCATATTTCACATAAGATGAAGAGTTGAAAATGTACAAGGTTTATTAGTAAAAAATTATGAGCAATATTAAAAGTATGACATATGTAAGGAAGGGGAGTTCTTTAAAGGAGGTGCATATTTCACATAAGATGAAGAGTTGAAAATGTACAAGGTTTATTAGTAAAAAAACTATGAGCAATATTAAAAATATGAGATATTTTGGGTATAATGATTCCATTTTGACACATATGTAAGGAAGGGGAGTTCTTTAAAGGAGGTGCATATTTCACATGCTTGAATGAGTTTTAAACTCATAAAAATTGAGATATTTCATCTCTCCTCTCTCCTCATTTAAGTCTAGTTCCAAAAAGTTAGCTTAACTGACCTAAAAATGGTCAAATATTGACCAAACTGATTTAGAAAATTCTAGAATCAGTTTGTTTGGTTAGGAGCTCAATTTTTCCTATAAATAGAAGCCTCCCCCTTGTTGAAAAATATATAGTGTTTATGCATCGTTACTCTACTCCACCTAAGCCAAGAACTGTGAATTCATTTAATAATTCACTAGTTTTTGGAGCTTCCCTCTTTCTTCAATCCCCATTAGTGGCTCCATCAACATACTTAACCAATTGATTGGTTGGGGGCCTCTACCGTGAACAAAGAATCAAGCAAGTTGTAAGGTAATTAGTGAATATTGATCTTTCTATAATTTCTCAATGTTTCTCTCTTCTCAACCCCTCTCAAGCTTGAGAAGTTTAATTGGTATGGTTTTTTTTAAATGCTATTGAAGTTTGAATAGTAGTGAAGAGTTACATAATGCTATTGAAGTTAATTTTCATTTATGTTTAAATTCTAATGATTTTTATGTAAATTCTCTCTCTCACTCAAGAAATGGTCATACTCATGACCCATTCTCAATCCAAATCAAGCTTTTCATAAAGCTTTTCCTAAACCAAGATTAAGCTATGCTTGAGGCCAAATTAATGGCTTTTTTCTATGCTTTTAGTTTATGTATATTAATGATTCAATCCATTATGGATTAATAATCCAATTAGAGATTATTTTAATTATTTCCTTAATGATAAGCATTATCCCTTAGAAAAATTGAGATTTATCAGTCATAGCAGCGGAGCTATGGCAAAATTTTTATAAAAATTATGCATAAAATAATTTCATTCAAAGCATAAAAAGAGGACTTCCTACCATATTCTAGGAATTATCATCCTAGATTAATTGAAAGAATTTCATTATAATCATGGAGACATTGAATTTTAATATCATGCATAAAGGATAAATTTTTATATCAAAAGTGTTATTTTTATCAATTTTTATTTTCATGCATAGAAGTATGCATAAAGGATAATTTTTTATATCAAAAGTGTTATTTTTACCATTTTTATTTCATGCATAGAAGAATGCATAATGGTTAAATTTTTATATCAAAAGTGTTATTTTTATCATTTTTATTTTCATGCATAGAAGTATGCATAAAGGAAAATTTTTTTATATCAAAAGTGTTACTTTTATCATTTTTAATTTTCATGCATAGAAGTATGCATAAAGGAAAAAAAAAATTTATATCAAAAGTGTTACTTTTATCATTTTTAATTTTCATGCATAGAAGTATGCATAAAGGAAATTTTTTTTATATCAAAAGTGTTACTTTTATCATTTTTAATTTTCATGCATAGAAGTATGCATAAAGGAAAATTTTTTATATCAAAAGTGTTACTTTTATCATTTTTAATTTTCATGCATAAAAGTATGCATAAAAGAAAATTTTTATATCAAAAGTGTTACTTTTATCATTTTTAATTTTCATGCATAGAAGTAGGCATAAAGGAAAATTTTTTATATCAAAAGTGTTACTTTTATCATTTTTAATTTTCATGCATAGAAGTATGCATAAAGGAAAAATTTTTATATCAAAAGTGTTACTTTTATCATATTGGATTTCATGCATATAGGTATGCATAAAAGATATTCTTTTTATACTAAAAGTGTGATTTTCCTCATAAATGGATTTTATGCTTAACTTAGATGCATAAGAGAAATTCTTTTATTCTAAAAGTATAATTTCCTACCAAATTGAAATTATGCATAAGAAGATGCATAAAAGATTGATTTTAATTTCGAAAGTGTTAGTCTCCTTAAATGGAATTTATGTATAAATAAATGTGTAGAGAAATCTTATATCAAATATAAGAATTCTCTTTTTAAAAAAAAGATATGAAATGTGATAAGATGTGATAAGAGGTGTATGAGATGTGATATGAATTGATAAGATGCGTATGGAAAGTGATAGGATGTGATAAGAGGTGTATGAGATGTGATAAGAATTGATAAGATGCGTATGGAAAGTGATAGGATGTGATAAGAGGTGTATGAGATGTAAAAAGATGTGATAAGATGTGTATGAGATGTGATAAGATTTGATAAGATGCGTATGGAAAGTGATAGGATGTGATAAGAGGTGTATGAGATGTAAAAAGATGTGATAAGATGTGTATGAGATGTGATAGAATGTGTTAAGATGAGTTAGGATGTGTTAAGATGTATATGGGATGTGTTAGGACGAGAATGGATGTAATATGGTTGTATGAATGTGATGTGGATGTATACATGTAGATGTATATGTATGAATGTGAATGTTGATGTGGATGTGGATGTATGGATGTAGATAAGGATGTGTATGTATGTATGTAGATGTATATGTATGAATGTGAATGTTGATGTGGATGTGAATGTATGGATGTAGATACGGATGTGGATGTATGTATGTGAATGTGGATGTATGAATGAGGATGCGAAAATGGATGTATACATGTGAATGTGGATGTATGAATATGAATGTGGATGTGTGGATGTGGAAATGGAGGTATGGATGTATGAATGTAGATGTGGATGTATGCATGTAGATGCGTATGTATGAATGTGAAATTGGATGTATGATGTGGACGTACGAACATGGATATGTATGTAGAATAATGAATATGAAGATGTATGTGAGATAATGTAGTCTATATGAGTGAATGGATGAGAACGAGTACACACTGAATGGAATGTGGAATAAGTAATGTGGTCCGAGAGTGGATAATATGGAAAGACAAGAGTTCGATTTAGAAACTGTATTTTGTGACTGTTTGTAAATGACTGTTTTATGTCATGAATGCTGGGGAAGCATTTTGACCGTCTTGTGGAATTAAGGTCATGAAGACCTAACTGTTAAAGTTGCAACTGCTGAAGACGGAGAGTCAATGGAGGACGTCTCGCGTAGCAAGGTCGATCGAGGTCTTGACCAGCCTCGACTCGATTTAAATGGTGAGCTTCCGGTACGGTGGATGAGGGACCAAGGAAGCGGCCTATGAGTGAAGCGCTAGGTCACCTGCGAAGGATCCTAGAGGGTGCTGACCATACGGTGCTCGGGCTCTGGGTCGCCGAAGATACCCACACGTGCGTCGTGGAAGATATTGGAACAAGGAGTAAGAGTTGTTTTCTGAAACCAGGCATGGATCTGGTTGATTGACCTTGCTGGTCCTCAACAGATGAGTCCATGGCTCTTTTATATGGATCTGTGGGTTGATCTTGCTGATCTTCCACGGAGACTCCATTCTATTATATGAATATATTGCCGGTTACTATGAGCTAGGAACCATGGAAAAGGCCCCTGAGAGAATAGGTGGTGAGCGTTTTGGTTGCCAATGATGCCATAAGTATACCGATGAAAGAATGACTGGAAATAAGGATTCAACCAGAGACTTTGAGGATTGTCATCAGTGACATAATGGTTTTATTAAAGGATTGTTTTAAAGCTAGTTGATGCTAAGAAAAAGGCAATTTCATATTGGGTGTGTAAGTGGTATGACTAGTTTTATGTTTGCATGAACTTCCGGCTAGGGGGCCTTGGAACTCTTTTCCTTGGTACCCGGGACAAAACCTAACCAAATTCCAAATTGGATCCCATCACTACAGTGGTTGGGCGGTTGGCTAACCCATGGGATCGGATGGGGTTAGGCTGGACTGATGGATCCGTAAATCGAGATTTAATTTCTATTATTACGATAGATGAAGTAAATCCCGGATAGAAATTGTTCTATGGATAGGAATCAACGGCTGTGCCTCTTGATGGGGAAAAAAGCGTTGATCCCAATGATCCAAGTGCAAGTTCTTCCTTGATTTGACCAAGTACCGTTAAAGGTGCAGTCAGATCAGTTTGATCAGTAATGATCTTGACTACGTTAGAGTAAAGAGTTATCCTGGTGGAATGGCCCGTGCTTTCCGGGTAAAGGAAGTTTTTCCGGTTTCGGTTTTGGACAAACCGACGGATTAGTCTCTTGTCCGGATATCCGTGGGCGAGGCCCCGAGTGTGGGACCCCTGTCCCGCTCGAGAAGTGCTACTTCCGCTGCTAGTACCCCGAATCCGTTGCTCGGTGGGAACAGGGATCTTACAAAGGCAAAGAGCTATGTCAAGATGGAATTTGCAACCATGCTTTAACCTTGGTGTCTATGAAGCAAATGAAGAGAGATTTTGAAGAGTTTATGCCTTGTTTACATGCTACAACTCACTCGTCATCAAGAAGAGGACAATGGGCTGCAAATACATGATGAAGAGATGGATGCCTTGTTGCAAGAGTACAAAGATGTGTTTGAAGCACCTAAATGCTTGCCACCTACTATAGAAGTCTACCATGCCATAGAGCTTGAGAAGGATGCAAAACTAGTCAATAAGCCTCCTTATAGGTTTTCAAAGGTTGAGTGGGAAGAGGTGGGCAAAGCAAGTGGAAGAGATTTTGGAAATGGGATTCATACAACCAAGCCAATCACCTTTCACCTCACCCATTTTATTGGTGAAAAACAAGGATGGATCTTATAGAATGTGCATCGATTATAGGGATCTCAACAAGATCACTATAAAGAATCGATATCCCATTCCAAGGATTGACGATTTACTTAATGAATTGAAAGGAGAAAAATATTTCTCCAAGATAGATCTCAAGTCCAGGTATCATCAAATAAGGATGAAAGATGGTGATGAGTTTAAGATGGCATTCCGGATTGAACGGGGTCTATTTCAATTCATGGTTATGCCTTTTGGATTATCAAATGCCCTGGCCACATTTCAAGCTCTCATGAACAAAGTTTTAAAGCTATTCCTCTACAAATCAGTTTTGAAGCTATTCCTCTACAAATCAGTTTTGAAGCTATTCCTCTACAAATCAGTTTTGGTCTTCTTTGATGACATGTGTATAGCAAGTCAAGGGAAGAGCACTTGATGCATGTGGAGCAAGTGTTGAAGGTATTGAGAGAGCACAAGTGTTGAAGGTATTGAGAGAGTACAAGTTGTTTGTTGCCAAGAAAAGCAAGTTCACCTTTTTGTCACAAGAAGTGGAATACTTGGGTCACATTGTGAGCAATGATGGTATTAAGATGAATCCCAAGAAGGTACAATGTGTGAAAGAGTGGCCTACACCCACCAACACTACTTAACTAAGGGGATTTTTGGGATTATCATCTTTTTATAGGAGGTTTATATGCCATTATGCTCACTTGGTAGCCCCACTTACCAATAGGCTTAAGAAGGAAGCATTTTTTTGGGATGCCATGGCCGATAAGAGCTTTCAAAAGAGATCAAGCAAGCACTGATTTCATCTCCAATATTGGTTTGTTCTGATTTTTCTAAGCCTTTCACTATACGGGCTGATGCAAGTGGGAGATAAATCGGTGTTGTGCTATATCAAGAGCATGGGGTGATTGTTTATGAGAGTAGAAAGCTCACTGAGAAGGAGAGGGAGCTTCATGTTTATGATCTCAAGGAATGCTGGACATTTTGCATGCCGTAAAGAAGTGGCATCACTATTTGTATGGTGGGCATTTCAAAGTAAGGACCGATCATCGAGTACTCCAATTTTTCCTTACCTAACAAATCTTTCTCCAAAGCAAAAGAGATGGCTTGCTACCTTGCAAAATTATGATTTTGAGATCTTTTACACGGCAGGAAAGGACAATGTTGTGGTGGCGGATGCACTTTCTAGGATGTGGGCTTGCACTATATACACTATTTCAGAGGTGTATTATGATTGGATTCATGAGATACAAGAGGAGTATTTGGTGGATGACATGGCTGGCCCAATGTTTCAGAAATTACAGCAAGGGTTATGTGATGAATATCCACATTTTGATGTGCGCAATGAGTTGCTTTGGTACAAGGGAAAGGTCTATTTCATCCCTCCCTCATCCTTCAAGCTGAAAATCCTACAACAAGAGATGCATTCTTCCCCAATGTGGCAGGTCATTTGGGAGTGTTCAAGACCTATGATAAGATATGGAAGTGTTTCTTTTGGAAAGGAATTTGGAAGGATGTGCATGACTACATGCAAAAGTGTTTGCCTTGCCAACAAAATAAGGATCCCAACAATCATTGCCGGGAGGATTGTTGCAACCATTGCCTATTCTAGAAGGAAAGTGAACACACATAGCCATGGATTTTATTACCGAGCTGCCCACTACTAAGCAAGGGTGGAATAGCATCTATGTGGTAGTGGATAGATTAACAAAGGCAACTCATTTCATACCCACAAAGGTGCAATATACAGCTTCTATGGTGGCTCAACAATTTATGGAGCATGTGTTTAGGTTGCATGGAATGCCTAAGAGAGTGGTGAGTGATAGGGATGTCAAGTTCATGAGCCCTTTTTGGAAGAGTGTCTTTGATTCCATGTGGAGACTACACTCAATCTAAGTATGGCCTATCATCCGCAAACGGATGGCCAAACCGAGAGAGTTAACAAGTGGCTCGAAATCTATTTGAGACACTATTGTTATGATACCCAAGCTTCATGGGATAAATGGCTGCACTTAGCTGAATTTTGCCATAACAACACCTATCACATGAGTATTGGTATGTCTCCATTTGAAGCCATGTATGGGTATAAGGTGCATGTACCTTCTATTGCATTCAATGAGGAAAAGGTGAACCCTCAAGCCAAAGAGGAGATTGAGAAGATGTGTGCAATATTGCAAAGGTGCAAGGATAACATGGCTAAGGCACACAACCAAATGAAGTAATATGTCGATGAGTCAAGGAAGCATGTAGAGTTCATGGAAGGGGATTATGTATTCTTAAGGATCCCTAAGTCAAGGTATGCTTCTTTTTGAAGGGAGACACTATTACAAATCTTGCTCATCGCTTTTATGGACCTTACAATGTGTTGAGAAGAATTGGTGTGAGGTTGCCTACCAATTGTTGTTACCTTCTACCACAAGGATCCACAATGTGTTTCATGTGTCACATTTGAAGAAGTATGTGGGACCTCAATTGGAAGTGATTGATGAGAGTTGTCTCTCCTATGGATGAAGAGGAAAAGATTCAATATATGGCAGAGAAGGTGATAGGAATGAGGGAAAGACACCTTCGTAATAGGTCTATTTTTGAATAACTTGTGAAGTAGAGAGACTTGCCTAATGAAGAAGCTTCTTAGCAGTCCGAAGGCTTCATGAAAGACCCATCCAAAGCTTCTACAAACAATGAATCATAGTGGATAAAGTGGTACAGCTGTATGGTGTCTTTGGACATATATATGCATGGATTGGGATGATGATATGAAGGGTGTCATTGCTATAAATTCACTGTATAGATAGCCATGGCCATTGGTGTACTTCATCACTCATCAATCAAAGCTCAACAAGACTCCGTGGGATTATGGACATCATAGAGAGCAGTCCATATGTATATCAAATAAGTGGACAGCTCTATGTGGATTTCTCTTGTGTGAGACACTTTTGGAATTTCAACAAATATACTTCCGCATTCATGAGGGAAGTCAAGAAGATTCCCAACAGCCCATACATTGCTCCATACATGGTTTCGAGGGGGACGAAACCTTTGGGTGGGGATGGTTTGTAAATGAAAGGGGCTTGGATTTGAACATAAGGGAAACCCATGGGCATGGATATGGTTGGGCAAATATGGGAGGCCAACATTAATAATTGTGAAAAGGTGGGCAAGTATATAAATGAACAAATTGTAATTAGGGCATCTAATAATTTTGACTAATCAAATCATACTTCTTGGAGATCCAAGCTTCCATGGTTATGAAGGTACTCCCTTGAGTGCATGTGGTACTCCCTTGAGTGCATGTGGTACTCCATCATGAGTGCATGTGGTAATCCATTATGAGTGCATTCTCTTTCTTTCTCTCCCCATCATTACACCTATGGCGAGGGGGTTTCTGTGTGCCAGCCTCCCTGCCCTATGGTAGGTTAGGTAGGCAGTAAAGTAGGGGGTTAGGTAGGCCATTCCTCGACAGTGGCATCAATGTTAAGACATTCCCTCTTCCACACCCCTTATGTAGGTGGCTTGAAAGAGGAAGGGATGCTTGTGCCATGGGAGTTTTGGCTACGACAAACTACGCGTATGTAAGACACACACACCTACACCAACAAGGGTTTCTTACAAAAAAAAAGAGTGCACAAGGTGTGCCACTCACCTTGTGTGCGTAGATTCAATACTCCAATCTTGTTGCCTCACGACCGTGCAATAGAAGCTCTTCAAGGTGCATAGAATAAGGAAGCAACCTCTAGGAAGTAGATGCCACAAGCTCTCACACTCTCTTCCTCTCTTTCTCTCTATCTCACACACACATACACAAAGAAATGAGAAGATGCATAGAGCTCTTTGTTCATATTAGAAATGATTTCTTCCAATACCCAAGATGATCCACTCAAGCCTGTCACATTGACTTGAGGAGTGGCCCAAAAATCAAAGTTGGGTGGCTAGGCTAATGTCCAAGACTTGTGTGGGATGATTTTGGCACACGCCACTCACTATCTAAAGACTCTATTTGATGGCATGCCCAAAGAACACTTGGCAATGCTAGCATGAGGTTTTAAATAATTTATGTACAAACTGGCAGCTAAGAGGCATTTGAGGCTAAAAACGTGGGTAATCCCAAAAGTTTCTAAAAACTTATTAGAATTGATCAAACTACACCTAGAGGCTATATTGGTGATTTGTGGGATATCATTGGTGACTCTTGAACTATTGGTGCCGCTATTGATGAATTCCTTAAGCACATTGCATGGCTCCATTGGTGAATTGTGGGATATCATTGGTGACTCTTGAACTATTGTTGTTGCTATTGATGAATTCTTTAGCACATTGCACGGCTCCATTTTGTAACATAATGACTATGAAGCCTTTCGGGGGTGCCCCATTTATAGCACTCTAAGGTGGAGGTTGGGCATTTGGCCTACCCAATCTACACGAAAATTTTAAAATGATACATGCTAAGATAGTCCATGGAACAAACTGGCTTGTGAGAGTGGAGAGATATCTTTTTATGACATCAAATAATTTTTACAACTCAACTGTTGAAATTTGAGCTGAATGATGAGCTATGGTGGATCAAACACTAGAATCAACATAATTAACAAAGTGATTAGCAAGTGATTAAGACGTAATTAGTGAATAATTAGCACATAGATTAATGTAGGCATGGATACTCAAAAACCAGCAAATTCTCATTAGGGCTATGCCTCAATTTATAGAGTTTACATCAAGCATCAAATCCCCTTGATTTCTCCATGATTTACTCCCTGAATATCTCCACCTCTTGCCCGATTCTCTCCACCTCTTCTCTTTTCCCTGAATATCTCCCAGAATATCTCCACACTCCTAAATTCCCTCATGCTACCCATTATTCTCTCCCAGTAGATTCTCCTAACCTTTTCACAGGTTCTTTCACAATTACATCTCTTCTTTTACAGCCTCTATCCAAGAGCTTGTTCCCACACACACCCTTTTCACTTGTATATTTCAACACCTCCCCTCAAGTGAATAATCCTAACACACCTGGACCCTGTATCAAGTTTCCCTCTTACTTGATAGCCCGCGACCAGTGCCTCAAGTCCCTAAACTCCATAGTCCTTGACACTCTCTCTCTCAATGTGTCCAAGGCTACTATAAGTGCCCGTGACCTTGACTAAAGTGCTCACTCATACATCTACCACTTGGCCTACATCATCGGTGGCTCAGAGGTGGTTTTACTTTATTGGGGCAGGTTACATTGGGTTGTGGGTTCTCTCTCTCTCTCTCTCTCAGAAAAGATGATCCGACTCCACTTCTCTTGGAGCCTCCATGAAGTTTGCCGATGTCGTTCCTTCTTCACTGGGTTTGCTGTAGCAGTCTCTCGCCATGTGTCCTGGCTTTCCACATTTGTGGCAAGTGAAGGTCCTCCCTCCTACTCTGCCTCTTCCTCGTCCTCGTCCTCGAGAGAATCCTCCTCGGGTGAAGAATGCTTTTTCCTCTCCTGCTGTTGAGTCGAGCTCTTTCTTCTCTTTGCCTCTGCTCTCTTGCTCCAGTAGAGCTGCTTCTATCTCATGTATCTTCAGTTCAGGTACATTCTTTAGTGTTGCTACAATGTTTTCATAATCTCCTTTATCCACACTCTTCAAAAGTACAGCTAATGCTTCATCATCTTCTACCTTTTTGCCAATAGCTGCCAGCTGTTGCTTAATGCTTTTATATTTGTTCAAGTGTGTGATTAAGGGTTCACTTTCCTTCATGTCCAATTTGTAAAATTGCATTAATAGATTTATCTTGGAATTTTTTGCTTGTGTACCAAATAATTTATTGAGTTCATCCCATGCATCTTTTGCCCACTGTATCCCTGTGATATGGTGAATGATCTCATCATTTAAACTGAGTGCAATAAGCCCCAATGCTTTTTCATTCCTACACTTCCACTCATTTTCCCCTCTCTCTGGGCATTCATCTCTCCCTTCAACTAATCCCCACAGATTTTTCCTCATCAGCAAATACATGGTTTTTGTTTGCCATGTATAAAACTGTTCTCCATTAAAGTTGGCTATTTCCTGTGCTGAATTCATGGTGAAGTGAAGGGGGTCTTACCTCTTGATCCAAAATCAAGATTCAAGGGCAGTGTCTACCCTTTTACAACTCAATCTGGTGTTTAATAGATGATTACAACAATTTTATCAGCATAAAATCACCAGAAATTACATTAAATTGAGAGTAACCAATTTGTACGGGATGGTTGGAGTATCAAACCAACTCCGATTTGAAATCTGAAGTTATAGGGATCTGTATCAGATACCTAATGGTTAATTTGAACCCTCAATTGCACCAAAGTACAGTGATTAGCACTGATTAATCACTGATTAGCAAATTAATGCTCTGTTTTGTGTGCAAAAAACAGAGTATGCGGGGAGTCCAGATCTGGTGCCTTCCACTTCAAATGAGCTCAAATGCTTTGAAAGACATCAATAGCAATGAGTCTAGTAGAGGATTAAGCCAAGAAACACAAGATTTGAGCAAATAATGAAAGCTTAATCTCTGTTTTACCAAAGTCACCTGCAGATTTGATGAAGAGCTTTGATCTCTCTGTAGACTTGATGAAATTGATTTCTGTCTTCACCAGCTTGTAGAGCATGCTTGATTACCCCTTGTGCTAAAGGGAATTGAAGTAATTTGTTTGGAGCAAGTAGCAATGGCAAAAATACCTCAGAAAAACGGCGCCTGCAGAAACGGCGAAATCTCCCAAACGCGCTGGCGGTTTGCTACGTTTTTTACATAGGCTTGAAGCTAAGGAGCTTAGCTAGCTATGGCTAGAAGCTTTTGCCCTAATTTGATGTGTGCTAGATGCTAGAGACCCTCCACTGGCTGGGGGTGAAGGGGAAGAGTGAAAGCTTACTAAAAACTGATTTTTTTGCTAATTATCTTACTAATCCTGATTAATTCACTAATGGGCTCATAAATCTAGTTGATTCTAGGCATGGCTCTGATACCATGTTGAAATTTGAGCTGAATGATGAGCTATGGTGGATCAAACACTAGAATCAACATAATTAACAAAGTGATTAGCAAGTGATTAAGACGTAATTAGTGAATAATTAGCACATAGATTAATGTAGGCATGGATACTCAAAAACCAGCAAATTCTCATTAGGGCTATGCCTCAATTTATAGAGTTTACATCAAGCATCAAATCCCCTTGATTTCTCCATGATTTACTCCCTGAATATCTCCACCTCTTGCCTGATTCTCTCCACCTCTTCTCTTTTCCCTGAATATCTCCCAGAATATCTCCACACTCCTAAATTCCCTCATGCTACCCATTATTCTCTCCCAGTAGATTCTCCTAACCTTTTCACAGGTTCTTTCACAATTACATCTCTCTTTTACAGCCTCTATCCAAGAGCTTGTTCCCACACACACCCTTTTCACTTGTATATTTCAACATCAACACCCCTCCATTATGGCCAATTCGTCAATCACCATGGGAACACATTTGAACCCTTGAGTGTCTAGACTAGAATTTAACTAATTGTTATGCTCTTCACATATTGTCTTCTCTTTTGAGGGGCCTTAACACAGAACACTTGGCACCACTATTGGAGCCTCCAAGAGAGTTAGGCATTGAGAATTCCAACATGACCACTCTCAAAGTAGCTTATTGAGTGCACTCTTATATGCAAGACACCCTTTATTTTGATTTATTGTTTTAGAGAATGGTAAAAGAATGGATCCACTCTTTCCTCTCTCATATGGAAATACTCAAATGGACGCTCTCTTTTCTCACTCTGTCGCCCAACATGTACCTCTTCTTTATATAGAGACCTTAGCATATTGTAGAGCATTCTTTACTTTTCTTTCCCAAAACCTTTCACTTTTAGAAATCCTAAAGCCTTTCTACACTCATTCTTAGTAGCTAATTAATTGAACTATATAGTTTTTTCAAACATTGGCACTGCATCATAGAAAATTATATTCTATGTACATATAAGATATGTGAATTTTATCTACATATTGTTAAGACTATGATTAATTTAACATAATGCCCTACACACTATAAGATTTATAATTTATCTACAAGGATATTACCTTGAGAAAATTTTAAACATTTTTGCAAAGCTTTATGCCTACTCTGTTAAAAAGAGTGATCTACCTTATGCTCATGCTAGAGTACTTGTAAAAACACACTTTATTTTGGATTTTCAATTTTGGTATCCAACATATGGATAAAATTGATCTTAACGTTCCAAAAGCCTAGTGCCTTTTCCTAAATGACATCGTTACCACTCTACTTCCACTTTTTTCTACCAATGTAGGACTTCTAAAAGCAAATTTCAACCTATGAAACAAACTTGAGCTTTAAAATTAAAAAGTGAGACCTCAAAAAAAAACCAACATTTGTTTTTGTGCAAAGTTATATGCGAATGTGATATTTAAATACCACTTGGAAAACTTATAGAAAAGAGTTTGACGGAAAGTGTTAGTTACACCATATTTTCTACCTAGGAATTAGCTTGAATAGATAAATATATCACAAATTTATCATTCTTGGAAAATCACAAGAAATATTTGTGATCTTCAAGCTCACAAGATTCTTAGGGGTTTATGAGCAATCTTGTAGTTTGCAATGGCAAAGGCATTAACCATGACAATGAGAAAAAGGGGAGATTGTCTTTAGTAAACATTAAATTTTAAAATATAATATTGTTTAATCTCTACATTTGATATTATACTTTATATATATATATATATATATATATGTTTAATTTCCGTGGATCAACGCAAAGCCCTTGGATGATCAGCTCAAGGAGAGATGAAACAGAATTCGCGCTAATTTTGGAGCAAGACTCGTAGTTTAATGCGCGCACCAGTAACCGCAGAGGTGGTGCCAAGAAGCTTTTGATGCTCAATTTTACTTACTCTACTGTGGAGCTTATTGTCCTCGGTCTCCTCTCAAGACGTGTAGGTAAGTACCCTCGTTTGATTAATTTTTTTTTTTGTTTTTGCTCTATAATGCACATTTTTCACTCGTCATTCTTTTCTGGGCAAAAATGGGAGCTGTAGTCAGGACCTTGATGTGGACTTTGAATGCTTTGACGCAAGGATGTTCTCTTATTTGTGAAAAAAAATCTAATTCCTCTCGTCTGCAAAAATGGGAGTTGTAGTGACCTAGCGGGTAACCGTGCTACTCATAAATGCTTCACCCTCTTTAGGTAACTATGCAGGTACCGGTTAGCTTAACTTTGTAAGTCCCTTACATGAGGAGAAAGCATTTACAAGTAGCATGGTTACCCGGTAGGTCCAGGTTCTGACACTAGATGGTAGCCGAGTGTGGTCAGATAGCATGAGATGATTTTGGAAAAAGTTTGCGCCTATTCAACTAGGCTACATGCATGTGCAGTGAGTTATTCTATACCTACTACACATGAGCTCTGAAAAGAGGCTCCATTGCAACGGGTTTTCACACTGGCCTACTTGGGGGAGGTGTAGAGGGAGTGGAGCCCTCTTTGTGGGGGTCTTGGGGGGGGGGACTAACGGTTGGATTTTTGTAGATTTACTTTGAGAAATTTGTTATGATTGTTAGAGGTCCATTAAATCAATTGTAATGTAATTCTAGAAAATCAAATATTGAATCTTTCAATCTAAAAACTCTAGGGATCAATATACTTGTTGCCATGAATTTTTTTTTAAAAAAATAGCTTAATTTGAGTATGGGAAGGTCCATTTTCAATCCTCCCAAGTGAAAATTCTCATATTGTGTCCACTCTCCCCTTTTCAAGTCTAAAACCAATCCTAGTTAGGTTTGAAAATCTAGGCTTGATAAACTTCAAAGCCTAGATATCATTCCATGTAGTATGAGGCTTGGGTAGGCACAAATCTTATATATGCATGCCACTTTATGTCCACATTAGTTTCGAGAGGATCCACATAAGCAGCTTGCCATCTCACCTTGCCACCTCCACCCTCCATGTCAACATGGTCAACCTAGTTGACTCCCCACCTTATCATCCTAGTCATCATTAATGCCACATCTTCTTGCCACCTTTGCATGCCACCTCGCACTTGGTGACATGGCATGTCATATCATGGAATTGCCACATTAACCATAATAGTGCTACATGTGAAGAGAAAATGCCACGTGTCATGCACGCATGTGACACGTGGTACCTCCTTCCAACACCTCTCTTTTTTTTTCAAAAATATATTATTCTAGTATTTGATCCACCATAGCTCATCACATTGCTCTAATTTCAACACAAACATACACCACGTTGTCACTTCAGAGCTACATTTAGGGAGTAGATCTACCCCTATATACGGCACAGTCATTGTGCCAAGTGGTAGGATCGTCAGTTCCGAGTATGCCTGGCAGAGTTTCCTATTGGTATGGTCGTCTTTATTATTGTGGATTGATTTTGCAGAGAACTCACCTTCACACCTTTTCAGGAGATACAATCTGAGTATTACTTCTTGGAGCAGGTAATGGTTATATTTCATATTTGTTTCGTGTTTGAGCTATATTACTTATTTGATTGTGTCCTAATGGTATCTCTTGCTTACCTCACCAGGTTGCTATTATGGTCCACATTAGCTATCGACATGTAGAGGTCTATGTAGATGGGATAGCGAGTATCCCCCTGAGGCTTGTGTCATTATTCGAGAGTATTATTTCTATATCAGTGAGATGATCGTTCACATGATGCACATTTTGTGCAACACTGTTTTCGTCTCTGACCCCAGTGAATGGATTTGGTCAGATGGTTGTAGGGCACAGTTCAAGTCATCACACGGCAATTCTATTGACTCTATAGGTAGTACTTATGGTTGTAGGGCACAGTTCAAGTCATCACACGGCAATTCTATTGACTCTATAGGTAGTGCTTATGGTTCTCTTATATTCACAATTAAACTAAATTCACTAGAACATCTTAAAGAAAACAATAACTAAGACTTTGTTTTATGGATTCATAGGTGGCATGTGCAGTCTAGTATCTGAGTAATTTGGTCATTCTTTGAGACTGGTCACGGAAAGGGAGAGCATGATGGTGCGGGTGCGTGTGTGAAACGTGCCCTGAGGCGTCATCAGCAGCTGGCACAGGATGATGCGTTGAGCGGTTCAAAGATACGGTCCACGTAGTCGAGTGGTGCTCCCAACATTTGTGTGGAAGTGCAGCATCATCGTATCCCAAACGTGATGCTCGAATTGTGAGGAGATTTTTTTGGCATGTGGATGGTGGCATGATTGATCGTAGAGCCTCCCATAATTGTGACACAGTACCTGGCATCTTGGGCTTACATTCCATCAGGAGCATGTGCATGGCGGCCCTCACGATTTACACACGATAGTTTGCATGCTTCTGGGGAGCATGTATGGATGGCAATTGGTCACATTGTGCCCCGAGAGGATGGACAGATGCATGGATATATAGACATTCCTCTCCCCCGAGCATCCTTCACATTCAGTGTTGTCTAATGAGCACACAGGTCTTGCGTAGCTATGATGTCATGACAGATTTGCTAAAGGAGGGTGATGTATTTGTTGTTATTGTCGGTGAGAAAAATAGCGAGGGAGTAGACTACTATGTGATGAGTTGCACTAGGCCAAAGTGCATCCTTGACCAGAATAGATGATCATGGGTTTTCTTTTGATGTCCATAGTATGATTGTAGCAGGCCGGTTCTACCAGCAGATTCGACTTCATCGGGGGAGTCTTGAGTTCTAGCAAAATGGAAGTGGGAGTTAAAGGCATTTCAGTTCTCTCATCTAGTGGTTGCTACCATGCTCACTCTTGATCGAGTACAGAGTCGAAAACATAGTTCTCATCCTTGTTTTCGGCTTTGAGTGGATGACCATGAGAGCATTCTAGAGCAGTTGAGAGCTAGAGAGGGTGCTGTTGACTAGATCTCTATCTTGATAGTGACTCTCAGACTAGCTGGGTTAGCTCACTTACATTGTACTTAGATTTATTGGGAGTGACTAACCTCAGAATAGTTGGGGTAGCTCATTTTCATTATACCTTGATCTTTTGAGTTTGTGGCTAAACCCAGAGTAGCTGGGTTAGCTCACATTCTGATATACTTATTTGTTGTTTTTATCATTATGAGTTTTTTCATCATTGAGTATCATTACATTTTAGTTGATGTTCATGGTTTTTACATTTTAGTTGATGTTCATGGTTTTTACATTGAGTATCATTACATTTTAGTTGATATTCATGGTTTTTATATTTTTTTAACACTTTGGCTATCATATTGTTTGTTGAAAATCCCTATGCCATCGTACCCAAACATGCTCCAATGATGGTGGGAATCAAACTTTGCAACAAGCATGTGGGAGGCCCACCCCAACATGCTTACAAAGTTTGGTCATAATCGGCGCATGTTTGGGTTAGTAAGTCTCTTAGTGCTTAAGAGGCCATGGAAAGTCCGGGTCTTCCCCATACCATCATACCCAAACATGCTCCGATGGGGACAAAACTTTGTAAGCATTTGGGGGGGGCACCCCCACATGCTTGCAAATTTTGGTCATTAGATCGGAGAATGTTTGGGTTAGTAATTAGCGCCCGGTGCGGCAGATTTTTCAAGTCTCTTGGTGTTTAAGAGGCCATGAAAAATCCGGGGCTTCTCCATGCCATCATACCCAAACATGCTCCGATGGGGACCAAACTTTGCAAGCATGTGGGGGTGGCCCACCCCCATATGCTTGCAAAGGTTGATCATGATCAGAGTATGTTTGGGTTAGTAATTAGCGCCCAGTGTGGATTTTTCAAGTCTCCTGGTGCTTAAGAGGCTATGGAAAATCCAGGTCTTCCCCATACCATCGTACCCAAACATGCTCCGACGGGGACCAAACTTTGCAAGCATGTGGGGGGGGGCCCACCCCCATATGCTTGAAAAGTTTGGTCATGATCGGAGCACGTTTGGGTTAGTAATTAGCACCCGGTGTGCAGATTTTTCAAGTCTCTTGGTGCTCAAGAGCCATGGAAAATGTGGGTCTTCCCTATACCATCGTACCCAAACATGCTTCGATGGGAACCAAACTTTATAAGCATGTGGGGGGGACCCACCCCCACATGCTTGCAAAGTTTAGTCATGGTCAGAGCATGTTTCAGTTAGTAATTAGTGCCCGGTGTAGATTTTTCAACTCTCTTAGTGTTTAAGAGACCATGGAAAATCTGGGGCTTCCCTATGCCATCGTACCCAAACATGCTCCAACAGGAACCAAAATTTGCAAGAATGTGGGAGTGCCTCCCCCACATGCTTGCAAAGTTTGGTCCCCATCGGAACATGTTTGGGTATGATAGTACGGAGAAGACCCGGATTTTCGATGGTGGCCTCTTAAGCACCAAGAGACTTGAAAAATCTGCACCACCGGGCTCTAATTACTAACCCAACGAATGTGCCCAAACTTTGCAAGCATGTGGGAGTGGACCACTTGCACATGTTTGCAAAGTTTGGTCCCCACTGTTTTAGCCATCTTAAATACCAAGAGACTTGAAAATCTGCACTGAAAAATCTCCGGGTGCTAATTACTAACCCAAACATGCTCCGATCATGATCAAACTTTGCAAGCATGTGGGGGTGGGCCACAAGCACATGCTTGCAAAGTTTGGTTCCCATTGGAGCATATTTGGGTATGATGGTATGGGGAAGACCGAGATTTTCCGTGGCCTCTAGGGACTTGAAAAATCCACTCCGGGCGCTATTTACTAACCCAAACAAGCTCCGAATGTGCCCAAACTTTGCAAGCATGTGGGAGTGGACCACTTGCACATGTTTGCAAAGTTTGATCCCCATCGGAGTATGTTTGGGTACGATGGCATTGGGAAGCCCCGGATTTTCCATGGCCTCTTAAACACCAAGAGACTTGAAAAATATGCCCCGGGCACTAATTACTAACCCAAACCTGCTCCGATCATGACCAAAATTTGCAAGCATGTGGGGGTGGAGCATGTGGGGGTGGAGCATTTTTGGGTATGATGGTATGGGGAGGACCCGGATTTTCCATGGCCTCTTAAGCACCAAGAGACTTGAAAAATCCACACCGGGCGCTAATTACTAACCCAAAAATGCTCTAATCATGACCAAACTTTGCAAGCATGTGGGGATGGGTCCCCTCCCATGCTTGCAAAGTTTGGTCCCCATCGGAGCATGTTTGGGTACGATGGTATGGGGAAGACTCGGATTTTCCATAGCCTCTTAAGCACCAAGAGACTTGAAAACTCTGTCAGCACTGGGCGCTAATTACTAACCCAAACATGCTCCGATGGTGACTAAACTTGCTTGCAAGGTTTGGTCCCCATCTAAGCATGTTTAGGTACAATGGTATGGGGAAGACCCAGATTTTTCATGGCCTCTTAAAAGCACCAAAAGACTTGAAAAATCCGCAGGCAAGTGCTAATTACTGATCATGACCAAACTTTGCAAGCATGTGGAGGTGGGCTTGCAAAGTTTGGTCCCCATTGGAGCATGTTTGGGTACAATGGCACGGGGAAGCCCCGGATTTTCCATGGCCTCTTAAACACCAAGAGACTTGAAAAGTCCACACCGAGCACTAATTTCTAACCCAAACGTACTCCGATCATGACCAAACTTTGCAAGTATATGGGGGTGGGCCCCCTCCACATGCTTGCAAAGTTTGGTTCCCATCCGAGCATGTTTGAGTACGATGGTATGGGGAATCCCCGGATTTTCCATGGCTCTTAAGCACCAAAAGATTTGAGAAATCCACACGGGGTGCTAATTACTAACCCAAACATGCTCCGATTATGACCAAACTTTGCAAGCATATAGGGGTGCCCCCCCCACATGCTTGCATATAGGGGTGCTCCCCCCCCACATGCTTGCAAAGTTTGGTCCCCATCGGAGCATGTTTGGGTATGATGGTATGGGAAAGACCCGGATTTTCCATAGCCTCTTAATATAAGCACCAAGAGACTTGAAAAATCTACACTGGGTGCTAATTACCAACCCAAACATGCTCTGATCATCATGACTAAACTTTACAATCATGTGGGAGTGAGCCCCCGCACATGCTTGCAAAGTTTGGTCCCCATCAGAGCATGTTTGGATATGATGGAATGGGGAAGCCCTGGATTTTCCATGGCCTCTTAAGCACCAAGAGACTTGAAAAATCTGCATCAGGCGCGCTGATTACTAACCTAAATATGCTCTTCTCATGACCAAACTTTCCAAGCATGTGGGGGTGGGCCCCTCCACATGCTTGCAAATTTTAGTCCCCACCATCAGAGCATGTTTGGGTACGATGGTATGGGAAAGACCTGGATTTTCCATGGCCTCTTAAGCACTAAGAGACTTGAAAAGTCTGCACTGGGCGCTAATTACTAACCCAAACATGCTTCAATGGTGACCAAACTTTGTAAGCCGAAAGGTCTACCATTCTACACCACTGCCTCATTGTGCAGCAACCTCTTCTTTTCCAAAACTGCTCCCTTGATCCAGTTTGGCTTAGAGTAAGATGTTTCTTGTCAACTATTTGTCTGCCTACTTTCTCTTTCTTGAAACTTCACTTTGTTATCTTGTTTACATTACTTTGCTGTGGTTACAGATTCACAAGGTATCCATGGTGAATAAAAACTATGGTCGTTCTTGTGGAAGACGCTCTGTGGATGATAATGCTATGAAGGCAGAATTATACCACACATCCTTACCCCGTCGACCTGCTTCTTCTATTTCTTCGGTAGAGAATTCAAGTACAGTCAAAACGGAAGGAACTTGGGAAAGGTTTACTGTTTCGAAAGGAGCATGGGTGCTCATGCAACCTAGTAAAAGAAAGAGACCCCAGACAAAAAATATTTTCTTGGCATCATAGAAGGGAAGAGTACGAGATTTTAAAATCACCAGAGGAAAGACAGTGAAAGAAGTTTTGATTCAGCATGTGTACATGCATAAAGAACTTGTCTTGCAAGACTATCCAAATGATCTTCCGCAACACAGGCCTAATTGTATATTTTTCTATTGTGGTTTTGTTCTTTATGAGGTGCATGGATTTTTAAGACAAAGCTTTCTTTCTTTGCTTATTGATATTCTTGTGTTATTTTATTTCAGATTTATACCCTTCATCATATGAGACATGGCAAAACATCGATTGTATTCTGGGATTTATAGATGTTTTGCATGGATCGATAGGAACAACAATATGAAGGTCGATGTGCAACAGAGCTAGCTCAATCCGGTATATTTTTTACTGATCATTTTTATCAGTTGTTGCTGGACAATGCAAACACACATGGTGTGTTAAGAAAACAAGACCTTCCAGCATGGAATTCAGTGGATTGGCCTCTTCCACATTTTAGTGTTACAGAGGCATATAGAGCCAAGCTTTTCAAAGAAGTACAGAAAGCTCTGAGACCCAATATTGCCACAAGGATAATAAAAATTTCTTTGTGCATGCCTCTCACAGTTTTTGTAGACTTGTTTAATACCTTTCCAGTGAAGGTTTCAAAAACAATGTTCACAGTTAAAGCAACAAGTCTGGCATGCATGCCACAATTTTTGGATAAAGGTTGGGATAAGAAGACATGTAGTTCAGTGTTTTGTGAGGTTGTCCAACCTTCTATGCAACTGAAGTACATGGTTGCATCACAAAATTTCATTTTTTCTTTTTATTATAAGCGCAGTCGAATGCTAGGTACAAAACTAGTCCCAATGGATCAAGATGAAGATTCTTTTGGTGCAGAAAATAAACTTCTTGATATTGATGTTGTTGAGAATGGTGATGTGCTAGTCAATATCACATTAAGACAATGTTGCTCCCTAGCTCAATTGCGCAATGACATTCTATTTGAGACAGAAGGTTCTATTTCAAAGGACTTTTTATTTATCTACAACAATAAGAAGGTATACCATGTGACTTATCCTAGTCTCATTAAGCACTGCTATTAGTTTACTTTACCCTATTATTTCATATTGCTTTTTTGCAGGTGCTCTTTCAGGACGGAGTTTCCAAGCAAATCCAATATACAAAAATACCAATTTCTCAATAATTCGACATAGAGCATGCAATGTGCATATGTGAACATTACATAGTAGAATGTCAAGAATGGCCTTGAAGTCAGGGTCAACTTTATCTCTATTAGGTGCTCTCTTCCACCATTTAGAATCCATTACTTGCGCTGATTCTTTGCAGTAAAGACAAGGAGACTTTCAGTTACCTCCTTTACTAACGTTATACATGCACTTAAGTGTTTTAAGATCCCCCGCCATGTGCCACTCTACTTGAAAATCACCTTTTCCTGCAACATGGAGATTCTCTCCTTGCACTTGTCTTTTAATTATTCTTGGTATTTCCGTGTGGTGAAACAGCCAATCTAGTGTTTCATGGTCTTCTGTCTTTACCTGTGATTATACAAAACAAAAGTCTTACTATAAAAGATTTGAAAACATTGACTAAAATCAAGTACGAAATAAAAAATGATCATACCTGGAATGAGTCCAACCACCATATGTGTTTCTCCGACTGCACACTAAAATACTTCAAACTCGCTTCATTCAATGATGTATCAAGTGCTCCATTCATCAATGTGATAGTAATCCTTTCCATTTTCTTTTCCTTTACAACCTCACACTCATCCAGTTTGATAACAAATTTCAAAATGCCTTTGCACTCTTCAAATGTTATTCCATAAAACTCGACCATTCTTCTTTGAAGTTGTTGTAGATCTACAAATATATTGTTCCAAGGGTCATACACAGTGGCTCCTTTAGCACCATGAAATATTTCTTCAATATGGATATATGGTCCAATAAACTCATCTATACTTTCATCTATACTTTCATTCAAATGACCTCTTATCTTCCACACTGCTGGATTTGGCAGTAAAACTCGTTTAATCCTTTGATCTCTCAAAGTTGAGGATATCGCATGGAAAATCGAACTATATCCCTTCCTGCTAACTCCACTAACATCAAGAGCCTCTTGGATTGTAGTACCATCAACTTGATTATTGGATATAAAGTCTTCTACAACATTGCGTTTGATTGTTTTGTATTTTTTTTCTTCAATCAAACCTTTTGCTACACCACAAGAAAGCAATCCTTTCATTTGTTTAACTGGAAGAAGGTTGGGATCCATATTTTCTTTTGCAGGCTCCAATAATTTCCTATAGTAACAATATAGTAACAACACAATATGCCTATATTATTCAACACTTCCAATCCTGTTTTGCATTAATGGACAAAATAGATATAGTCATTTGAGAGCATTTTTGAGTTTAAAAAATAAAAAATTGCAAACTAACCTTGCTTCCTGAATTCTTCGCTTGCATCCACCAGTCCCAGCCTTCAAATTTGCAATGTTTTTAATCTTCCTACTTCGTTGTCTGTCTCCAAGCATGGTTCTCTTCCTTCTTGATCTTGTTAACTCTTTTTTACTCTTTGAATGCTCCTCAATTTCATTCTGCAACTGCTGCTCCAATTTTGCACGAATAGCTATCTCTTGAATCCTGGCTCCCTTTTCTTGTAGGTACATTGTTTTATATGTTTCTGCAAATGCAGACTGTGCTGAAATATAACCAAGAAGTCCATTTTGTCCATCGCCCGCAAACCTCAATAGTGTGGTTGGATTGACAAATGGAGGTGTAGAGTTTTGTACTAGACATTTTGGATATATACTTCCATCACACCATAAGTCAATATGTTGGAGCCCTTCTCTTCTCATATTTTCCCGTTGTTGAGCATTTAGCACCGTATCCTTTCGTCTTTTTTGTGCTGGAGCATGTTGTTCTTCTAAGTCGATGTGAAGATGATATAATCGTTTCTTCTGAGATTGTAACTCACTAGTATCGGCCATTTTTGTGCTTCTGAGGTTGCAAAGTTGGCTTGTCAATCTCATAGTCTTTTTGTAAAATGAATTGTGGAAGTGTGGCGGTATCCATACAATCATTAAGTTCAGTGATGGATTCTTTATGAGAGGCCTGCACACGTCGTCAAAAGAGATGCGAAATCTTCGAGAAACAAAAAAAATTAAGGAGATATTTAATGCAAAATCGTGTTAGTTAGACAAAAGATTATCTTATTCTTTTCTGAACTGACAGTTCAGTGGTCCTTTACTGACAGTTCTGAGCCACGTTTCTATATTTTATTATTTTTGAGATCTTTTAGGAGAGAAATAAATCGAAAAATAGTGAATTTCTTACAGGGCCCCAAAATGAGCTCCGTTTTTTCCTAATGATAAGTACATCATTATGTGAGCTAAACCCAGCTACTCTGGGTTTAGCCACTAACTCAAAAGTTTAAGGCAGAATGAAAATGAGCTACCCCAGCTAGTCTAAGGTTAGTCACTGCCCATAAATCTAAGTACAATGTAAGTGAGCTAACCCAGCTAGACTAAGTTTAACGGCAACCCAATCAAAATCATCATCTCTGACTGGTCGAGGCTGATGTGCACGTCGAGGAGGCGTGCCGGTTGTGGGGGTCATCGAATATCTACGGGGAGGTCTGTCTCAAAGGTAGGATCATGAGCTAGTACTGGTGTACTCGGGAGCTCACGAGTCTCATAAGTTGCTATAGCCCTCTCTCTCTCTCTACGTTGTGCTACTGGAAGATGTCTCTATCTATAAACCCAAAATCTGTAATCAGCAATGGTACGTGCTTGCCACTCTGTGCGTGTAAGCTCCTTTGCTATAAGGACACGCTACTCATGAGAGAAGCAGCACTACTGCTAGCACCATCACTTGAGGTGCTACTAGGACCAACTCCACCCACATGCTCGTATGCTGTGATTTGGCTCTCGTGAAGGACTCTCTAGTATGCATCAAACTTGTATGCACTCCACTCAATCTCTGGAGGCACCTCAGGCTCCTGATCTCTGTCATCAGTGTGGTGTCGAGTCCCAAGTTAGTAGCTAAGGTAAAATCAAGAGGCCTGCCAATCCTAGCATCTACTCGAGCAAAGCTTGGGTGAAGATCATCAATGCCCAAAACTCTGTATGTCGCTATGTCGACGCGTGCGCGCAAGAGGGACATGCTGAGAAGCGTACTAGCTCCTAGGTGATGCAAGACATGGAAAAAATGTCTACATCCCAGAGCATATCCAGCAGTATTGTTAATGTCCTCGATACATAGAGCGCAGCAAGCATCACGGAGGAATGATGGTGCATTTTGAGGGAGAGGTCGTCGAAAAACCTTTGTAGTAAGAACAGGCCGTGGATATAGAGGCAAGTAAGGCACTATCACGTCTGAGGATCTGTGGAACTCCTGAACATGCAACATCAACTGCTTTGCCCTATGCTTTGCAATCCGCTCCATAATCATGTGCTGTTGTGCCTCAGCTCTAGAACTCTCTACCTCAGTCCGAGCCTACGCAAAAAGTAAAGCATAAAAATAATTGATTAGTCTCTCTCATTAGGTATTACTTAAAGAAATTTATAACTTAGGACCTTAATTATAACTCTTTTACATACAAGAGAAACCTACCTACTGGATGCCAGACTCTCTCGCATGCCATGCCTCTGCAGTCCGTAATGCAGCTCTAAGGAGAGGCAGTCAATCTCCACTCTTGCCTCTACCAACTCCTGAGTGAGTCTCTCAGTGTGGTAGTAGGTGTGGGAACCTACGTGACACAATCAACCATGCCGCTCATGTAAAAATATAGAAAAGTACATATAAACATGTAAATAAATGACTTTAAAAAACTTAAGAAGTAATAAATGTGTAAATACCTCAACATCTGTCATCGATATCGATCGTGAGAACAAGCACACCACGTGCTGGATGCTCTCCATGGTACTCCGTACGTCTATGCCAACCTGGGTGCCAAGAGCCTCGACCGTCAACATAGGCACAAATGCCGGATCTGTAGGAGCTACATGAAGGACTAGTGGAGGCTACCTACCCTGGTCCTGGAGACGGCCTCGGCTAGCACCACCACCAGGGACCGATGGCTAGTGTAATCCACCTCCTCCCCTAAGACAAACTCTGCATCATATAATTGCTTTGCGAAGTATATGGGAATCTGGCGGTTGTTCGGCATCCTCCCATATGCGGCAACATATCGACTATAGATATGTGCTGCCATACGAGGATGCAAACATATCGACTATAGATATGTGCTGCCATACGAGGATGCAAACACCACGAAATAGTAAGGGCCTTGCCCACCCCAAGCCTCATCCCACGGCTATCGAGGAAAAGATCTAAGTAGTCTCCATCCCTAATCGGACCAAGGTCATAGACCTGACCATATGTCAAGCCATGTGACATAGGAGCAGTGCGATGGTGGGCTATCCACTCATCTACATAAACAATATCGTGAAGGCTAGGAAGGGACGATAGCATCGCCTCCAAGTCTACCATGATATGTAATGTAGAGGGTGTGTCTCTAGCACTCCTACTATACGGATAGCCGCTAACTCGCGGTCTATCTCCCGCAATGAGGTCCACAATATACGAGCGGCCCTCCTCGTGGCCCTCCTCTCGTGACTCCATGCTAAAACCTAAGCCTAACACAAAGGTCCAATGTGAAAGTGCTAAGTAGCACTAATGAAGCTATAAAACAATGCTAATGGGCCCACTAATGCTAATCCAAATTAAGAGAGTAAGGAGAGTGAAAATGACTCGTGACAATGAGGCAAAAAGAAAAATTTCTGGTTTTATAACCTGGAACGAGGCTCGGTGGTGGTATCATGCACTTGGATGGTGACTTGATACCCGGACTGCTAGCATGGAAGTAGTTGGTATCTTGTTCGAGATATGTCACTTTTAGGCTTGAGAGGCACATGTCGTGTTTTAATTGATGGCAATATCACAATTGATGTACTCCGCTCGAGATGTGTTGATGTCCTAGAGAGAGTGAACGAAAGTGAGTACCCTCATCTTGCAACCACCCATCAAAAAATCAAATTTCAACCTCTATTTTCTCCCAAAACCTTCTCTATCCCCTTAAATGTGACATCTTTTTCTCCCAAAACCTTCTCTATCCCCTTAAATGTGACATCTTTTTCTCCCTCATTTATTTCCTCCACTTTTCCACCAAATCACTCTCATTTAATGCCTCTAAATTCTCCTATACCCTCATCTTGCAACCACCCATCAAAAAATCAAATTTCAACCTCTATTTTCTCCCAAAACCTTCTCTATCCCCTTAAATGTGACATCTTTTTCTCCCTCATTTATTTCCTCCACTTTCCCACCAAATCACTCTCATTTAATGCCTCTAAATTCTCCTATACCCCCATCTTGCAACCACCCATCAAAAAATCAAATTTCAACCTCTATTTTCTCCCAAAACCTTCTCTATCCCCTTAAATGTGACATCTTTTTCTCCCTCATTTATTTCCTCCGCTTTCCCACCAAATCACTCTCATTTAATGCCTCTAAATTCTCCTATCACTTTCCACATCGTCATTCTTGCAACTAGGTGGGGGCCAAAAAAGTTTTTTTTTTCATCTTTTTTGAATTCTCCTACTTTTTAAAACTTACCCCAAACCCATATATATATACATATATATACATATACATATATATATATACATATATATATATACATATACATATATATATATACATATACATATATACATATACATATGTATATATACATATATACATATACATATACATATATACATATACATATACATATATATATATACATATACATATATAGATATACATATACATATATATATATAGAATTTTTAAAACTTAATTTCCACCTAAAACCATCTTTACCCTGTCTTTTTCCCTCCAAATCAGCCTCCTCTCTCTCTCTCTCTCTCTCTCTCTCTCTCTCTCTCTCTCTCTCTCTCTCTCTCTCTCTCTATACTGTGAGCTAATGACCTACACACAATCCCTCTCTCTACTATCAACTCTCTCTCTCTCTCTCTCTCTCTCTCTCTCTCTCTCTCTCTACTATGCTTTCATGGCTTAACATCAACATAGAACTGTTAATATCCAACATTACTTGGCCTATTAATTCTTTTCTCCACTTGGAGCTCATCTGGTTGTTCGACTCATCAACGAAGTAGAATCATGGCCTTGTGCAAAATCAGCAATGTGAAAGTGCCATCGCAAACGATGCAAGGTAGATTTGCATGTTTGAGTGTTAGAAGAGTATGCATCTTTGGACAAGAGTCATCTCACAGAACAAGAGAAGATTGCACGGAGACAAGGTGGTCACACAAATGTGGATCTATGGATTGATGGAAATCTATACCCAGTCTACGCGATACCCACACCAGCTTTCAGAGACTTGCTCTCATTTATTCAGTCTCTGTGAGAGATGGTAACAATGGGATTCTCAGGTATTGCAAGAGATTATCAACAAGTAATGCCAGTGGAGTATTCTACTTGCCCTTGCAATTGCATGCTCTTCAAGGTACGTTAGGTGGTTTGCACCAAGCCCTACTTCAGTCTCACGTCAAGGTTAAGGAGCTCGAGGATGTAAATCGAGAGGGTGCAACATACATTGAAAAGTTAAGGTAGACCATCGCCCACATGAAAAGCACCGTTGTTGGAGCTAGGGAGCATAAAGAGGCCACTCAACCACATTGAAACACTTGCTGTGGGAGGGGGTGCTCATAAGCGAAGAGTTCACAACACAGCGTGGTATGGCTCTTAACCATTCCACTCATAATGTTGATGCACTATTAGTGTACTTCCAAGTTTGAAATGTCAATGCTATCTTTTTGGTTTGTAGAGTATTCCTCTAAAATGTTACAGGTACTGATGAGTCTAGGGACTGTAATGAGCTCTTGGGCTCGATCACAATAAGGCAGTTTGTGCTCGATCACAATAAGGCAATTTGTGCTTAAAATGATCAAGGATCCCTGTGGTGGCAAGAAGATATGTTTGGCGGTGCCCAAGGATATCATGTGGCGAGGTAGCCCAAACTATTAGTAGTGCTGAAGTTGTTAATGCATGTGATGAGGTAGGAATTAGCACCAAGGGCTATAAGGCACTTCATCAGTTGTTGCTAGGAGACTTCGCAAGAAAGGTATCATGCACAACCTTTTTCCGTCACCTAAGAGAGTATCATTAGCTAAGGGAGTGAGCAATGAAGACATCAAATGCAGGATTGGTGAGTACTATCACATCAACGACACCCTCTCCATTGCAGCATGGGGGAAAAAGAAGACAGCACATGATATGGTTTCGTTTCCTTACAACAAATTCAACAACACATTTGTGGACCTGTAGATGCTACAAAAGGCTATGATATTATTTTATGGATTGCCTGCAGGATGTAAGTGGGGTTTGTAACATTATAATGTTTTTGTTCGTGTGGTGCACGTTTTCGCACTAAGAGCATAACATTGTGTTTATTTGTGGATTTCATAGGTCAAACAGTCTCATTCATTTTGAAGTTAGATGAGTGTCATATAGTGAAGGTAAGGAGGCTAGAGAGAGTGAGTACTACACTCATGAACTATGCTATGGAAGAAGCCTTTAAAGCTAGTTACGGTCGTGTGAGGAACTAGAGAGTGATGGAGCTAGTGATGGGGAGATTGATGGAGCTAGTGATGAAGTTAGTGTGATGAGAGCAGAAAGAAATATGGTGGTTGGGAGCTTTTGAGGTTCCCAAGGAGATGCATGAGGTACTAGCATGGGTCTTTGAGAGATTTTCTTGGGTTAGTAATGTGATTAAGGCACTAATAAAGGGTCAGCACTTAGATGTTAAGGGTCTAGGAAGTTTTGCCATTGATTGGCATCTGGGTGGGGACCTGAAGATAATCAAGTGTATGCTTGGTTGCACTCAAGGAGCAAATACTACTCATTCATGCCCTTTTTGCATGCATGGAGTGAAATAAAAAGGCAAGAAGAAATGCAAGGGGAGAGACATCAGTGTTGTGAAGAGGAATGTGACAAAATGGGTAGTTGCGAGGGTGAATGGGATGTTGGTGTACTTTCATCACCTATGTTGGTGCCTCAAACTAGGGATTTGCGAGATAATGGTTGGAACCCATTCTTCCTTTTCCTCTCAAGAATGTTCACTTTTGTACTTTGCATGTTCTTATGCGTATCTTTGACAGCCTCTTAAAGTGTCACATAGACGATGCTTTCACTATGCCCGCTAAAGCTTGACAAGATGAGGCGATTACAAAAGTATAGAACATTCTCAATGAGATTGGTTGTCATGGTGGTAATGTGGAGATTTGAGTGAACCAAAAGACCTCAGGCGGTTCTCACATGGTTGCGCCACCTCTAAAAGTGTCGCATAGACTATGCTTGGTAATGATCAACAAGATGAGGCAATTACAAAAGTAGAGAACATTCTCAAAATGAGATTGGTTGTCATGGTGGTAGCGTGGAGATTCGAGTGAACCAAAAGACCTCACGAGGCATGTGGTTGCGTAGAAGGTTTCAATGTGGTTGCATAGAAGGTTCTCATGTGGTTGCGTAGAAGGTTCTCATGTGGTTGCGTAGAAGGTTCTCATGTGGTTGCGTAGAAGGTTTCAATGAGTGGCATGAAGGCCATAAGGTTTATCCAGTAGCCTACAAACACACGCAAGAAGGTTCTAGCAAATGCACACAGGGAAGATGTGAAAAGCATAGCTCCAAAGAGATGGGAGTAGTGGTGGAAAGACCTTTGTACTTGCACTACCTCGGACCGCTTGGATGCAAATATTGTTGTCTTGAGTGAGCAGGTGTGGGTAGATTTCAACAAGGTTGTGCGGTTGATGAATCTAAGTAGCAGGATTAAGGAATAATGCAAACAATTTCAAGCAGAGTTGCAAAGCTTCATTAAAGTGGTGGTCAACACATGGGGTTAATTGAATATCATGCATTACATGGTATTCCATAGATTTCTAAGATTTTGTACTAAAGATATCTTCTATTTTAATGCATTTTACAGAAAGGTGGTTTTGTTCTCTGACTACAACACATATTGTACGCTCATGGTGCATGGTTCATGAACACATATGGCTCCATTGACATGGGGAGTACCCAAGTAATGGAGAAGAGTCATTACCATGCAAGTGGAGTGTACTTCAAGAACACACAACATGGAGGTGGTAAAACTCACATAAACTATCTCAAGGAAATGTTTGATTGGTTCTTTTGATACACCTTTGGCAGAAACGTTTCAAGGGTCTTGCCTGGACACCTCACTTTTCAGGCTCTCTACTCCCTTATGCATTGTTATTTTTACTTCTTAAAGTTCTTGGAGCTACCTTTGCAGGTTGTTTCGTTGTGCTCTTTCTGCTTTTATCTTTTGCACATCCTCCTAACAAGGAGTCTTTCTAGTTCCCAGCAGCAGTAGCAGACAGCTTGCCAAGTCTTGTTATATTGAGCATATGCTAATTCTCTCTGCTTGAGGCTTGATTGCAGTCTTGATATTTCTTTTGGCCTTTCATTCAAGCACTTTTACAAATAATTTAGGGCTCCCTGTGCCCATTCCATGTCAACATTTTCTAAGAAGGTCGAAGTAGAGAGCTCCTGTAGGGCTGCACTTATTTTCCTAGCTGCTTTACTCTACATGCTTCCCACTTGTTTCCTATCTGTCTGGTGCTAAATGATGGAGGCTTACCAGTTGATGGCTCAAGCGCGTATAGACCTCCTTGAACCCACAAATCTAAATGCTTCTTTCCTTCTGCACGTAGCCTTTGAGCTTCAGCCTCATCATATAGAGCTTTGTGATGAATACTTCTCTAGGTGCAATATTCTTTAAGTGTGGATCAACTCTTGGAATCGCCCATAGCAATAAAAATGATCCAAAGAGAAAGCAAGAGATGACGGGGAGAGAAAAAAGACAGTAGAAAGAAAAGAGAGGAAAAAACTCGCGTCATGCCCTATAGAAGAGAGAAGTATGTTATGTATTTAAATATTTGAAATTAGTTTATTTTAGAAAATATGTACTAAAGTAGGTAAGAGAGGAGTGTGGAGAGGGAGACCCTCCTCTCTCTCTCCCACACTAATGCGCGCACGTTGGGGGGGGGGGCGCCAAGAGGATAGGTGAATTAAAGACTATAGGTACATGATGGATGGCATATTAAAGACACTCTCCTCTAAATATAGGTAAAAGAGATGCATTTAATATAGCTATTTGTCTCTACTATTTTAGTTAAATCACTTTGATTAAGAAAGTTAATCCAATCCTTACACGACCCTTTTTTTTCCATTTTTGGCCCTAATAAAGCATCTTCCATAGCCAAGTTCTTATATAAAACAATCATAACAAGGTTCAGATACCCAATCAAGTTGGTAAAGTAACTAAGGAATGCACTTCCTAAATGAAGTAATTAAAAGGCTCATAGAACATCGCATGGTAATCCACAAGAAGTCAACTACCTACTATTTGCAGAGGCGAATGGTCAGGCAAAGTCTACCAATTAGATCAAGAAAGGAATCTTGATTAAGATAGTGAACGAAAACAAGATGGATTGGGAAACAAAGTTACATTCAGCACTATGGACGTTCAGGACATCTTACAAGAATACCATAGGACTCACACCATTTAGTATGGTGTATGGGTTGGAATGGTACCCCATGGATTTCCTGGTGTGCCAACCCTCAGGATTGTTGTTGTAGAAAGGCTGACTCCTTCGGAAGAATCAAAAGTGCAAAGAATAGAGCAACTCTTGAAGCTTGATGAAAAGAGGATGTTTAGTCTATGGACAACATAGATTGTCTAGAAGAAAAGAAAGCTGCAAGTGGAAAGGAGCACAAAGTTCAAGATATTTGAACAAGGGGATAATGTGCTTCTTTTTCCTCCAAAGTGGGACCACATCGAGGCAAGCTCAAGATGAGGTGGACAAGTCCATACCAAATCTCAAAAAAACTTGGAACTAGGACATTTGAATTAATAGGTTTGGATGGTGTGAATGGGTAGTACAGATTGAAACCCTATTGCAGCAAAGCTTCTAAAGGTAGTGGAAAGGGAGCTAGATCACTGAGAAGAAAAAGGTGAAAGTAAGATGATGAGAGTTTAGATTAAGTAGTAGTGTGCATGACTTCAACATGCAAGATGAGTGAAGGTTCAATGTCATCAACTACATCATGGAAGTAATATGGGAACCAAAAAAATCAGGAAGCAAGAGCATGCATGAAGGCAAAAAGAAGAGGCTTACATTAGTCTTGTCACATCCCTACCTGATAATGATACCCCTCATAATGTGCATAATAGGCACTCATGCACCCATTAAACAAGATGACATAAAGGAGCAAGCAGTTATGGTACCACCAAGAAGTGTGCGTGAAGCCAATGGCCCCTGCCAAGCTAATTTGGGTAAATCACCCTTTTCTTTTCCATTATATTATCTTTTTATTTTTCATCACACTCATCTTCAAAAAAAATCTCTACCATATTGCCTATTCTCTCTCTCTCTCTCTCTCCTACCTTTGACTGCATCAATAGAGTAATGGAGTACGAAAGCCTCACATCAACCTTGTACAAAGAGGTTGAAAAACATGTGGAGTGTCTAGAAAAGGTGCTCTTGAAGAATTTTGTAGAGCTACCATGGGATAAGCTATAATATAACTTCAAGGCTAATGAGCAACTAGAACAATTGAGGAAGACCAATACCATCACATTGCCCTCAAGAGAAAAGAAACCATTCACACTGATGTGTACATAGCATACGTGTTCGGGCTCCCATAGAGGTGAAGCCTACAGAATACAAAGACCTTATAGAGCAATTTGGGCCGCTCAAGGGTAGAGCCAAAGAATACAAAATCACAGGCAACCTAGATGAGGACATTTAAAAGAGGATAAAATTCATTGTAGAGATGATATCCCTTACACTCAAGCCCTATTGCATGTCTAGGAGGAGCTATGGGGGCTGATAAAGACTATAAAGGTTGGAACAAGAGTAGCTTGGGTTGAGGTTCTTTACAATAACCTCAAGGAGCAATTGAACAAGTTTTCCAAGAAGAAGACAAAAATCAGTGGTTATCCGAAGGTATTGTTCCAAGGAGCTGAAGGGGTACTAATCTTGTTTGATTTATTGGGGATAGTAAAAAAGGCTTATTTGGATATTGCTCAAGATTGAATAATCAAGCTACTATTTTCAAGCAAACTATGCTTGGTGTGTATAAGCAATCTGTTAAAGAACTAGAAGATATCATGATCTCACAAACTCAATCTGTAAATGAGTTGGAAAGGCTACTTCAATTATCTCATGAAGAGGTAACAAAGCTTAGACACACTAACCAACAATTGGAGGAACATGCACTCCAAAAAACCCAACTAAAAAGCACTCCTTTTGGGTTAAGAGTGAGATTTAGACAGTTTAAAAGTGTTACATGCCTAGCCGCACATGGGGGTGCTAAGAAGAAACAGATGAGGCTTGCACAAAGCTACATGAATAGTGTGGAAGTTTTCTGCTTGGATAATCCTCTAGATGGAATTTCTATGGTCAAATCTTCTATCAAAAATAATGACATGATTGAAATGCTCAAGCTCTTGCAGTGTGTAGGGCTTCGAAGGAAGGTAGTCAAGGAACTTTGCAATGACTTTTGTGACTTGGTCAAGCCTGATGAGGTGGTGGAGGCATGTGACAAGGTTTCAATAAGTAGAAAGGGATACATAGCCATATCAAAGCTACTCATCCAAGGTATGAAGCCTCATCGTCTTCGTGTGTTCGTCTTACCCCAACCACATACCGTAGCAATTGTACAACACCAACAAAATTTGGCTATTCCACGGTTCATAGGTGAATACAAACACATTGACAGTTTAATAATTGTAGAGAAGCCAAAAAAAAAAAGAAATCAATATTCAATTACATGTATAATAACATATTTACATATGTTAGAAGGGTCCAGTTAGCCATGTATAATAACATATTTACATATGTTAGAAGGGTCCAATTAGCCATGGTGAAGTTCTATCAGGTGCGCAATAGAGAGGACTATGAGGGTAATCTTATTTTTGTTATCAAACTTGATGAGGGAAAAATTCTCAAACATCAAAAAATAGAAAGAATCAGTATAGGGCTGATGAACAAAGCCTTAAATTATTCCCAAGTTAAGGAAGACCAACCATTACATAGCGCACAGTCAGAGATGGAACTATGGTACATAGGGGAAGCTAAAGTGCTAGATGAGAGTCATGATACTCTCAAATGGTTGTTTTGGCACACAGACAGAATTTCCAAGCATCATTTATGCTCAAAATATAAGAGAGAGCTTGTGGTGAATGGGGTAGGAAACTTTACCATTGAGTGCCACATGAGTGCCGACTTGAAAGCATTAAATTGCACACATGTATGGGGTGTGTGGTGGTCCTTGATGTGCAAGCCCATGCCTCTATTGCATGGTAGGAATGAATAGTCCGGATTGGTATAACCCTACAATGGATTGTACAAAGCCTCCATCTAGATACAAGATAAAGCAAGTAACTAGTCATAAATACCAGACCAAGGCTACCAGACCGGATTGGTATAACCCTACAATGGATTGTACAAAGCCTCCATCTAGATACAAGATAAAGCAAGTAACTAGTCATAAATACCAGACCAAGGCTAAAGGGAATTCAAAGACCAGGAGCAAGGGAAAGTCAACAAAAATACTCGAATTCAAGGGTAAACCATGTATTGTGCTTGAGGATCCCAATTGGGATCCCATACTTACTATAAAGCTAGAGATAGTTCACATTTGTATTTTACTTCCAGAAATTAGGATACTGAATAAGCTATTAAAGCTTCATCTTCTTGACTATGCTCATTCCATTTTTCCATCAGAGCTATCGGATGGATGTTTAGAGTAATGTGATATTTTACTCTCTAACATGGGCTTTCATGGTGGACATGTGCAACTTAAAAAGGATGACAAAAAATCAGGTACCACTGGTGATGTTTTGGCATATGTGTCAATGGGAGGAGCCAAATCTAGGAGATTCTTCTCAAGCTATGAAAACAAACAAGTTACAGTAGTATGGGAATGTTGGAAATCTCTATGCGAGCACACAACTAACCAAGCTAGTATTCCAAGGATGACGTTCGTATGAGGGTTTGGATAGAGCTTGATAATTTTATAAAACTCTTACATAAGAAAACGACTAAAGGCGATTATGCAAGTCAGTTTTGAAACAAAAAAGAGAGCTTCATCCCAGGAACCTGCAATTCTTACAAAACCATGTTTAATCTCCTCTCTCTCTCTCTCTCTCTCTCTCTCTCTCTCTCTCTCTCTCTCTCTCTCTCTCTCTCGCTCGCTCATAAAATAATTAAACCATATAAGGAAAACAACAAGAGAACTAATACTCCCTGTAGACGTTTTCCTGTCTCAGCTCAGCCTATCTTGGCTCCCTGTATACAAGTACAGGCTTGCAACTTGCAGCCATTGTATCTCTCTAGTTTTTTGTCAGAATATAGTCGAGTTGGTACTTAAAATTACGAGAATAGGCCTGGTCTACAACTCCTCATGGGCCGTTTTAATAAATTCAACTGTATGCAAAAATTGACCAACTTTTTGGAGATCTTATCATAAATATGCTATTTTTATCATAAATTTATTTTCTTTATATTTCTCTAATTATTTAGAGATATTCATATACTCTCATCTCTAACTTTGATTTTTATTGAATAAATATAATTAAATTCTCAAGAAAGTTCACTCACATAACAAATTCATCTTCATCTACTATCTTAAGTTGTAAACAAAGAAAAATTTTACTTTATAATAAAAATCTTTTTTTTGTGTATTTATTCTTATAAATACCTTTGTTCTCATCGTCAACAAGTCGCCTATCCTCCCACAAGTCAATTGAACCTTGTGGAGGCATCTCTTCTTCTGAGCATGGAATCCTTGGTTGCTCCCTTCCCATATTAGAGATTCACATGGTGTCTTGAATAGCTTCAAGTTCTTCCTCTGTGTGGGAAGAGTGTTCTTGAATAGCTTCAAATTCTTCCTCTGTGTGGGGAGAGTGTCTTCTTGTTCTTCAAACTTTTTTATGCACATTTCTATAGCCTTAGGTGCACCGATGAAATTGTCGCCTACTGCTTCTGTATCAAGCACTGAAAATTCATCAGTGGCATCTCGATCTAAAAAATATGATGCAACTTGACATCCATCTACAATTAAACTAATACAATAGTCCTCCCTTATATTCAACAGCTTTTGGATATCTATTAGTAGTACAAAACTCTTATTTTTCTTTAGTGGGAAGGATGGTAGGCATGGGAGAAGTATCTCCTTCTCTGAATCCTCTATAGAAACATCCTTTTCTTTTGGAAGAATTAAACTTGCCTTAAAATCTGCAGCATCAAATCCCTGCTCATTATTGCTTCTTGCTCTTTATCCACGACCGTTTCTATATCATGAATTTCTTCTTGATTTTGAATTTCCCCTAGAAATGCTAGAGGCTGGACATTGGAACTCTCAAGACTACTCCTTTCAGCATCTTCAATTCTTGATTCTACATGAAGATAGAAAAGAAAAGCCACATAATGCTGAAGAAGCTTGCATTTCCTACTATGTAATGTGCAATGCTCCATAGTGACCTTCACATGGTTAGGAAGTAGGTCATACTTTTTCTGCAATCTACCCTTTTCTGAAGTTGCTGTGACAACATGCTGAGATGATCAAACCTTACACCTTCAATAAGAGTTCCACTATCATCTGTCAATGTATAGAAAGCTTGCATTTCTTCTTCATATAGTCCTTGAAGTGATCAATCACTGAACACACTTCAAATCTGACATTGAAAGATTCCCTATAGCAATCAAATAAAGTTTCTGCACCTGCAAGCTGTAGGAAGTCAAAGAGTCTCTCTGTTAGTGTTTCTTCTATCTCACAGGATCACCTTCATCACCTGAAGCCATTTCTTTGCAGTTAACAACCCTGGAACAGTGTATCTTAGGAGCACACAATAGAAGTTATCACTAGCTAAGGGTTGTACAACTAAGAAGAAATTATGAGGCTTCGAGACAGTTGGAGGAAGCTAGGTTATCCAACAAGAAATTTTGAGGTCTACAACATAGACTGTAGGTTAGAAAGACAACGTGATACGGGCAATCCACTTTGGTCGGATTGATCTAATCGCGTTGTGTTTCCACTAGGGAAAATCTTCTATGGTTGGGCAATATAAGGGGGTTAGACAGCTCAGGGGGTTGAGGGGGGCAACACAAGGGGCTGAGGTAGCTCAGGGAGCTAGGGTAGCTCAGTGGAAAAAGACAAATCAGGGGCAAAGCATAAGTTGGAAAGACAATACTACGAAGGTAGCAATCCGGTGCCATGAGATCAATGCTATCGTGTTGTCTTTCCCTAGATTGGCAGATGGGGCAATCTCACAAAAATGGGGCAGGTCAAGGGGATGAGGGGTAGGTCAGGGTGATGGGGCAACTCAGCAGGGGGCCAGGCAAAGGGCAAGGGAATCTCAATGGAGGACTACAAGGAAACTCATTAGCATAGGGCAGCTCAGGGGGGGCAAGGCAGGGGAAAGAAAAGCTATGGGCAGCTCAGACGCATAGGGTGCTCGGGCTGCTCGGAGGTAGAATTTTTTTAAAAATTAATAAGCTATTTATAGGCGCGTGATGCCACATGGCAATGGTACGGATGCCACGGGGCCATGCCACACCCATCCACAAGTGCGAAGCCACATGTCGACGTATGGTCACACGTGTGGATACACGTGTACCCGTACAATTTGGTTTTTCGTATGCCATGTGGCATAGTCGAGGTCGTCTATAAATATATTGGCCAGGATAATATTTGTTTTTTACTGTACATGCGTGCATAGGTATCCTTTACCCCAGTTCCTCCTCTTGGTCTTCACCCATACCTGTTGTTCATCCTTACCCGAGATCCAGTGGTGTTCATATTAGCAATAGGATCCCATCTTTACCCCAACTCCAGTGGTGTCTAGCTAAGCTTGTCCCATTCGATAATCTCACAGACCGGAGTCATCGGAATTCAATATACATGTTGTTCTTCCACATAGTCAGAGGTGTGCTTATTCTAATCAAATTCTCAACTTTCATGTCTGTAATTTACATAATTGCTTATTCTAATCAAATTCTCAAGTTTCATATTTGTGATTTACATAATTTGCAAAGAAATCAAGCCCTCTAGGCTTATTTCTACACATGAAGGGTCAATCAAGCTCTAGTGGCATTCCAATAGGCTTCCCATCAGATTGTTCTAAACCATTGTAATAGGGTAAATCAAGCTTTAGGAAATTTGGGTGAAGAGTTTCTTTGCAAGAAGAAAGAAACCCCATGAAATTCTTACTAATCATTATAATAGGGTAACTCAACATCACATGTGTAAGGTAAGGTTTCAAATCTGGCCAAGTTTGCAAGGGAGGGATAGAAATAGCACAACCAGCTCTAGCACGTATATGACTAATGCCAGCTAGTATCCCACCAACGTGGTAGGAAAGACGACACGAATATGAAGATCCGGTGTAGCACACGATACTGCATATCACGCGCTGTCTTTCCATTGTTGCTTATGCCTCCCACACCACTCTCTATGCAATTAAATTGCCATTGCAATGCTTGTTCCTCCCACTAGCCCACACCTATTCCTGCACATGAAGAACCAATCAAAGAAATGGGAGCCACATGTTACTACTATGGTGGCAAAGTAAGAAATTTGGCTGGATATTGGCTTTCCCAAAGGAAGACACCCTAGTGTTGTAACTCAAACTCTAGTGTGTAATTTTTCAAATATAGCCAACTTTACAAGGGAGGATAGGATTTGCAACAACCAGTTTAGGAACGCTTCAAGAAAGACGGCACGATTACGACGATCTGGTAACACGCGATATGGTATATCGTGCCATATTTCCACTTTCTACCAGCCCACATTACTCTCTATCTAATCAAATTGTACAATGCTTGTTTCTCACACCATCCCACACCTGTTTCTAGGCAGTTGAATTGCCTATACAATCCTTTTTTCTTCCACCATCTTGTCTCTATAAATTGCATGTACATATGAATTGTTCTACTTTGCATGTCTAAAGATATAGTATGTACATATCATGTTTTACCATATCTGAATCCAAAATGAAGCAAGTTCTTATATGAGGTCATATTTAATTCTATGTTTGATTGAAAGGCTTAGCTTAGATGGCTAGAACAAAGAAAATAGCAAGGAGGGTTCCAGGGTTGGAAGAGAAAGCAGTAAGTGAAAGCGCTTTGTCAAAGAAACAGCGCGTTGTCAAAGAAAGCATGTCAAAGAAAGCATGTCAAAGAAAGCAGTATAAGTGAAAGCGCGTTGTCAAAGAAAAAGTTGAAAAAGAGAATCAATCAACATGTGAATGTCCTAAAAGAGATAAGGAAAGCCCAGAAACATGTCGAGTTACTCATACCCAAGTTTACCTTCATGAGAGTTGTGAGACAGATTTGTGATGAATGGAATCTTAGGATGAGATGGACTGGCAATGCAATATGTGCCCTTCAAGAGACTACAAAAGATTTCATTATAGACTTTTTTATTGATAGTTACATTTGTTCTGCTCATGCACATAGGGTCACTCTTATGGACAAAGACATGCACACCTATAGGCTAATAAAATACAAATTTGAGAAGCTATTGCATCCTATACCATTGAGTGATCCCACATTCAATATTTAAAATGTCCCACTAACTAGAAAACCTAAGGATGCAGGTATTAAGATGATTGAGGATGTTACCCATGATAGGGATACTAGGATTGTAGATCAAATAATAAAGACTAATAAGGGCAAAGAACAAATGGCTGTTGAGGAAGAAAGGAGGGTTGATGAAGAAAGAATAATGGGAGATGAGTTGATAGACATTGAAGCGAAGAATCTACAAGATTTAAAGAATGTACCAAGATAAAGATTTTGCTAATGGTGCAGAGTATCTTGATATAGTACCTTCAGACATGTATATGCTGTCAAAGAGAAATCGAGAAATAAATGATGTTGTGATCTTGAAATCTCTCAAGTATGTAAGCTGTCTTTTTTGAAAATTTATCTATTGATTTGTTTTTTCAAGATAACTACCTAATTTATCCTCTTATTTGTTTTTTGTAGGCTTCTTTTATCCACCCTACCCCTAGAGGCCTATTTTGCTATTTTTTTGCTAGACCCCATAGTATCTATTTATGTAAGAGAAACAAGCACCAATTTTGCAAGGCTGGAAGAATGGTTGAGAAGATGTGACATTGAAAAGGTGCAATATGTAATTGTACCTTATAATGAAAAGTAAGTATTTTATTTTAAATATGTTTTACTTTGTTTTATATCTTTTTATACATCTCTATCAAATGTTTTTTCTTTTCTCTATTTTGTAGGAGCCATTGGAGTGTAATTATAATTGATATATCAAGAAAAGAAAGACATATTTCTTGAATTTCATGCTTAGTATACGTGGAAAAGCCAAATTGTCAGTTTTTAATTTTAATAGAGATTGTATTTAAGATTCAATGTGTATTAGATTAAATAATTTATGTGGTTTGTTATTTTGCAAGGCAAGGCATGTTATACAAACACATACATTTGGTGGGTGATAGCAGATTAATGTTCGACAATCATGTGAATCTTTCCCGCAGATCTAGCTGGATTCACCACCACCACCACCATCAATCCCACCTATGATGGCAAAGAAGCCATCGAAAAGGAAAGGACCTATGATGTCTTCGTTGAAATTCGGGAAGAACAAAACGATAGATGCGGAGAAGGAAAAGGTTTCTTGGAAGGAAAAAGAGGCCAAGTCAAAGAAAACATCCAAGAAATTGGAGTCCAAGCGACGAAGGAAGAAGAAGAGGCCAAGGCTTCTATGGACACTGACCCTCCAAAGTAGATAGTTTTCTGTTCTCATACATTGTAACCAACCAATTTGTATAGATACGACAATTGTAATAAATATATTGTTTCTCATTTTACATTGGTTATCTTGTCTTAATAATGTTGAATAACTATTTTACAAAATGAATCCACAAGACAAGATATATGGGTGCAAAATTATATTTTGTGAAGAAAACTTCAGGATTACAGGGGGCAAACATTTCATGCAACTAAAAGTATTTTCAGACCTTCTTCCCACCATAATACCATCTAACCTTAAATTTGTAGTCTGATGGTATGGTATCTAATAGAAATTCCAAGGATGTACGCACATCCCTCAATGTCCATTTTGTATTTATAGGTGGCTCTATTGTCATCATCACTCAAGTTGACTGTTAGGTCATATTGTACAAATTTTTCCTCTAAATCCAGGCATCCAAGTCCCTCTACTCTTTTCCCATCGTGTGTACTCTAAACTAATGTACAAGACATGTTGTATGTCATCACCACAGATTCAATGCAAGCATTACATTTTATAAGATCACCCCTATGGAGATGACTTCATTCACTTTTCATTCTGCTCCTACTACTTTATCCAAGTCAGACTTAGATATATGTGTAGATAGCCACATTGCTTTTGTGCCCTTCATGTTTGCTTCTCGAAAATATGCCACAAATACATGAAAAGGTATAAACCATGATAGCCTAACCCTCTTAGAAATCCTTCCTGCTTTCATAGACTTTTGAATACCCAAGACAATCTTGGATTTAAATGCTAATAGAGTACCTTTCTCTAGAAAGTCCCAATCTAATGAATTTAGGCTTGGTATAGCCAAACTCTCTAGTCTTCCATAAGCTTCTAGTCTTGTAGAGGGACAATATACTTAGTGTTGTATAAAAATATATATTTATTAATGAAAAAAGCAGATGGTTGATCGAAAAATAATACTTTCCCAAGATCAGCATGCATGGCTTCGAAAGTCCCGCTGAATGACTCCACAGGTTGCCACTCAATGCTTGTTGATGGACAAACATCTATCACATATACAACACATGTGAATAAGCCATAGAATCATAAAGAACATAAGTAAAATTACGAAAAATATCTTACAAATGAGCTTGCAATGCAGATGCTGGAGTTGAAGGATGCATGTGCATCTCTCTTGTCATGTACACATCTTTGCCTTTTTATCCTATGAGGACCTTTGCATGATGGTTGCATAGTTACCCAATCATTTAATTTAAAGTATATGCCATTCCACACACACACCCTGATCATCTTTAACATTATAAAGAATGTATGATGAAATGGCATTAGGAATGCGCCTCGGGTTAGAATGTTGTCTCGACATTGTTAGATGATGAATAGAGGAGAGGATGATGCAAAAAGACAACTAGAAAGAGGTACGATCATGGTAAATTAGGAAATTTAAATGTATTTAGTCATTTTGGAGGGAAGGTAAATTTTGAATTATTACTTTTTGAAGTACTGACATTTGGCACATGTGAGGACAGTGAAGTTGGAACCCACTAAAGTGATGTTGAAATAGCCGCACTATGTCACATTAAACCCACTAAAATAGCCAAAACTAGTGAAGTTAGTAAAAAGTGGATATGACACCCAATGTCATATTTATAGTTGAATGTCATATTTCTATTGGTCCAAAGCTTAATCCAAATCCGATACAAGCAATTAAAATGTGACTCTTTTTTAACGTTTTTGGGCATAATGTGTAGTCTCTCATTGCCTTTGTTTCTACCCATTTGGTGTAGTAATTAGTGCCCACCACTAGAATGTATTTGTTTTGGTCTTCCATGCTGCTTGTTTGAACGCACCCACAAAGTCTATCCCCCCACTTCTAGAATGGCTCCAAGGGTAGTTGGTGGCATTCTCTCGAAAGCATTTGGTCGCCCTAGCATTTGGCATGTGTCACATTTCCTAGCCTTTGGGGTTGTATGGGGCTATGTGGGGTTGTGTGGCATTTTTGCCGAAAGCATTTGGCTGCCCTAGCCTTTGACATATGTCACATTCCCTTACAAACAAGTGTGCATTATCATTGAGTGTTGTTGGCCACCAACAGTCCTACTTGGAACACTTTCCTTCTTGTGATCTCTTTAAAAAAGTGTCCTCCACTTATCCCTTGGTGTGCTTCTACTAATACAGCTTGTTGCTCATGCTCCAGAGCACATCTTCTCAAGATCTGGTCAATGCCCATCTTGTATAGCTTCCCTGCTATTATCATGAACAACTTACTCCAGAGCGCTAAGCCCAAAATGATCAAAGAGAGCCTTGTATTGCAAAAATTGACATTTTATAAAAAAAATCAATTGCTATACACAATCAATGCATAGTAGTCATATAAATCAATAGAAAAGATATTGTCAATAGACCCCATCAAACATACAAAAAGATATGTCAATAGACCCCATCAATAGAAAAGGTATTGTCAATAGACTCCATCAAACACACAAACAACACACCCAACTTTTTTTGACGAGAAAAATATGAATCCTTTGATTTACGTCTTGTGTGGAAGATTGATTTCTTTCTTTTTGTATTGAAGACACCTTGATGTAGTTCATTCCCACGATGAATTGCTAATGAAAGATTGAGGTGAAGACAATGTTTTGTGAAGAGTAACTTTTTTGGACTTGCGAGGATAACAACGACCAAGTTACATTTATTGCTCTCATGACCAAGTTCACTTGGTCTTATATGTGTGTGAGAAAGACACAAGAGATCCAAGGACTCACAAGCCATCTCGGCGGCCGATAGAGAGGGAACGCAATTGATCAAATGTACTTTGATGGGTCATCCTTCAAGTTTGAGGAGGTTGTGGGAAGGAACGACCGTAAACGAGCATTAAACGTCCCACAATCGAATTGACTTGGCTATGTGCACTTCTCTTCTCTTATTATCTTATTATTATCTTAAGGAAGAGTTTCACAAAACTGCCATATGGCAAGAATTTGGAGGTTCTAGAAGAGGAGAAGGTTTGGGTAGCATTTGATTTGTTCCCAAGTAGTAACGTGGAAAAGTCTTTATGTGTGCACTGTGCCTACTACTTTAACTAGGGGAAGCTACCAGACTTGCTATCGTAAGGGCGAGTGTCATCGTTCTTTGACTCGTTTCAAGTGACAGTTGGACATCCATCCCACTACAAAACCACCAGAATCCAAAGGCCATTATCATCCACTTCATTCTCCACAGCAGCAGTACATAGAAGGGCCAGACTCTGAAAGATTAGAGTAGATGGCCTCTGCCGATAATGATGTTCAGCTTCTGAGCTTCTGGGTCAGCCCCTACGTGATGCGCGTTCAATTGGCCCTTGCTGCGAAGGCCATCGCCTACACCAGCGTCCCCCAAGAGCTTGGCCCCAACAAGAGCTCTCTCCTCCTGCAGTCCAACCCCATCCACAAGAAGGTCCCCGTGCTCCTCCACAAGGGCAAACCCGTCTCCGAATCCCTCATCATCGTAGAGTACCTCGACGAGGCCTTCCCTTCCCCTGACGGCACAGACTTGCTGCCCAAGGACCCCTACGACAAGGCCATGGCTCGTTTCTGGGCAGATTTCTGTGATAAGAAGGTAAACAATCCTTAGCTAGTTCTTCATTGAAATAGTTATGCTTAGTTGGTGGTGCGGTGTTTGTGTGGGGGGTAGGTTTTGGAGGCTGTGTTGAAGCTTATGAGGGTGCCAAGGGAGGAGTTTGGAGCAGCGATAGAGGAGAGCAAGGGTTACTTGAGCAGCTTGGAGGGGGCCTTTGCCGCCAACAAGGAGTTTCCTTACTTTGGGGGCTCGGAGATCGGCTTTGTTGATGTGGTGTTGGGCCCTTTGGTGGTGGTGCTGCCTGCTTTGGAGGCTGTGGCCGGCTTTGAGTGGGATTTTGAGAAGTTGCCCCGCTTGAAGGCTTGGCTGAAGGCCTTCGGGGAGTCCCCTCCCGCAGCGTGCTTGCCAAGCCTCTCAAAGCTCACAGAGGCCGCCAAGGGTTTGAGAAAAAACCGCTTCCCAAACGAATGAAAAACCTTTCCACACGTGGGATCACAGAGAACCCTAAGCCTCACGCCTTCCCAAACGAATAAAAAAACCTTCCGCACGTGTGATCTTAGAGAACCCTAAGCCTCACGCCTTCCCAAACGAATGAAAAACCCTCCCGCACGTGTGATCCCAAGTGTAGTAGATTGTAGTGCCATCCCTGAGCAACATGTCTTCTTTCATCTTTTCAATGCGAATTTCCAGTCTAGTAAAGTGCAGTCTTTATTTGCTTTTAAAGAATATATATAAACTATTTCTACTGAGGCTTGGTTAATGTGATAATGAGTTTATTGACAAGTGTTGCCATCGTCTGGGTTTAATTACCGGAGGTGGTCAGCATGGGAAAGCCCTCTAAAGAAAGGATACTATATGGCATACATAAGGTTTTGATTATTGATCTTTGATAAAACCCCCCATGAATAGCAAGAAATCCTCTCCTTTCACGCGGCATCTTTTACTTCTCTCTCTCTCTCTCTCTCTCTCTCTCTCTCTCTCTCTTCCACGCATGGAAGTAAGAGGAAATTGTGGTGTTGCATACATAATCAATTGACATTTAAAGTTCCTTAATCTTAAGCGTTAAAGGCACCCTTAATCTTAAACGTTAAAGGCAATAAACATGTATGGGTCCAACCTGAAATGCACAAGAGGCCCCCCCTTTTCACAACAATTTGCCACATTTCTCGGAGTTGTTATACCAATCTAGATCATGATCACCTTTTTGTGGAAAAAGGATGACATAGCAACCTTCAGATTAGAGGGAGTTGTCACTTTGGAAGATAGCCTCTAGCCCACATGTGTCATGCCATGTGGCATTCTTATCTCTTACCACCTTACACTCCATGTGGCAATCTATGTGGCCCACACCTTTCCCATTCTCCTATTTTGTCTTGATCCTCTTTTGTCTGGATTCTATGCAACCTTTCTTCTCTTTGATACTCCCAATGTCTAATTGTCCTTTGTGTACCCTTAGTTCTTACCTCAATTATAAAACGTCCTTCATGAGGTTTTATAGCCCTTATCTTGGCTACTGTAGCTCATCAATGTTTGCATGCTCTTCTTTTTTTTTTTGAACAAAAATAGTTATATATTTATAAACAATTGGCCTTTTACAAAAAAATATCTTTTTACAACATCACCACATCCCTAGTATTCCCAGTTTCTATCGAGAAGGTCACATATCAAGTCCCAACTCTCATCCTCCCAAACAAATGAAGACTCTCCCCCAGGAAAAGTGAAAGCCCAATTGCATACAAGCAATCAATAGAATTTCATAAGCAAAGCCCTTTAGAGTTTGTTCTTCAAAGTAGTTCCCTTTGGTCTAGATCTTTACCACAACAGGTCTTCTTCCCATAGGGTTTTCGATTAGTGCCATAAATATGTCCATTGGTTGTTTCTCCTTTAGGTACCACCTTTGGGTCTTGGGCCCATATTTGGGATTTTTAGCCCTCACATCCTTCCAAGTATGTTTAAGGGTGCTTTCATAGGTTTCTTTTAGGAAACCAAAGGTGCAAAACCAACATGATAGCTTTCAAAGTTTTCCACACAACTTGCCCATCTTCCATGAGTAATTTAACCAGCACCACTCTTTTCTAGTGTGCTCAAGCAGGGCCTCCATCCTTAGCACAAAATCGCTTACCCCTTGCATGGAAAATCTTGCACCGCTTCATGTTCTTTGCCAAATTGCAAAGAACCATGGGATCCATATATCCCATAAACTAGCAACCCTTCCAAAATTAAGCATTTTCCTATGCCCGAACCAAACTTTATGAGAAAAAATTAGAAAAAACCAAACTTATATTGATGTATAATCCTTCTTGGTAGCTCTTTGTTGATAATGTAGACTTCTGAAATCTTCATATTGTTGAAATCTCCATTGTGGACCCCATGAGCAACTTTAAGTGACCTCCAATCTTTAAATGAAGGCATAATCTTATACTAATTTCTCTCCCTAATGATAGTGAGAGAAGGCATAATGTTATAATAATTCTCTCCCTAATGATAATGAGTGTGCCATAATTTCTTCTCTATACACAAACCCTATGATAAACCAACACACTTAAATAAACACACACCAATCTAGGCTTAGCTAAACCTATGCTCTGATACTATAACAGGAATGTGGAATCATGGTAAGCCTAGTCATCACATGATTAGCATATGCTAAGGATGCTCATAGTAATCAAGGAAATCCATAATGATAATTAGCACACTAATGCAAGGTAGACAAGACATGCACACTAATGCAAGGTAGACAAGACATGCACACTCAACATAATCTCTATTGCAATGTGTTGTAAACCATACAATGAGGTGTTCACACCACAAAGGACACTTGAAAAGACTCTTGACTAACTCCGAAATATTAAAAAAAAACTCCCTCGGAGTGATGGTGGAGTTGTAAGCATAACCTTTCTGTAAATTCTGCAAGGTATACTTTTGTTGTAGTTCTTCAATTGTTTATCATTCTTGAGGGTTGAGGTATGACCCTAGCTTCTCTAATTCTTGTTAATTATGTGAGAATTGGTTAATTACTCATTAATTAAGTTTAATTGAGAATATAATAAAGGTTATGCTAGAGATTATTGATTCATTACTTCAAGTTTAATTGGGAGTATGCTAGAGATCATTGATTCATTGATTTAAGTTTAATTGAGAGCATTTTAGTGATCATTGATTGAGAGCATTTTAGTGATCATTGATTTAAGTTTAATTGAGAGCATTTTAGTGATCATTGATTTAAGTTTAATTGAGATCATTGATTCATTGATTTAAGTTTAATTGAGAGCATTTTAGTGATCATTGATTGCAAGCATATTAGAGAGTATAGTGGAGATTAAGATAAGAATTATGATAGAGTATATGTTAAGAATTATGATAGAGATTATGATAGGGATTATATTAATGAGAGATTCTTGTGAAGCGATTTACGAGATGATGTAGACACTCGTGCTCTAATATTTCAAAAGAAGGATTAAGATTGCTAACCTAGACTAATAACCTCAAGAAATTAATGGACTATAGGTATCATCTTGTAAATAAATTGTGGATGTATATATAAATGTGTAATCAAGTATACACATTCAATAGGATGTGACTTTCTCATAAGAAATAAGTAGAATTTGACTCATGGAAATAGAAGTAAAGTTAAGGGTACATGTAGCTTGACCATAGTAAGAATTCTAGAATAGGATTAAATTCTAGAGAAAAGAATTGGGAAGAGGATGGATTCAAGAGAGAGAATCATGCATAGATAAAAAGAAGAGACTCTTAGTGCTCATTAAATAAAAGAACAAGAAGTAAATGGTAAAGATAAAGATCAATTGAAAATTAAGAATGACCAATGATTAAAGAAGGTTGAGAGAAGGCTCAAGAAACCATGAAGAGCTATGTGCCACGGAACTCTTATGGTGGATAAGTGTAAAGAGAGATGATATGGTTGAGTACCATGGAAATAGACTCAAATAAGTGAGATCCAAGATGAATGATTGGTATGTGCAAAAGGATACATGACTATGTGCTCAATTGGATTCAATGGCTATATGCTTGAGAAGAATTCTATGTCTACATGTTTGCTTTTCTACCTGTTTCGAAAAGGCTATTTTCATGCATTTTTCGGCACTATTTGCACGGCACTCCACTCAAAGGTTGGATTAATGGCGATCTACGAGATAGTGACCCCTCCCGTAGGGTTAGGGGTGAGCTCTTGGAATTGTTTAAGGAGAAGGACGATGAAGCGATCCATGGGTAGGACGAGAGGGTGTGACCTACTACAGAATGGCTCATTACTCTCGCCTCATGAGGTGCTCGGGCGCCCGGGTCCAAGGATCCTAGGCAATTTTAGGAGGGAGATATGTGAATCTACTTTGAGGTAGATCTAGGATGAGCCTAGTTCTATTAGGATCAGAAAAATAAACATGGTATATTCTGGGGTATTCCTAGGGGAGGAAAGGCTCCTACAATCCTAGTTATATTAGTACTGGAGATATCATTTTATGAGGAATGTGTTGCTTAGAGGCCTATGTCGCCTGGAATGATGGTGTGAGATGCACCTAATAATGGTCAATAGAGTGAGCCGCTCTTTGAATGGTCGATGCACTGGACACTAGCATTTTCATCCCGCATAGTTTTTTAGTAATTGATGTGTACATAAACTAAACAAAGGATTGTTTTTAAAAGATGTCGTTTTCCAATGTTTGTTAGAGGTGTATGTGAGTAATGGAGACGAGTGTGTGCATAATCACCGGCTTCGTTGGCCTAGTGGTTGGGCAGGGTGGACCTGAGTGGACCTGAGTTGCGGGTGCTTTCTTAAAATTTGAGACCAAAAATTGTTTGAAAAACATAGATAATCAAGCATGGAAATTTTAGATTTCTAGAAATGGTAGAATCTAAAGTGAAAAAAGTCTGCTCTATAATCGAGGGATAGGATGTTGGAAGGTCTCACTGTGAGCCATCGATATGACTTCTATTGTGAGAGTTATACAAGGACACATCATTGGAGGGAGGAATTGCATGCTATTTCCTAGTGCAAAGCTATTTCAAACCAGTAAAGAGAGAGAAACTATTGGAGAGCTAGCATTGGCACAGTGTCGTAATAAGCGAGGTCCCAAGTGAGTTGCATGGTGGGCTACCCTCTTTCTTATATAAGAAGGCTAAGGGAAGGATAGAAAGAATACAAGCTACTTCAACCACAAAAGCAAGAAGACTCAAACTCAATTGTGAGAATGGGATTGGAAACTCCCTCACAAGTCCCCCCCCCCGTGGGGCCCTTCCTTCCCGGGGTCCACCCCTCTTAGAGTTTGTAGAGAGGAAAATGGCTTGCTCCCCCATGATGTGCATTATTGGGGTTGCCCTTGCCTGTGGTATTTATATCCCCCATGGTCCCTTTTGTGATGAGAGGGTTGGTCCAAGTGAAGGTCGATCAAGGCATGTTCTTTTCCTTGCCTTTGGCAGACATTCTTGGAGCACATGCAACAAAAGAGGGGCTTGATGTTGGAGGGCCTTAGGAAGCTTCCTTAGGGCCACTTGCCCCATTGATCCTCAGAGAAGGTAAGGACTTGGCACCAAGACTGGAGTTTTAGGCAGACAACATAATGAGGAAAGTGAAAGATGGTGGAGGTCTTAGTGAAGGAAATGGTATTTTTGAAGAATACTTTGGGAGAGAGGATGGTATGGGAGGCATAAGAGACTTTGGAGAGGATGGTGGAGAAGGTGGATGTGGGAATCTCGTTGTTGAGAAAGATGTTGTGTTGGAGGAGATTGAGTTGGAAGGTCGTGGGAGGCCAAAGGGTGGTTGGGAAGGGATGGCAAGGTTTGATAGGTTGATACCATCCATAAGACTATCGACATTTTGCTCTGTCTTCATAGGATGGGGTCTAGCTTTTATCTCTGTAATGGTCTATTTAAGCTGGGTGATGGTTTGGTTCTTAGCTTCAATGGATCTCCAAAAATTGTGGCATTGCTCGGACATATGGTTTGTCGATGTTTTTACCTATTGCAAGCTATGGTTTTGGCCCTCTGGGGGAGTGTAGTGGAAATTGTGCTCCAGCTACCCTTGGTCCCTTGACTTCCATGGGTAGGACCTCCAGCTCGTGTTGTGCAGTAGCTCGACAAGTGCTAGAGACAAGAGATCCTAGAGTCGGCCCTCAAGGGCCTACACTTGCAACCTCAAGGGCCTACACTTGCAACCTCAAGGGCCTACTCTTGCAACCTCATTGAGGGTGATGGGGCGATGTTCTTCTGAGTCTCCAGTTGGGCAATGTTGGCATTACTAGAGGGAGTGCTTGTGTTGGGATGCATCCGTCTGCTCCTTTTATTTAGCCGTATATGCAGTTATGTGCCCGGTAAGTTTTAGGAGCAGCAAGATAGTTTGGAAGGAATCCCTGAGAGTGGAGGAGCGCATGTGATAAGCTTTCAATAGAGGTGAGATGTTCTTCTTGTATCGAGACTGGTGGGTTATTTCTCTTGAAAACTAACCACCCACCTGACCGCTCATTGGCACTACCTAGTACTTTCACAGGGAGATGATAGGGACGGATTGGTGGGAGAGAAGACTGATCTGTGCAGTGCCACTTATGCCAACTATTACTGCTTGCTATGTTTTGGCAAAGGCCTCAAGGGGTAGAGGTCTCTCAATCGACCTTTGCTTCTTGGGTTGAGGAGAGTCAACCAGGAAGGGATCGATTGGGGTTTCCTTGTTTTGCTAAGGAGAGTCCCACTCGTCGAGATGGCTACACTTTGGTAGCTATTGGGTTCGGGGAACTCTTCCCAGCCTACAACATAGTAGAGTACCCTGGTGGTGAGAACCATGGCTGCTTCAAACTTGTTGGTCGGGTTTACACAAATCCTATAGAGTTCAGGGTGGAATTGCTTAGCCCAACTCACTAGGCCAGTAGACCTTGCTTGAGGTGGGAAAGAAGGGAGAGTTTGCACTTACTGTACCTGTCACATCGAGCTACCATGGCCGAGGACGTGGGTTAGGTAAGAAGGTGAGGTCCAATAATGTCCTCCCATTCGACACCCTCTTTGTTGACTGGGTCCCTACTAATGATGTCCTTCACCATGGCTTATACTCCGTTCAAGGCTCTGTAGCTTAGACCAGATGTGCAAGGCTTCATGGACCACATTGACCGTGTGAGGACTAAGGTCAAGTCAGTGCCTATAGCATTAGGGACTATGCTAGCATTGAGGTGGCTATCATAGGTGGCTATCATAGGAGGATATGAATCTAAAGAAGGTGCTGAGGTTTGGGTCCCAAGATAGAAGAGTTTCTAGCCCATCCAGTCCAAGTCTGTGTAGGTGCTCCATGACTTCTAGCCTGTTGGCAATCTAGTAGCACTCTTGGGTGTGGTAGCTGAGCTTGTGCTCCACCTTCTTGTCAGAGTGGATGCAATTGTGAAATCATGTGGCTTCCCCTAGCAGCTCCACTCCAATGGGGAGATGTTGGTGGCAGCTACCTCATATTCCAAGAGCTTGGCAACCTTTGTGGTCTTCCACTTATTGGTGGGTGTGAGGAGGATAGTATCTGAAGAGGTCTCAGAGGCCCTTGCTCATCCATGATGATAGTGGAGCAAGGCGAGTGTTGGGAGGTGGGGAGGATTCTAGATACATTTTGCAAGAGTTTGGCTAGCTAGAGAGTGAATAGTAGAAAATGAGAGGAGGGCTCCCTATATTTATAGTTTTTGCTTGGGAATGTATGTATGTATGTTGGTACTTATGTTCACAGGCCATTCTTGGGAATGTGCATACATAGAAATGGCATATGCACGTCCATAGCTCTGAATGTCCATGCTGAGTTGTGAATGTAGAAACATGCATGTGTAGAAAATGTGAACGTACATGCACAGATGATAACATGCATGCGTAGATGTGAACGTACATGCATAGATGATAACATGCATGCGTAGATGTGTACGTGCATACATATCTTATACAGGTTTTTATTTGAAGTGCCTTAGTTAGTCGTGTTCTGATTACTTGCAAATTAGGGCGATGGGTCATACTATGGACCACGGTTTCACCCACCATGGCCCCCCCATCCTGAGATGTACCTAGAAGGCCAATGATTAGAGAACCATTTTACATAATAGTATTAGTTGTCTTGCAAATTCTCCTTCACAAGTCTCCATCCCTCTGCTTTCTTTTGTTTTTTCTTTCTTCTTTGCCCCATCTCAACTGGTTTCCTTGATTCTTTTTCTGCTTTCTTCAACATTTTTCATTAGTTGTGTAGAGTGTTGGCAAGGGTGAGGTGCATGTTTTGGGCCCACTTAGTGAGGCTTGAGAGGGATGTCAATTTGCAGTAGGGAAGTGGGTGGTTTAGGGCCTTCAACTGCATCATAGGCACATTAGAGTTTGAGGTAGAAGGACTATCCTATTCATGGTATGTTTGGAGATGATGGTTATGGGACTCCATGAAGTGGTCATTTTAGCCTTACCCTTTACTAGGCCTACACAATGGAGTTTTTGTGGTGTTGGTAGCCTTAAGTTGCCATTACCATCTCTCCTTGGTTTTTTTGTTTGTGAGACTGAAGAGGTAGGGGGAATCAATGGTGTGACTATAGGGACTTGAATATGTCTATTACCTTCATAATATTCTTGGGCTACTCGAAGAGTGCCAAGTATACCCACCATGTTTGGGTAGCACATTTTTGTCGGGGTTGTCTTGTTTGTTGACGGGTTGTCTTAATTGTTGATTGCATTGCTTTGGGCACCTATGGTTATTTTTGTCCAAGCGTAGTATCCTTGGGCTTCCAAAATCCATTTTGACAAACCATGTTTTGGGTCTAGGTTTGGGGTTCGGTGTTTTGCTATGTGGTTCAGTCGGTTGCATGGATTTGACTGGTGTATGCTGGGTTACCTAGATTTTACTTTGCCCTTCATAGTAACCTTGGAGTATTACTTTTGGTACCCACAACTTGTCACCCTTATCATGGAAACATTGGGGGTGCTAGGGGCTATTGGGTGGCACCAATGGTTTTGATTCTACAAGGTTAGAAATATTAGTAATACGGGTGTTAGTTGGGTTAGTTTTTGGAGAGGAGGCCACTTATGTTAGGGCCTACTCTCGACGGTGAAAGTTGATCCTACTTAGTCAAAGATTTTAATGTAGATTGGTCACTTACCCCTATAATCAAGTATATAATAAGCCTCTTTTTAAGCAGCATGGCTAGAGTGTGGGGGAACCTATGGACGTTCGATAGGTTGGAGCATTTCTTTGATGGGAGAATGGTTTTCTAGTGTTAAAGTTTGACAAGAAATGGCTCCTCATATGTCATTAGGATAGTTACAAGGTAGCAATTCACAAGTCCCAATCTATGTGACATCGCGGACTGTGCCCCATCCATCCATGTCTAAGGAGAACTTCTTCACATGCATGATATCTATAGGCATAGCATAGAACTTCTCTTCCAAGGGGTTATTTCCAATGTGAAACATAGCAGTGAACAATCCTATACATGAGGTTTTGAATTCATTTACTCTTTCCACTCTTTGTTGATGTCAACAATGGTTGTTTTGCAGTGCATATCAAGTTGCATGGGATATTAGGTTATGGCTACCACCCATGTTGACAATCATGAGCTTATGTTCTAGGGCATTTTTTATGGTCATGCCTAGCCAAAGTCCAACAGGCCTCACCTCCCAATCCTCCTCTTCTAAGTCGACTTGGGCCATGTCAATAAAATTATGTTGTTTGTGCAACTTTTCTTATTTTCTCCTTCTTATGATGATGAATGGCCTTCAAGGCATTTTCTTAATTATGTTGTTTGTCTTATTTTCTCCTTCTTATGATGATGAATGGCCTTCAAGGCATTTTCTCTTAATGGTCCTCTTAATGGTCCATAGTAGCATCTAAGTTTGCTATCATTGAAGAATCCTTTTATTTCCACTTTGTCAAGTGTTTCATTACATGCAGACCCTTGCAGGGTGAGTTTGCACACAAGGAATGGTCCCATCCCTTTATATTTTAGCTTACACTTTTGGTTTTTTATGTTGTAAATGAGAACCATTTACCTAACTTCAATATCTTTGTCTTTGAGATTTTTATTGAACCACTTCTTACACCTCAACTATTTGACTATCATTCTGTATAGACAGCACACAATGTCTTGCCTCTTCTAAGCATTCAAGGTCAAATAATCGATCGTTGGTCATGACATTTGTTGTTGTCTACTTTCCTTGACAATAATTCTTAAGCTTGGTACTAAGAACTTCATGGGCATGACAACATTTGTTTTATATGTCAGTGTCATGTGGATGCTACCTTGTAGGCCATTTTGAAAGCCCAAAGAGCAGTTGGTAACTTCTATTCCTAGTAATATGTGAGGCTTCAATTGTACTTAGTAACCTGGCTATATCATTGATGAAGTGAGTCCCTCTGTTGCTTACTAGGGCGAGTGGACACATAAGTCTAGTAATTATATTTTTATAAAGGAATTTTGCTATAGCTCTGGTATCAGCCTTTTTGGTAGCACAATCCTTAACCTATTTGGTATAATAGTTCAAAACAACGATGATAAATCACACTTAAGTTCCTTGAGACAGTTGGACTAATCAGTGTCCAAAAAAGTCAATGTTCCATTTCTTAAATGGTTGTAGAGTCAGTATAGGGTACAAGGAAATTTTTTCACTGTTGTGAACCCCAACAAATCATTAACATTCATTGTCTCATAGCCTTTTATAAATTGAACAAAGTAGGCCAGCACAGACCTGCTAATAGAACTTTTTTTTAAAATGGTGGTATCTAGAAATGTCCACCACCACTAGGCACGTAGAAGTGGCTTACTCTGGGATATCAATGTATTTAAATTCCTCAGCACAACACCTCACGATCCCAGCTTGGCCCAACATGTACAATTTTCCCCCGCAATCAATTGGCAAACAAGGGGCTGCCTTTTTAATAAGGCATCATGCTCTGTTTCAATTGAGAGGTCTCTCTTGGGGAAAACCATTAGACAATGGAGAGTTTGAAGAGTGAGGCATCAAGCAGTTTGTCCTCCACTCTGACATGGCGGTTCTCCGTTAGAAATGCACGACAAGTGATCAAGATACACATGATGTGAGCCTTTCTACATAGTCACTATGAAATCAAACTCTAGTAGGATTAGGATCCATATGGTTATCCTTTTCAAAGTACAAGGCTTATTCAGGAGCACCCAATGGTCTACCATAAAGATCAATTCGCAGTTGGCAAACAGTGGCAAAGCTAATAGGAAATCCATGTTATGCTCTCCTGGTTGTGCCAAAATATACCCAAATGTAAAAGCCAAGTCATCTATGTGCACATGGAAAATACTATCCTAGTTGGGAGGATTGGTGTTCCTGCTAATGATTTCTTGAGAGTATCATAGGATTTTTGACACTCATTCGTCCACTCAAAGATGACAAGTAGTCTATATAAGGGTTTTGTTATATCGGCGCACAAGATTATAAGTCTTCTATAGCGTCTAATATAACCCATGAAATGTTGGACACCCTTGAAGTTAATGGGTGGGGAAGCTCAAGAATTAGCTTTACCTTGCTGTTATCGATAGAGATGTCATGTTTAGTAACAATGTGGCCTAGTATTACTCCATGCCTCACCCAAAATTGGCATTTGAGCGGGTTAAGGGATATTCTATAGAGTTTTCTTTTTGAAAGATAGATGTGTTTTCCATTTGGAATTGATGCAAAAGTCATCCATTTTTCAAGTACCTTCCTTAGGTAGCATAGATGTGCTTTCCATTTGGAATTGACACAAAGGTTTTCCATAAAAAAACTCAAGGAAATCCCTAAGGTATTCATTGTATGTTGTGCACATAAGCCTTTGGAAAGTGCCTGGGGTGTTGGGTAGGCTAAATAGCATAACTTTGCATGTATAAGTGCCCCATTTTGGGGCAACAAATTTTGTCTTATGTTGACCAATTGTGTCTATAGCCTAAGAACCCATCAAGGAATTTGTAGACATTCTTAATTGGCTACCCATTTTTGCACATGCTCAATGAATGGTAAAATGGGTAATGGTCCTTCATAATGGCTGTCTTAACTTTTTTGAGGTTAACAGAAACCTGAATCTTTCCATTTTTCTTAGGCACTATGACTATTAGGGATAGCCATTTTGTGTGCTCTATCTCGTATAAACGAATCTAGCTTTGATGAGGTCATTTTGTCCTTGAACATTTTGGAGTATTTTTGGATTCATTCAATAGGCCCTATACCTTGATGGCCATGCTCGTTCCATAATGGGAATAATATGTTTGACCACCTCCACCAGATATAGGCCCTTCATGTCTATATACTTCCAAGTGAATTAGTCTTCCGGAATTAGCCTTCCGGAGGTATGCCCTTCATATCAATTTACTTCATATCAATATACTTCCAAGAAAAGTAGTCTTGGAGTTCTGTGAGTAGGTCAATGAGGTCTTTTTCTTCTTTAGGAGATAGGTCTTTTCCAATCTATACAAGTTTGGGATCCTCATCAGGTCCTACTATGTTAACCTCCTTAACTTCAGCTTATCCATATCGTAAGATGTTCCAAGCTTCCTATTAGGGGTTCTCCATTAACTTTTAAGAAGGCATAACCCTTTACAATCAAGTTAATTACATGGACATAGCAAACTGTAAAGTAACCAATATAACTCTGTCGGTAACATCCTTGTGTACATTGGAAAGGACCTCAATCCCCTCCATGCCAAAATGTAAGTTTTGAGAGCAACGCTACGCATCGAAGCATTACATCGAAGGAGGGGCCTAGATAGCTCATTGCTTCAATGTTGGATCGATGCAGTTCTAGATAAGCAGCTTCCTTCAATACCATTTTCAGCCTCTTCCTATTTTTGGCTTGGTTTTAGGTCCTTTCTACTTTGAGCCATGTGTCACGGGAATGTGACCTTAGTCAGCTTGGTGATCTTAACTCTATCACTAAGAGGAGAGATTTCCAGAATACCTTTCATCCTTGTGTCAACAACGTGGCTCTAGGGTCTTGTCATGCCAGAACCTAAGGAGCCAAAGGGAGTTCATTTTCTTGGCATCACTATGACTCTGTGTACATGAGCAGCTAAAATGTAGCTATCCTAGAAATACTCGGCAATAAGCCAGTCCTCAGCAACCTCCTGCAAGAAATCTAGGGCAGAACCCTACCAACAGATATTGATCTGGTTTCTTTCACAAATTGATCTGACCAGGTTGAAATGGGAGCTTTGGAATTGTGTTTTGCATGTGCCTCTACACCTTTCGTAGTTCCTAGAGAGAAAAATGATGTTGCTCATACTTCCGACTTCTCATTAACCAAAGGGTGGTATGTTTTTACTTGATCATACATTCTTCTCTATCTGAGGATCTTTGGACAATGAGACCCTCACGATCTGCTTTGTACACGCCATCTATAAAAAAAAAATTAGATAGATAGATGTTCAATCTTCTCAATAAAGTATTCAACAAAAGTATTAAATAAAAATGACTACAACGTGATAAAGTAATCATCGCATGTAATCAATTCCCCTCCTTATGTTGTATTGATTTTACAAACAAAGGGCTATACTACACATGTACGGACGGTTTTACATCGAGGATATAGAACTCCCACATGCATTATTGCTAGCAAGATTTTTAGACACCCTTGCTATTTTCCAACCGATCATGATTTACAAACTCTTATTGGAGAAAAATCAATATAACACAATTAGTAGACATTGCGCACAAACAATTCCCCTCCTTACGTTATACTGATTTCTCAAACAAAGAGCTATAGATCATAGAATAACTCATGTACACATGTAAAAGGCCCATCACTATGTCACATTTCATCAAATTAGTACAAAGCGAGGGGGAAAATCGAAAACATGAATGCCACGTGCCTCGTGTTGTGGTGACGCTATCTACACGACCAGAGATTATTCACAACTAACGTAGATTCGACATGTTAATAACAAGGTGTTATGCATGCTTTGAGTAGACAGTCCATTTCAATCAAACAAGTTTCCAAAAAATTGTGCAGCCGTGCATGTGTTGTGCCGATTCACACCATGTGGTTAATGCAAAGGTTGTCTCATGTTGTTGTGTATCGGACAATTTCTACCATCTATGATGAATGCAAAGGTTGACGCGCAATGGGACACCTGAGTTTTGATCAAAACATCCGTTTAGAGAAGAAAACACACTCACTACAGTAGTAGAGTTGGGACCCGCGAGCATGAATAGTTGAGATAACATAGATAAGGCACAACGAACGATGGTGAGGTAGACGAAAAAGACAATTTAAAGGGCTCTTTATTAAATATGATGGTTCAGGGTTTAACAAGAGAGGTCACACCTTAAATAGTAGTGACAAGGCATGATGATGTCATGTACATGTGCTATTGAATGATATATCGAACGCAGTGTGAATGACATGTGTTAGTCATATGTGTGGAGGGGAATGGGGGTGCCAATGCATGCCTACCATGTGTAAAGACTGTTTGCCACCATCAGGAATAAAGTCCTCCCACATGCATTATTAGTAGTGTGATTATCAGACATTCTTGCTCTTCTGTAAATCGATCATGATTTTCAGACACCCTTGCTCTCGTGACACTATTCCTCTCCTAAAACCGATCTTGGTTTTGATAGCGTGATATGGATAGTTCTCTCAATATTTACTAGTAATCTCCTGCCTAGTTCTAAATTTTAAGGTGTGTTCCCAAAGCTTGCTTGTTTTTAAATGTATGTTTTCATGATTGAAATATGAATGTGCACCTTGGTTCTTTATTTAAGCAAATCACAATAACGCGATATGGGATGTCATATCTCGACTCTGGACCTGAATCATGTTGTAATGATCCTTGAGAATTTTAATCATTCAATATGATTATTACTAGTTGATGCAAATTAGTATAATGCAATATGGAGACCTCACTGTTAGATCTGGTCCTTTTGCTAGCACAATTCAAAGTGTGTTTTCGTGGAAGGGTCTAAATTCAAGCAAAACTGGTAGTGAAGAATCCATGGAGGAAGCTCAAATGGTTGATCAGCAACAAGTGGAGGAGAGGGCTTTTGAACATTGCCAAAGGGCTATTCAAATTGTAGTCATATACGGATCAAGAGGCTCACTTGGCCTATGAGGGTCACACCATAAGCAATATCTAAAGTTCTAAACAAGAAGAGGAGTTTTGTAAGTGGCACCTCCTCTATAGACATTTGTATAGAGGGAAAACTTTACACATCCTAAACGAGAAAATCTCTTTCACTCCTAGGATGATTAAGAGGGACGTAGGAATGCATTGTAACAAGGACTAGAGAGACCTTTTTCCTAATGAATGAGGAGACGGAGGTAGAAATAAAATTTAGAGAGTCCCAGATGCAAATGCAAACCCTGAAGCAAGAATTAAATGCATGAAGGGCCTTAGCAAAACATAGGAATCATAGAAGAAGAATGCAAACTGTAGAGCCAAACACTCATGAAAGGTATAGAATGAAGGCTACTGTATACAAGCCCAAGCCGCCCAAGCATTGGGCAAGGAATGACACCCTTAGAGCCAAAAGAAAAATTTTAAGGGAGAATGGGAAATAACTATCCTTAACACCCAACCTTGAAAAGAAGGAGGAGCTTACGGAAAAGAAGGAGGAGCTTACGGAATAGCTCTATGCAAAAAGGAGTACATTAATAAAATGATGATTGATCCTGATTTCCTCGCATACATGTAATCAATGTTATTTAGAAGGAAAACAAAGGGTTCCCCTTTGAAAAGATACACTAGACATGGAAATCCCACCTTTTCCACGACCTTGGGTAGAGGCAATTTACCACGACCTTAGGAAAATATGCACTAAACATGGAAATCCCATATTTTCCCACAACCTTGGGTAGAAACCAACATAAGAAGGGGAGGAAAAGAGGAAGAGGACTAACACACCCCACAAGACCAGCTTATGGGCCATAGTTCTAGTCTTAACCACAATAATCTCGACTGATTTGTTAAGATTGACAATGGAAATAGGTAAGGGGGTGAAAGGGGAGTTGGGAATCGCTCAAGTTCATGCCCCAAGGAAAAACTCCATGCTCATTGCAAAACTCATGCAAAGCTTCAATGGAGATGGTGATCCCATCTAACATGTGGAAATCTTTTAGCCTTTTTTTGAAACATATGGATTGATTGATGAGAAGATCCATTTGTTTTCCCTAATGCTAGGTGGGAAGGCACACCAATGGTACATGACTCTAAAGCCAAAGGGGATAAGGACACTTTTTCTTGGCTTAAGAATGTGTTTGTGCTAGGAAATTTTACTCAACTTAAGAATGTGTTTGCGCCAGGCTTTATGAGAAGCAATGATAAACGAAATCACATATCTATGATATCAAACAACATGAGCATAAGTCTGAGAGATTATGTCTCTCGTCTCTTAAACATTTAAAATCTCAGTGTAAGATTTGGGAGAGGCTTGCCGCCGCCAGATGAATAATTATTTTCGTGCTAAAGAATGCGTTTGTGTCCTTTACAAGAAACAATCATAAGTGAAATCACATATCTATAATATCAAACAACAAGAGCATGAGTCTGATAAATTATGTCTCTCATCTCTTAAACATTTAAAATACAAGTGTAAGATTTGGGAGAGGCTTCCGAAAGGGGCGAGATCCAAGAATGCATGACTATATGCTCTTATCAAGACCACCTTTATTGGATGTGTGCTATACAAGACAATCATTGACTTCAAAGATAACATGTTAGAATTACCCCAACCTGAAGAAAATAAGACTTTATCTTTGGTTGCACCATTAACATGACCTAGACAATGGGGAAAGGCAAGTAAAAAATATGGTAGTTGATGAGTTAACCTTGGCCATCCTAGAAAAATTCAAGCTAAAGGAGGTAAGAGAACCTCCAAACAATGCACATCTCTATCCAAGGAGAGAGCTAGTGTGGTGTTTGATATATAGATAGAACCACATGAGCATGAATAGATAGAACCACATGAGCATGAAGTGCCCTCATCTATGATTGACCCAGATCACTACTCAACTATGTATTACATTGGAGACACTTGGGGAACCATGATACATCCATGTGTATATATGGTGCTTAATTATTGCGCTAGTGGAATTACCAACTGTAGCTCTTACCAATCACGATGCTTGGGGACACTCTATTGTGTACATTGGAGATGCTTGGGGAACCATGATACATCCATGTGGAATTACCAACTGTAGCTCTTACCAATCACTAGCAGTAGCTCTTACCAATCACGATGCTTGGGGACACTCTATTGTGTACATTGGAGATGCTTGGGGAACCATGATACATCCATGTGTATATATGGTTCTCAATCGCGCTAGTGCAACTACCAGCAATAGCCCTTACCAATCGCCAATAGTAGCTCTTACCAATCACACTAGTGTAGTTACTAGGTAGACTACTTCTAGCTTTACTAGCACCACCAGCCCAATGGGGAATTTCAAACCACCACAAACCTATGGACAAGGTTATACACATGGAATGTATAGGGTACTTAACTTACCCTTACCATCATCATGGTCCCACCACCTCAACTACCCCACCAAAGAAAACACCAATCAATCAGGTTTTGGTTAAAGGACCTCTGCTAGATAGTGACTATCCTTGTGAGTCATAACTAAACCATGACTATTATGAGGAACCACATGATATTACACCCAAATTTTACGTTATACAAGGAGCTACGCCAATGATGGTATTTTAAACATTTGTCCAATAGATGGAGAGATATGAATGAAACAAATACAAAGTGCCCCATTGAAATGCTAGCATTGTCAAGTACCTCATTGAGGAGAAAAGTGCCTAAGTAAAATAGTTGCTCCTACTCAGCATCAAGCTCCCTAATAAAGCAATAATGACTCTAGATTTCCCCTATACAAAGTGTGGAGTATATCATCTCATCAAGGACTATCCATAAAAGTCAAGCAGAGAAGTTATAACTTCTACCAATCTCGTAACAAGCCTTCACTTGATAAGTATACAATCAAGACAAATAGTGGTCCCACCAAATGTGTTAAGCTGAGTAAAGTCCCATCAATTGAATAAAGATAAGGTGGATATTTAGTTACCAACTTCTTCTACCTCTTACAAACAGTTAGAACAAGGCAACCAAAAGTGTTTGCAAGGGTGAATGACTAGTCCTTTTCCAAGATGTCTCAAATGAAGGGACTATAGAGATAGGGTCAATAGGATCCAACTAGGACAACATCTCGATACAAAATCCTTAAACAACTGTGACCCTAAAGGGCATTGGATATCCCAATGCTAAAATGGAGATCAAAAAATCAAAAAGTGCAAAGGTCTTAATTAGAGAAGCCCAAGGGAAATTTGAGTAAAGACCGAGGAGCAATAAGGCAATTGAAACAATGTACCCCCATCAAGGATGTTCAAAACAAGGGATAAGGTTTATACATCAAGACCACAAAATAGTATAGAACAGCTAGTTTTGGAAAAAGTGAGGTAGCATATAGACCACGTGATATAGATAGGTTAATGTCATTTTTTTCTTCAGAGGTGAAAATGTCGATAGGTCCCTTGCTTCGTAGAAATTTCACCCTTTGAAGGAATGTGAAAAAATGGGTGGAGGGAATTTTAGAACCACATGCAAAATCATGAATTGAACCAAAGGTCGATGTCATAAGATCTCTAAGAGAGGATAGTAATTCTCCTAGAGTCATTAATATTCCAATCAATCAATCAATTAATTAGGATGTCATTATGAAAATGATGATACAAATTTGCGTCGGCATCATTACAAAAAAATGCTAGCAAAAATGGGAAAAACTTGCCTTAGAATGAACGAATCTCATTGTATAAAGATGGTCGATGATGAAACATCAGCAAGACCCATAATAGGAGTCTTACAACAATGACTCAAACTAAAAATATTTTTGTTTAGATATCATCACATGTTCGTAGTGATGAATTTCTTGCGCTCTAACCAAATTCATAACTTGGTAGACCTTTCATGAGAGAGGACATGTTGGTGCATGATTGGGCCTTAGAATGTCTATTTATGGAAGGATTCTCAAGTATACTTGTATCCATTTATATGGTAGTGATGTGTGGAGGTAGGCTAATAATGGACCAGGGGAATTTTTCCCTCCTTAGGAGGTTTTTCCTCGAGCGTGTGCACACACTTTTATGAGTGTCTGTAAGTGACCTTATCATGTCACTTCACTCATTCTTTAGTGTTGTGCTACTCTTTATATCTACTTACTTGTTGCATCTGTGTGTGTGTTTCTACCTTTATCTCCACTCCAACAATTCTCTTGGCCCTCAACCCCTTGTTATGCTCTCCTCAAGCTACCCTTTTGCTTATCTTAGATTGAGCTATCCTCTTGATGGAGAAGGTATACACTATAGTGTGTTTTTAACTACTTTAATTATTCTTCACATTGGAACTTACACTATATTATTATGGTAAGGTTTCCATTAGTAGGGACCTTGATCAATCTGTATAGCTGACTCGATCGGTCTTGGCTCATTACTGCTAGACAAGAGGCGAGCCAACAACATATTCATTCCTCATCATGAGCTTCTACAATACACATGTTATCTTCCTCGTCATGAGCTTCTACAATACACATGTTATCTTCCTCGTAGCTCAAAGAGGGAGATGTAAACCACATAGAATGTTATTCCCATCTCTAGGGTTGGAGTCCTCCCTTATAATATGCAAAATATGCACTATATAGGTTACATGTTAACACCTCTTGTTGGGGGCTACCTCCATATCCACACATGTCATGATATATACCACACATGTCATGATATATACTACATGAAAGATCTTCCAATATAGAGTCCATGAATCAAGGGGAGATAGTGCTCAACAAAGTTTCCCCTCACCTTAGTAAAGGGAGGGGGATATGTGAGCCGCCTTGAGTAGCCTAGCCCAACGTGTCCATATATGTTGTGAGTGCACACAATCATCAATGGAATTGGTTATATAGTCAGAGAAGTTTGAGGGCATTGGTGGTGACAGGTGTAGAGGTGAGGGATGGAAATCTAAAGTCTGCCCATTCTATGAAAATAAGAGGGGGATTCTTAAAATTGGTTTTATGTGTATGTTTTTTTTTTGGAGAGAGAGAGAGAGAGAGAGAGAGAGAGAGAGAGAGAGAGAGAGAGAGAGAGAGAGAGAGAGAGAGAGAGAGAAGACAGAAGACAGAAAGAAGAGAGAAGATATACATAAATATAAATATAGAGGATGGATTTTTTATTTTTTTAAAAGAGCTTTAACAAGAGGGAGAGAAGAGGGGGAGAGAGGAGGGGTGGGGGATGGCAAGGTGTAGATGTGTGTGTGTGTGTGAGAGAGAGAGAGAGAGAGAGAGAGAGAGAGAGAGAGAGAGAGAGAGAGAGGTGGGGGTGGGATGGGATGAAATGGGTGGTTGGTGGTGTGACAGGTGGGGGAAAGAGGGAGAAAGAGACAAGGGAGAGAGAGATAGGGTTGGGTGGTTGGTGGGGTGAGAGGTGAGAGGTGAGGGTGAGAAAGAGATAGGGTATGGTGGGATGGGTGGTTGGTGGGGTGAGAGGTAAGGGCAAGAGGGAGAAAGAGATAGGGTGAGAGAGGGAAAGGGGGGGGGGTGAAAGGTGAGCCTCACCCCTACACCCTTGTGCTTTTGCCCCTTGGGCATGTCTGCACTACTTCATTTTTGCCTTTGCCGATGTCTGTAAGCAATCTTGTCTCCTTTCCAACCTTAGCTCCTCTTTGTTGCAGCCATGACTGACTAGACCATGAATGTCTCACCTCCCGCTTGTGCCTCACTCCATCCCAAGCACACGGCAGGCGCGCCAGGACCATCCCATCATCCTCCTCCTTGCCCACCTCAAGTTTAACATGGCCAAAATCTTTCTTTGCCGCCCGTGAGATAAGTTAAAATGTGATTTCTCCTCCTCTCTCAAAGGCACTATGGTGATTCTGCATATGGATGTTTCCTCTGCCCAAGACAATGGAAGTAGGGGTGAAGCCTTTCAATCCCATTTGTGCCACCCCATTCAGAAAATGGCTCGCACACAGAACCAATCAACTCAGTGTGTTGCCTAGAAATATGCACTGTCTTCGTGCTTCTCACTAGTTCTTGCAGGTATACATGCCAACTACCATGTTCTAAGAGCTGAAATCCTCTCCATGTACAGATACTACAAGAAATACAACATGGAATCAAGAGGTTCTCCTCAAGAAGCATGCTCTTTAACTACAGAATTTTTTCCTCGGAGCTCATTGTTAGAGAGGAGGGATGTAGTAGTGGACTCAAGTGCATTCACAATCACAAAATAATGGTTGCATAGTAGCTTCTTCAGCATCTGAACTTTTGAAGAGACCTCCAAGATATCCACGACCAAGCCATGGGGGGCATGGAAGCCACCTTCTTTGGTGCCTTGACACTGGAACCTAGTGGATCGTAGTTCCACATGACATTTTCCTATATGGGAATTGTGTGCAAGTAAGTGATGGGTAGGGCCAATGAGAGAGGACAGAAAGGAAGGAGCTCGGTCTCTTGGATCATAGTCCCATCCCACTGGCCAATTTAAATCACCAGTTACAATCTGACAAAACCACCAAACCCCCAGTAAGAAGATTGCAACAATTCCATCACACCAACCCCAAAGCCGGCACAATTGCAAGCAACCAGCTGGCACATCAACACCTGACACGGTGACAACAAGGCAACACCGCCACTAATAAGAAGCCACTAGTGAGAAGGTGATCCATTCAGCCATTAAGTGAAGATAAAACACTTCAACCTCCATTTATTACTTATTTTGTCTCCCCCCACTGAGTGGGTAGAGTGCTCCCCATGGAGGGTAAAGCTAAATGACTCCTTACCCTTTTGCCACTGACACTTACACATGTAGGTCTAGATAGTCCTTCCTGCCATGTGATCCATATAGCACCCAACCACGAACCCATACCTTTCGCTAATTTCCCCCAATGGTCTCACTTGCACTTTATCAAGGCACTCCGACATCGGGTATGCAACATCCATGCTCCATGCCATCACTTTGCATGCTTGCCTTTGATCAATCATCTTGCCTTGTCTTGTTGTCTTCATGGAGTCTCATTCTTGCTCACTCTTTCCATCCATGAAGCACGATCCCAATGTTTACACACTCACAAGGACTACTAACCCTCCATTTGTGCACGGCACATTGGACCTTTGTGAAGTTGCCATAGGAGAATCGTCCATCTTGCCTAACCAAATGGGCATCCTAATCACGGTCCATAGATCCATCCAGATCCATGTACACAAACGGTGGTCTTCACACCTAGTTGTGATTCATCCACCATGCTCTACATCTCCCTTAACACTTGCCTCCATTCTGCTACTCAAGTGCAAACTCAAGTGCAAGGTAGACATGCCCAAAAGGTCAAAACAACCCCACGCCCAAGTTCAACATTTCTTGACAAATCAACATTTCACCGGGAAGCTACATAAGCTATCTAATGTTTCACCTTTTTCTGGCGACATCTCCATGCTTCAAGAAATCAGGCCAAACAACCACCAACACTTCCAAAAGAGGCAGATCACCATCTGTATTGAATCAAAATTCTTGAACAATGGGTGAACCATAAATCTAAAAGCTTAAGAAAGCCTTACAATCTGAATAATGATTGAACTATGAGTGTGGTAGCTTTATACAACATTGCTAAAAGATTACGAAGCTAGTTGCCCATGACATGCTAACAAATTATTCTTGCTCAACTGCACTGACGTGTGATGGTGCCTCACTTTCATGTTGATTCAATTGATTCTGTTTGGCCTTGAGTATTATAGCCTTTAGAATCTTGATTTTCTCTGGAAGTCGTCCACCCTTGGGCTTCCATGCCCAAATGATGCAGCTAGTGTCTTCCCAGCGTCGATCACTTCTGTTCTCTCGCCAATACTTGTTCCAGCAATGCTTATAAACCTCCACATCACTTGCATTCTTCTTCTTTGAAATTGGTGCCCAATATTGTATCTGAACTTGTAGGTAGTTTATCGAGTTGTTGTTTCGATCAACATCACTTGTTGTCACTCCCAACCATATTGGGTAATTTGCATCACAAGGTTGTACAAGTACAAAATCTCCTTTAGACACATCAAGAGTCGGGTTGAACTCTTCAGCAGGTCTGTTGCGCATTGGACCACAATAATGGTCCTCATTTACATCAAACCCTTCATCTACATTATCCTCCACTTGAAGGTTAAGAGGCTCAGCTTTTTCGCATACACTCCTTGGCCAAAAGTCATGAAATCCAATGTCTTTCCTTGCACTAGGGGTTTGCATGTTTAGCATAAGATTCTCCCAATATGCAAGGACCGGATTGATCCACTTAGCATAATCACTTTGGTCTCCTTTCTCTTGCAAGTGCTCTTTCCACCAATTGTTGACATGTTTTTTTAAGCCCTCCACAACCTTCTCATTTTCCTTAACATACTCAAAGGGTGGCAATACTTTTGGAAAACCTTCAGGAAGCTTGGATCCTCCTACCTGAATTGCAATGGCTTTGAATGTCCAAGCTATTGGCTCCATCATGTAAGCATCCCTTGACAAAGCCTTTGAAGTCTGCCACCTTTTGTAGGAGAAAGGTTGGATGCATGCTAACACACTCATTAAACATCTTCATCAAATGTGGAAATGTGAAAATGGTTTGTTTCCTCAACTTCTCAGAGAAGCGACTAAACAATGCATCAATATCTTCATGAGCAATGGCTTTGAATGTCCAAGCTATTGGCTCCATCATGTAAGCATCCCTTGACAAAGCCTTTGAAGTCTGCCACCTTTTGTAGGAGAAAGGTTGGATGCATGCTAACACACTCATTAAACATCTTCATCAAATGTGGAAATGTGAAAATGGTTTGTTTCCTCAACTTCTCAGAGAAGCGACTAAACAATGCATCAATATCTTCATGAGTATGACCAACCATAAGAAAACCAAGCTGCACCATGTCAAACACTCCTCATGCAACCAATAGGGAGAGATAGGCAAATACATAACGATTCTTATTTTCAAAACCACAATTGTCAAGTTGCAACAATAACATCCTTGGCAATCTCTTGAAAAATGTCCTTGAATTTGATGGCATTAAACTTGAGGCATTGCCATTGCCCCTATCCTGCACATGTGTGTTAGTATGAAAGACTGACTGCATATGTGAAGAACAATTTCCCTCTGTATCCACATTTGTTTCTACATGTGTCTCTGCATCTGCATCCTCAATGCTCTGCTTTTTGCAATGTGTGTTTCTCTCCTTCAACACTTCCATATGCTGATACAGGGCCATAGTAGACAAAACACAATCAAAAAGATCTGTTCGTGGTTCTGCATCTGAGTTTTGTGAGCTCAAGTCACCATACATGTCTTGCTCTCCTCTTTTTAAGTTTCTTAAACATTTTGAGAGAGTTAAAATTGTGAAGTTGTGATCACTTGGCCATAACCCCAAGGCAAAGTGACCATAAGCTGTTATGAGTGAGCTTCTTCTCTCCCTCTTGCTTGAGTGATTAGGCTACCATCACGATTGTCTTTCATGGAGATCCCACACGATCTTCCTGAGAGAGGTTGCATTAGCCATTGGATTAGCAACCGCCTCAGTTTGACAATAAGTACGGGAGAGGATAGCGGCCGACGAGTGCCTATGGTGGAGCTCTTGAGCATAGATCAAGCTTGATGGCAGATCGGTAACTTCCCACCACCCACGACACATTAGGGTGAGCTTAACATCTTTTGCACCGCTACCGGGGAGCACCAAGATGCTACTTGTCACACAAAGCCTTCTTTGATTCGAATCCGATGGAATCTCCATAGCCCGGTGCCACGTAAGTGACTATGGCATTCGGTTTGATTTGTTTTGTTGAATTTTTGTAGTTTTTATTTTGATTTTGTGCATATCTTGTGGTTGGGAGTAGGATTAGCAAGTGTTTGAGAAAAAAAACTAGAGATTTGAGTGATTAGAGAGCTCAAAGGAAGAGGGATTTTGCTTAAACATAGAGTATTTTTTGTTAATTGTTTGCTTTCAAACATGTTTTTTGTTAGATTAGTGTACATAGGTAGCTTGGGAATGGAAGATAAAACCCTAATCAACCAAAAAACCCAAAAAATTACAAACAATCTCTTAATTTTTATTAATTTTTATTAATTATCACTAATCTATTGGTTAGTATGATTAGTGAACTTAAAGAGAGCTAAAAACCAAAAAACAATGAGCCTAATTGCTTGCAATTGGACTAATTGGAGCGGCATTAGTGTTCTAAAAACTTTCCTTGACCTAATTCCATGCCTAGACCACTCCCATTAGGTCACAAATAGTGAGAATTAGTGTTAATTATGTCTCATTTGCCTAATTTTTCCTCTTTTGAGTGGATTAATTAGAGACATAATTAGAAAGATTAATGGGGGATCACTATCACATTGGGTTAGCCTAAACATTGCTAATCCACCTATCAAATCCCCATCTCTAAACTCCTCACCACCATTAGGGAGAGCAAAGAAGAGAGTTAAAAAGTGATTAATAGTGGGATTAAGAAGGATTGATTTTTAGTTAAGTTAGAGTGCCTCTAGATTAATTGAAAACCACTAATCTAGAGTTAACCTCTAGCTTTAGCCTTTTCCCACCTACCTTGCATTAATGAGGAGATCTGAGTTGTCTCTGACTCAACAATGACCTCACCTCAAATTCAAATTCGTCAGCATATGTACGTACCTGAAAAAAATATTTAAAAAAAAGCTTAAAAAATTTAAACACGATCAAACCTATCTAAAGCTATGGACGTACCTTTCTAAAGCCATGGTCGTACCTTCATAAGCATACGAGCATACCTTCCCGAAAAAAACTTTGATACGGTTGTACTTTCCTAAAGCCACGATTGTACCTTCCAAGAAAAAAAATCTAATTTAAAAAAAATAGACACGGGCATACCTTCCTAAAGCCACAACTGTATCTTCATAAGCATACAAGCGTACCTTCCAAAAAAAAATCCTAAAAAAATAAAAATAGACACGGTTGTAGCTTTCTAAAGTGTATGGGCTACCTTCTCGATTGTTTTTCCAAAAAAATTTAACAAAATTTAGACACGGTCATATGTTCCTAAAGCCTTCATAAGCGTACAAGTGTATCTTCCCACGATCGTACCTTCATAAGTGTACAAGAGTATCTTCCCAAAAAAAATAAAATAAAAAAAAACTTAGACAACCGCACCTTCCTAAAGCCACAACCGTACCTTCTCAAAAAAGTTCCCTAATTTTTTTAAAATAATTATTAAAAATAACTTTGACACGGCCATACCTTCCTAAAGCCACGACTGTACCTTCATAAGCGTACGCGTACCTTCCTTTAAAAAATTGTCAAAATTTTAAATGTTTAAAGGTGCTTAAGGTCTACCTCCCCAACTCACTCGGATGGTTTACACACAGGAAACCCTAAAAAGACCTTTTTCACACGAGGCAAAAACTCCTATTTCAGGTCCGTGCGTATATCGTTGAAGCTTTTCTAAGCCTCAACGCATACCACAAACATCTTCCAATCATGATTGCATGCCCCCCCAAGTGCCTCCATTCCATTGGGTGACACCTCGGCCATGGTACATTCACATGTGGTAGCCATGGTACATTCACATGTGGTAGCCATGCCACCACACACATTTGGTCTCGTGAGATCAAAACAATTTATGAAGAGCCCTCATCTAGTGGTGTACCTCCATACATGCACCCCAACAAGGATAGATGCCTCGAGAACATACACGTACCTCCTTCTATAACCACATGCTTATACACACGCCCCACCCATGTACCACCTCCCCTTGATCCCCAAATTGACATTGCAAGCTTAGCACAAGCGTTAAGAAAGGGGAGTGTGGCACAACACTTGCATCCATATACATCACATACACAACCCATGTGGGCGAAAATTTCAAACTTATGGCACGATTCCATGGACCGTATTCCACCTCGAGGTCTTTAACCAAATCTATCAAGCATTTGAAATTTTCAATAATGCAACTAAAGTCCATCTCTTTGGACTTGGCCTTGAAGGCAAGGCGGTGCAATGATTCCAATCCTTGGACCCTAGGCACAAAAGCACTTTCAAAGCAGTGAGAGAGGCCTTCATTCTTTGATTTGCACCCTACGGGTCCAAATGGAGCCTCGTAATCCATTTGCACCCTACGGGTCCAAATGGAGCCTCATAATCCACTTGTTCCAATTGGAACAAAAACCACATGAAACCTACGCGACTACTTAATGTGTGCGACTACATTGCACACATTAAGTACCTCGATTCACATTGTGAAAAAAGGGAAAAATTGAGTGACAAGCACTTAATGGACCATTTCCTCTTGGGCTTGCATAATCCAAGAGTTCATGACCACATGTTGGTAGAGTACTCCTCCTCCACATTTGATCAAGCCTACAAATGGGCAATCTTATCGATGACAACATGTGAAAAAGCCATTCCACACAATTGGCCACCGAGCCAATGACAACCCCAAGCTCATTTGTAAAATTACCCTCCTCTCCTCCCGGGCACCATACATTACTGGTGGCACTGCCCCCAATTAACCACACACACATAGCGCCACCACGACCTTCTACCGTGCCCATCTTTCCACTCCAACTGTTGCCTCTCAAGGCGAATCCCCTTGATCATGGCAATAATAAAACTAGGTCCACCACTAAACCCCTAGAGCCCATGCGCTCCACCACCCTTGAGGCACCCATAACACATCATATCCCTTTGCCAATGCCTCACATGGACCCTAAACCAATTGTGTACACCATTGGTGCACCCACAACAAGGAAACCACATCTCCAGTGTTTCCTTTACTAGAGACCCCATCGTGTGGTTGAATGCCCTCAAAAGAAAAGCCTACAAGCAACACCACAATGTCGTGGTTGTGGAATCTACCATTACTTCAAGGATTTCCCCTTGCAATCAGTTTCTCACTCCATGGTCAAAGGTATGCCATCTCTCTCAATGTGTAGAGCATTCAATATGGGAAGATATCCACTGTCCCATTGAATGTCATCACACGGTTTGCAGGCCAAACTTAAAAAGGCCAATAAACCCAAGTAGTCTAGCACTTTTTCTCTTGGATGTGTCCCATCCAAAAAGAAATAACACTCTAAGCACATTGGCCAAGGTGAAGATCAGGTTAGCATATTTGCAGCAACGGCTCCACCAAGACCACATCATTCTCCTCTAGGATTGATGATCGTGTCGAAATGCCACTCTCTCATGCAACCCCCCAAAAACTAACCAAACAACAAAAACGGCTTGCTGCATATCCCAATCCCATCCTCAAGAAGCAATGTCTTCATCAGGAGGCCCAAGCACTGGTAGAGCACTAGCATGCTCAACGTGAACCACCACCCATTTTTGTGACCTTTGACCCCCAGTATCCAAGTGTGTGTAGTCCCCCATACTCAATGTCTAGGACAAGAACCTGAACTTCCACACCAAGCAAGTACACCAAGTAAGGTAGGAGTCCCATCTTATGCTCAAGAATGAGAAGATCTTTTCGCCAACATTACATTGACAAATGAAGATCTTACCCCACCTATTCCTCCTAATCCTCCATTGCCTATTCCACACGCGACCAAGACCAAATCCCATGTTCACATCGAATAACTCAATGCAAACAGCGACACAAGGACCTGCACTAGGGACCAGTGATACATCGTCAGATTTTGAGCCAATGGAAGGATCCCCAGTCCCAAGAAGTGAGAACCCTAACTAGGTCTCACCAGTCAAGCCATCTACCAATCTTTTTGACCCCATCGCTAGAGCTACCTCTCAAAGGTTCGACCTCACCGCTACCTCTGAACCAAACCTTACAACTTATAGTGAAGGAATTGAGGTTAACTCCAGAGAGACACCTGGTGTACTCTCATTTTTACAAGCAGGGAGTGTTTTTGTTAATATCCCTATCCATACAACTCATGTTGCATCTATTACAACTGTGACCATTGAACCGCCCCCACACACAAGTCCTTATGCCCAGTGGTAGGACATTAGAAGAAGTACAAGTGGTTAAGACACTGATCCAAGCTACTAGAGCAAAGGAAGAGACTTTGCAATTGGCACAACAATGATTAGCAGCCCAAATAACCCAAAACCAGGACTGTGCAAGTAGTGCCCGATAGTCTCGATATAAGTACAATGGTTAAGACACTGATCCAAGCTACTAGAGAAAAGGAAGAGACTTTGCAATTGGCACAACAATGATTAACAGCCTAAATAACCCAATATACCCAAAACCAGGACTGTGCAAGTAGTGCCCGATAGTCTCGATATAAGCAATAGCATTGTGTCTACCCTGGGGAAAGATCTAGGCTTGCAAATCATGGATAAACGTATTCTCACAAATAATTGGGAGTATGACGCATCCAAAAAGACTCGTGGATTTTGCCATAGGCCAAGCGTATTGTGTTAGTTGGGAAGGGATTGTCCAATCCATATCTAGGGCCACAACTGAGGAGGAATGATTGTAGGGTATCTGTCTCTGTGAGATTGCATATATAGGGTCATTTAATGTGAAAGGATCCAAAGACCTATGGCACAAGCTAGTACGTCCAAATCAAGAATGCTAAGAATGAGCAAAATGGTAACACCTCTGTGAGCCCAACGGATCCTAATTTTGTAGTATCACCTAACTATACCATGGACCAACCCACATCTTCTAACCCACAAGGCCATGCTGCAAGGACTCAAGAGCATTCTAGCACAAGCTTTATCTTCTTAGATCCTAGAGCTGCCCCTGCCCAAGATAATACTAGTACACTGCCTCATCCAGTTTGGCAAGCATCACACCAACTATGGCACCTACGGACTGATGCAAAATTTCCTTTGAGCAACATGCCCACAGTTACCATGCTAGCCAACACCACTTCACACATGGACCCCCTGTGCGCCTAGCATATCTGGTATTGCCTTTCCTAAAGGGGTCACATATCATTCTAGTTCCACCCATGAAACATCCCTTCCCTAGAGTGAGTGTGGTACTAACTCTTGCTTGTGAGACCGGCTATAACTGGTTTAGGCCATATGACAATCACCTATTGGGTAGCGAGTAGGGCACATGCCTTATATAGCACATGTACCCCCACCAAGGTTTAGACCAATGCATCCTCATGTAGTGCCATGTGCTGAGCCTCCACCTACTCCTATCATTGCTCCTATTATGCCAGCACTAGCTCTACCCACATACCCAATTGCTTTTGCACATGCCTTAGGAAGAGCGGTAGCAACAAGCAATAGCACCTATTTATGAGAGATGGTGGTAAACACAGAGCCATGGACAGGCTGCCCAGATAGCTAAGCTAACTCATAAATTCACTAGAGATCGTGATCCTCCTAGGAGACATTTGGAAGCATTTGATCAAGTGTGTGAGGCCCTAGGAGAATGAAATGAGGTTTCCAAGACTTGGGGGTTCACTATATGTAAACTCTCTATATCACGTGTGTTCAAGGCCTAATTAAAAAACCCCTTATCTATAAATTATTCATGAATAAACACACCCTTTTTCTACTCAATCTGTAAATACCCCCTTTAAATGATACCCTTATGTATGTAAAAAATGTGTTAAAAAAGGATTTAAAAAACCTCCTTTGTTGAATCCATGTGTTACGCTTACATGTCCATGAGTGACCCCACCCAAGTTCCAAGACCAATGCCTTTAGTCTAACATTAGACGGTAAGGCTAGGGATTGGTATAGAATTCTCACAGTCGATGAGGAATGCTTGAACTTCACCGCTCTTAGGAGATTTTTCTTGAAGCAATTTGTGCATAAAGGAGCCTTATGGGGTGTCGTTTCATAGCTACACAAAGTTGAGAGGGAAGAAGAGAATCAGTTAGAGCTTTTATTAGCTGTCTCAAGCGTTTAAACTCTCGTTGCCTTCTGCATGAACACTATTTGAATAATCAATTGTAGGATAGATTCATCCATGGGCTTTGAAGTCACAACAAATGCCATGCAACTAGAGGATAATCTCATGGTCAAAGGAGCTAAAGCATTGAATTCTAACTCTATTGCCTCCAGAGTCATGGGACATAGCATTTCCATAGTTAAACCCCTTTGCTAAAGGCAACACTTCAACGGAGATAATTTCACAGATTTCATGAAAGAATTCCAAGAGGGAATGAAGGCCAATAGAGCCCTAAAAAATGTACATACAAGGAGACAGCTTCAATGGTTCTCAATCTAACGACAAGAACATTCAACCAGTGAGTGCCCAATCCTAAGGGCACGCTATAATGGTAATTATACTTTTTGTGGACGTTTGGTCATGAGGCTTCACAGTGCTGTGCATGTTTGCAAACCCTTACTAATGCTTTTAGGCCTCAACAGTTGGCTTTATTATCCCCATCACATCCACAAGCCATAATGCCTACAAGAAATATCTCAACCCAATGCACAAAATGTGTCGTTACCTCCACCAATTTTAGGACCTCAACCTCCACCCCAAGGATCACACCTCTTAATCAAGTAAGATTCGAGGAGCCTATTGATTACCAAGAATACGAGGTAGATGTCAAGCCCACCTCCCACCTATTTGAGGACCCCATAGAGCTTCATTCTGACTATTATTCTGACTATTATGTAGTGGATGGGAGAGGTGGAGTCAAGCCAATTTACCAACTTGAAGCCATGGACAGGGGCCAAGACATTAATGCCACAACTAGAAGAATGCCTCTTCAATGTTACCACTATGAATTCCTCTGAAGTTTCCTCATCTCAACCAAGCAATGCCCTCAAACATGCCACCGGCTACTTGTAACCGTTGTGGCATAGATTATTGGATTAAGGACTGCCCCAACAAGATTGTGGTGACAAGCCCACAAACAAGACCCATCATCATGTCCTTAAACATGATTGGGGTAAGTAATCAAGCTCAAAGGCAGATCCTAAAAAATCTAGATCACACACCATTGAATGCTATCACTTGGCTACTACAAGCACAAAACCAACATGGCTATTACCTGACTACAACCCCAAATCTTATTTGTGTTGACAAGCCCACAAACAAGACCCATCATCACGCCCTTAAACATGATTGGGGTAAGTAATCAAGCTCAAGGCAGATCTTAAAAAATCTAGATCACACACCATTGAATGCTATTACCTAGCTACTATAAGCCCAAAACCAACATGTTCTCGAGTAACAATATGTAGCCTTGGCAGCAGAATCTAAAAAGAAGAAGAAAAACAAGAGAAAAAAGTCGGTTAAGAATGGAAAATAAGGGAAGCCAAAAAGATAAATCTTGGGATGCCTCAACAACTAGTCTCCATTAGGGACCTAGATGATGACTCGGACTCCTTGTACATAAGGGCTGATTTTGAACAGGGTAGGGAGACACCCTCCAAAACCAAGAGCATGGGGAAGGAGACCCACACGAACATACGATGCCTGAAACTAGATCACACATGACAAAACTTGGCTTTTATCCTGACCCTCAAAAGGAGATTGATCTACTCCAAGAAATTAGTGATTTAGTTACAAAAACACAAGAGGAGCTTGAACCAAGTCCCAAGCAAGTGAGAGTCTCAAATACTGTACACCCTAGTACCTTAACGTCTACTCTACTGAGATTTGCAAACCTCTAGATGTACCGAGTGTCATCATGGAGGAGACTGAAGCCTCCACCCTCATAGTTTGATCCTTGATTAGTTCAAGGGACAACTACCATACGGAAACCTTGAGCCCATCTTAGAAATGGATTTTCCAGTTTCACTGGCACCTCTATGGAAAGGAAGTCATGAATGCACTACTAAATATCCCCAAATTGTTAGACTTTACGGCCTCACAAACTAGTGCAACTATAACCGCCTGATTGAGTGGAGATCTTGAATTGTTTGAATTGATTGAGTGGAGATCTTGAATTGATGAGAGCTCTCCTTAATGGGGAACTCAATGTTGGCACGTCCCCAATATACAATGGAGACACCTCAAGTTGTACCCAAATCAATAGTCCCTGTGAAAGAAGAAAATACCAAATCTCGGACAATAATTTGAAGATGATGAATGAGTCTAACACACTACTGCCAATCACGGCCAAGGGCATCACAGTAATGAGAGTAGTCCTAGATGGTGGTGTGGGAGTGAACATAATCACCAAGAAATGTTGGGAGAAGATGGCCAAGCCACGTCTGGAAGTCTTGAACATCATTGTCAAGATGGTTGATGGGACTGTTGCAGCAAAACCTATTGGGATACTACAAAATTTAAAGATCAAGGTTCTTAAACGTCAGGTTAAACATACCTTTATTGTTATGGACTTTTCCAAACAATAAGAGAATCATATGAAATGATCTTAGGATGCTCGTTCATGAGAGAAGAAAAGATGGTACATGACTGGTCTAAGAACCATGTCTACCTCTAATTCAATGATTCCATCATCAGGGTTGATCTTGTGACGACTGTGTACATCCTATGGAAAGTGGAAGACTTTTTGAAAGCCATTCAGACACCACCACTTATTCAGCCCCATTGTAATACTGCTATACCTACAAAGAAGAGACCGATGTGGGGAAGGACCCGGGCCCTACAAAGATGATAAAAAACAAGCTATTGAGCCTGAATATTATCTAAACTAGATACATATGATGGCTATATTGATAGTTGGGGAGAGCTAGAGGATCTACATGGGTTACACCTGCTGATGGGGTGAGGATCTCCCTAAGGTAGTGCCCCTACAAATGATTCATGCTCTACCTTTTGATAAGGAGGGGATAGGTTATAGTGAACTTGAGGAATTTCTGCAGAAGTAGTACAACACATCATCCCCATGTCACTCGAAGTTAAACCACTCCAATAGTGACTCTATCCACCAATGAATCCCAAATATGCAAGCATTGTTAAGGACAAGATCGATAAACTCATTGAGTGTGGATTCATCTATTATATTGAACACTCATAATGGGTCTCAACCATTGTGGTTGTGGCCAAGAAGAATGGAAAACTTAGAGTGTGTGTTGATCTCAAGAAAGTGAATGCTACCATGTGGAGGGATCACTACCCCTTGCCATATTCAGAACATGTGCTCAAATGAGTTGCAGGCAGGCAGGCAAGGCAGGGAGTCTTATAGCTTTTTGGATGGATACTCAAAGCGATAATCGAATTTCAATCACACCTAAGGACCAAGCCAAAATAGCCTTTGTCTCACTGAGCATGGTGTATATACTTACAGAGTTATTCCATTTGGTCTAACCAACGCACCAGCCATGTTCCAAAGGCTTATGAATACTGCTCTTAAGGACGTCTTAAGAAAGTTTCTTGAAGCTGTCTTGGCTGATTTTTGCATTGATTCATCTTGGAAAGATCACCTAGCATGCCAAAAAAAAGGTGCTTGAAAGGTGTTGAATTTATTGCATGTCCTTAAAACCTTACAAATGCCAATTTTGGGTGAAACACAAAGTTATTCTTGGGCATATAGTGTCCAAAAATGGGATTTCCACTAATAAGAGAAAAACCAAGGTATCTTGGAATTACCCCCACCAAAACAACAAACTACAAGTGGGCCATGTCGACTACTACCATCGGTTTATTCTTTTTTATGTAGAAATAGCTCATCCTTTCTACAAACTATTGATTGTATTTATATGGACTGAGGAGTATCAACAAGCTTATGATGTGCATTGTTCTTGCTAACAAATTTGTTTTCTATGTTGTTGTATCTAGTAAACAAACCATGCTCCATGGGAAGGATCACAAGGTGGTTGTTGATTCTTCTTGAGTTTGATTTCACAACAGTTGTGAGGCTTGGCAAGGAACATGTCATGGCAGATCATCTATCCTGCATACCTAATGGTGGCAAAGCACCAATTGGGGTTCATGAGCTACTGGATGCTATGCTATTCAAGGTTGAGGTTATTCCAAAATGGAGTGAGAAAATCACTAACTTTTTAGGTAATGGTTTTCCAGAAGGAAAGGAACTAAGGAAAGATTTAGCAAGAAAGTTACTGAAAGACAATGCACCTTACCAACTTATTTTCAGAACTCTTTATAGACGAGGTAAGGATGCCATGCTAAGATGCTGCCCCAGGGAGGATGAATACTTATACATCATCGAACAAGCACACCAAGGGGTGGCTAAGTATCATTGCTCATCACAAGAGGAACGTTTTTTAACAATTGTATAAGTAACATTGCAAGAGGAATATTTTTTGATAATTGTATAAGTACCATTGCAAGAGGAATGTTTTTTAACAATCTCTTATCTTGGCTACAAGGTGCCATGACCTATTTCCTTGTGAATCATCTATATCTCCGGTCTACAAGAAGTTAATAAATAGAGGTGCTCAAAGTGTCTCACCAAGGAAACTCGATCTGCATAATGAGCTGAGAAAAGGAGTTTCTCGAAGGAAAAAGATATCATATCATCCACAGTTAATAGTCCAGGGATTTCTCATAAGGCGGTCTCGTTATTTGTTGCTCCATCCAAAAGAGAAACCCAGTAAAATACTATAAGTTTCAGTTTCAGGTTGCAAATCTCGCAATAAAATCACATCCCAACATTATATGCTTACATCTCAACCTAGCTTGCCCTTGATATATACCAGTAGTTGTGAGAAACCTACTCCTTTATCTATATAATAATTTGACAGTGGACACATACTAAGGGTAGAGTGAATCACTTGAGGGCTCATATCATAATATCCTAATGTTTGGCTATTCCATCAACTCTCCACAGTCTCTCAATGGAACAATCCTCATGTAAGGAAGGTGAATGATTCGTCTATATGTTTTCCCTTCATAATTCTCACAGGTGAGTCACATCGAGCAACTCCTTGAGGCTCAACAAGATGTCTTGACTCCTCAATTATGAAGGCAATTCCTCTATCCTCATTCATGACTCTACTGATCTAAACTACTTATCCCAAATTTCTCATTTTAAAATATAATGTGGTCTTGTTTTGGAAAGTACCCGTGAACTCAAATACATCCTTCCACACCCGATTTCTAGTGTTTGATCCTTTTTCTACTCAAGCTAGCTCCATCTAATCCCATGGGTCTACCTTGGACCTATGGAGCCAGTTTGAACTCACACACCCCCATCATTAAACTTTACCTTTTTTACTCACACACCACTTAAAATATAGTTCACATGTACTCCTCCAAAGGTCAAATTTTTCATAAAAAAATAGCGTTATACAAATCTCTTCACATAACATTCACAAGTTTCACATATCTAATCATAAATCATATAACATAAGGTAATAAATTAATGTTACATTATCAATACATATCTCTTTGAATATGATCCTCAACAGGACAACACATACTATCGAGCACGATCTCACTTCTGAATCTTGGTGAGACCAGTGCAACGGAGGAGCCCACATATGTCTTGCATCCACCAAAACCATGAAATCCCATTATTCCAAGGAGCTGCTTCACCTAGCTATGTTACCAATCCCAGAAGCACGTACACTCTCCTAGTGCCCAACGTCAAGGGCCATGCATATTTAATACCAGCATGTATACATAGTTACCAGGATCCACCCTACCAACAATCAATCTGGAGTCCCTTCCTTCTCATCACACCAACCACCCATGCTCGGTCGAGAGGGGTCAAGGTCTCAGATGATCGCCTTCATGTGATGCACCTTGTGGATCACATCCACACGACGGCAATCTATGAACCTGTTCATAGGATTCCAAAAATAAATAACACATGCATTACATAAATACAATGTCCAAACAATTTAACATGATATCAAGAAATATTACCATGTTCAGGTCTAAAGTAGTATAAAGTATCGTAAGATCAACGAGACATCACAAGTCTTCAGTAGAAACTCGGAGCAAGTTGAATTCCTCTAGCTAAATGTATCCTGGTGGCGAGGTCCTCTCAAAGAATTTCTTTCTAACCTTCTTGGGATCATTCCAGATTTCCTTAGTCAAATGCTCATTCATCACATATATAAGAGTCTTTCAAGTATAATGACAATCTTTATCAGGTCAATCTACATAGTCTTTTTGATCTAAATTTCTTCATCTTAATGGTTGAGGTATTTAGTAGTCTTATGGCCTTAATTTGTTGTACCTTTATGCACATTAGGCTAAGAATCTTCTTTTTCTCAAGATTTTTTTTAGATGATCTTTTTGTATTTGAATAACTTGTTCTAATTGTCATTTAAGTCTTCACTTGTCTAAGGATTTATTCTCTTATGTTCCTTGTAACTTGACAACCATACTGAGTCTCACCTTCAATCCTATTTCTCCTTTAGGATTCTCTCTCTAATTTTATTTGCCTATGTTCCTTGTAACTTGGCAAACTATATTAAGTCTTGCTGGACCTTAAATCCTATTTCTCTCTAACTTTATTCTCCTATGTTCCTTGTAACTTGGCAAACCATATTAAGTCTTGCCAAAGTCTTGCTAGACCTTAAATCCTATTTCTCCTTCAGGATTCTCTCTCTAACTTTATGATGAAATAGTTCCACCCTAATTTAGTTATCTCCTTAATCGGCCGAATTTTGTCTTCTCTCCTAGGGTTTGGCCATTTCTTTCACTATTCCTAAAGAGAGAAAATGTGAAGTTGGTAGGGTTTAGTAGGGATAAAGTAGATTCATATGGTTCAAACATTTCTATTTCTTCAAAAAATGAGCAAGGAAAGTATTCATTCTTAGGGGTAATCATTTGCACATTTATAAAAAGAAATTCTAGGAGTTCTCTTACTATAATTTTATAAAAATTTTGTTTGGACTTGCCCTAAAAAAGTTCAAGTATTCAAAGGTCATTCTAAGGTTCTATCCTTGAGCTTAATAGACCTTTTATGTACACATAAAAGATTTCCAAGACAAATTGGGTATGTGTACTACTAGTTCTCTCTCTACTACTAATTTAAAAGGGTTAATCTAAGATTAGGTCACTATTCAAATTTTTAGGGTTAGGTAATTAATCTTAACCTATCCTTGTTTTAAACTAATCTAGGTGTAGGGGAATACTCATAAATTTACATAATAATCTAAGGTTACAAACCTTCCTTTTTTTGAAGTCTTTTTAATTATTTTTCACCTTATGGTTCTCTATTTTGGGGTCTTGTGCAAAATTTTAATTTAATCCCAAAAATTTAACAAGACTCCCTAAATTTACAAAGTTTGATTTATCCTTTGGGAAAAATTCTAAGTGAATTCAACAAGCCTTACAGAAAATTAAGCTAAGATGGTTCTAGCCTCTATCTAGGGTGTAGTGCATTAAATCTATAGAGAATTTAATTAATTGACCCCAAAAAAAGATTAAACCCATTCACATGTGAAAATAGACAAGAAAAATGTATAAATTAGCTAATTGGACATGATGTACCTCGTCAACCTAGCTTGGGGTTTGATGATTATGCTAATTTGTTAGACGTTGATGCTTCCTCCTCTTCAAAATTGCATGCCCACTATTGAGCCTCTAAATGTGCAGCCATAAACTCCAATGCATAGACTTTGATGTGGTTTGAAGTACTCCCATTGATGTGGTTTGAAGTACTCCCATTGATGTAGGGGAGGTGGAGAAGATGTAGGAGAGGTGTGGATCTACGCGCCTCCTTCTAGATGGCTTATATAGCCTATGCACACACATTTGGGAGTGTGAGAGCTTGGCTCATGTGTAATCTCTCGGTGATTAATATAACTTTGTGCTACTTTGTAAAACTTTCCCTTGGCCCATGTTACACTCTTGGTTAAGTGTTCTAATTTGCTTTATACTTCATTAGTCTAATCCAAGTCTGCTTGATTTTTTAGATTACCCTTAATCTCCCTTAGTACATATCTATGTGTGAGCATCATCTATGTCAATGTAGTGGTCCATGAATTATATTGATTGGATTGAGGTTTTGTTCTCTAGTGTATATTCTAGTAAGAGAATGTAGGTTTATTAATAAGAGGGTTAATATTTCAATGAGATAATTTTAAAATCCAAAGAAAAATAAAATTTATGTAAATTGGCCAAGTTGCATGTGTATAAATTTATTTGAATAAGATAAATTTGAAATCCATATAAAAATAAAATTTAAGTAAATTGGCCAAGTTGACATGTGCACAAATTTATTTGAGACCTTTCCATGTGCACATGTGCACCCTCCCCTTCTGCACACATTATAGTTAGAAAGAGAAAATTGTTATTAGAAAATTTTATGAAAGAAAAAATAAAAATTAAGTTAATAATATGTAAATAAAATGTGTTAGGGTGTGTAAGTATTAGCCTTGGAAAATTGTAAATAAAAGATGCACATTTAATTGTGCAAAGGTTGAATGGTAGCGTAAAATCTTAGATCTAATTTTTGGGGTGTAAAATAAAAGGAGATAAGCTTGAGAACTAATAAAAAACTCCAACCGTACTGAAATGTGGGAGTTAACTTGATGTAAGAGTTAGATGCATATGGGAGCTATCAATACATGAAAAAGGAGAGGTTGCATGGATTTTTGTGGGTTACATGAAGAGTCATGTGGGAGTGCAATACTAGTTCCCAACTATCATTTTCATGTATAAAAAGGCCTCCATCCTCATCATGACAAATACACAAATTTTTATCTAGGTAGTAGAGGAGAGTACTTTGCATAGTTTTCAGTACACATCATTTTATCTAGGTAGAGGAGAGTACTTTGCATAGTTTTCAGTACACATCATTTTATCTAGGTAGAGGAGAGTACTTTGCATAGTTTTTAGTACCTACACATTATTTCAGTACACATCCTCATCATGACAAATACACAAATTTTTATATAGGTAGAGGAGAGTACTTTGCATAGTTTTTAGTACCTACACATCATTTTACCTAGGGAGAGGAGAGTACTTTGCATAGTTTTCAGTACCTACACATCATTTTACCTAGGGAGAGGAGAATACTTTGCATAGTTTTTAGTACCTACACATTATTTTACCTAGTGAAATAATGTACCTACACATTATTTTACCTAGTGAAATAATTTTATTGTAGTTTGGGTACCTTAATTAAACTTATGCAAGAGCTTTGGGACGACCACTAAAACACATTTGGGAGCTCTATAAAAACTCATGGACTTCTAGGGACTTGTGCAGCTTCTCTACTTCACCAATTAGACCCTACTCTAACCCTAAAGCTAGGCCAAATGGTACAATCAACTTTCACATTCAAAAATTATCATTTTTATTATTATTTCTTGCAATTAAATTGAGTTGGATACCCTGATTCCAATTGGATAATTTTTTGAATAATTAATTATATAATTTAAGTACCCTAAGAAGGTGTATTTCCACCTTAGGTTAAGGTTATATTAAGGCTACATGAATAGTAAGGCTACATGAATAGTAAGGCTTTTAATAGCCTATTATTCTTAAAGAAATATACATTGGATTGAGGTAGACTAACATCGAGTATTTTTTTAATTGTTTAGAATAGGCTAAGGTTCTGCACCATTTCTTAAAACCCAAAAATTAATTATCTATCATTTAGCATGTGAATCTTAGGATTACTAAAGAATTATTGATTTTGGACCATATAAATTTATGTCCATCTAGATTAATCCAAGGGATTATGTTAAGAGAATTCAATTGACCTTAGAATAGGAGAAATAGCCTAGATTTGAATTAGTGGTGAATCGAATCACCAAAATGCAAGACGGAATGGTAAGAGATTCGCGATAATCCTCCTCCCGTTGTAGTAAATCAATTCACTATAACACGAGGAGGATTGTTTTGCTTTGACTGGCTCTTAGTCTCACGTTATGGTGAATCAAATCACTATAATGCAAGATCAAAGCTCAAAGGATGCACAATAATCCACCTCTTATTGGTGTCAATTAATTCACCATAATGCGAGGAGGATTATTGTGTTTCGGTGGGCCTTCATCTCGCGTTATGGTGAATGGATTCACCATAACATGAGGAAGTGCATATTGCATTCTTGGCCACCCTCTCTTGCTTTATGGTGAATTGTTAATCGTGTACTTCTAAATAGCTAAGTTTTTTGCTCTTGCTTGCGTTTTCAGATGGCTCGTGTAAGGCATACAGCTAGACCCATTGACAATGCAAGTCCCTCATCTAGTGGGAAGAAGATGGGCACTCTGAAAGCCTCAAGATCGAGGAAATCAAGCAGTCCTTCCCGATTATCCAAAATGTAGCCTAGGCTAAGGTGTTTCACAGAGCATTCGTCAGCTCTGCGAGAAATCACAAAATTTATGAAGCACCCGACTGCTGCTATTCCAAGATTGTCTTTCCAGAAGAATTTGTGAGCAAAATGGAATTTTGTTTAGGTGGAAGGCATCGGTCCTATTTTGCTTGCAGGAGGCCATAGAAGATTGTCTTTCCAGAGGCTTGCCAGGAGAATTTGTGAGCAAAATAGAATTTTGTTTAGGTGGAAGGCATCGGTCCTATTTTGCTTTGCAGGAGGCCACAGAAGATTGGATGATTGAATTTTTTTTGGATAGTTATGTTCTTGCTGCCCATGCACACAAGGTGACCGTGTGATGAACAAAGATTTTTTCAGCCTAGTAGCCCTTCATTTTAGATATGATAAGTTACTTAGACCAGTTACATTTACTGATGCACGAATGGTGCAAATTTTGGATGTCCGTCCTGTACAAAAAGTGAGAATTGAAGAGGTGACCGAGGGAGGTCCAGATCATGAACATCAGACTCGGGCAAATTATCTGACAAGCGCTCAAAGGGAACATCAAGTGGCAATGCTTGCATTGCAAACAAAAAGAGAAAATGTTCGCGCACTCCACGCTATGAATCGGGAGGCGCTTCAATTTTTGTTGCCGGAGTTCTATGTACCCTTTAATATTAGAGGGCAAAGATGTTATTTCCCGATTCATGCTGAGGAGATAAACATTTTGTTTGATCCTAAAACTGAAGTCAACGACAAAGTGCTCAGATGTGTTTTAAGGTATACTCTTTTCTCTGTCCTCCCACAATTTTTCATTCTTGGCTCTTAAAGTTTATGCCTCACTCTTGATATGTTTCCTTGTGAAGTTTTGTTATTTCGCAATTGCCCGAGGACGTACAGCAAGGAGTGTTCCAGATTGATTCGCTGGTCTCAACACTGTTGCTAGTTGAGTCAATTCCGTACCTCGATGTGCTGAACTGGTTTCGGGAGGTCCACCTGGACGATGCTCGAGTATTTTTTTTTATATATCATGAAAAGTGAGTTTGTCTCTCTATGTCTCTTGCATGATGTTTATATGAATCACCATACACGAGTTATATAGTGCTTCCTTTGGATTGAAACTAATAGAAATCTATTTGGATGTGATGCAGTTCCCATTGGAGTTTTGTACTGGTCGATGTGCAAGACAATGTCATTTACCTTGCAAATTCGACATCTGGTGTCCATGGCAATGTTTTGCTGTAAGTTAAAATCATTATGATACATATTATTGTTTGAGTTAGAAGTCTGGATTGATCAGGATAATGATTGGTCTTTGTTTACAGTGGTGTCAGAAAACTTATGAGAGCCTTAGCATGGACATCGACACCCTGGAAGATCGATCGACCATTCGAAGGGTTAGTGTCCCCAAACAAGAAGATGGTTACAGCAGCTGTGGGTGGAGGGTTGCACTTAATGCACTGTTGTTGTTGCTACGGAGCATTTTTCAGCTCCCTTCAGAGGATGTAAGCATTTTTCAGCTCCCATACACATGCGTACTCTTGTTTATCTTCTTGTATATTGTTATGTTAATCTTATTTATGCCTTGATGAATTGTGATGGCAGTTTCCATCAATGTCTCGCTACGTGGATCTAGATGTCCAAACGTTTAAAGAGGAAACGATTGCGAAATTGATCGAGGTCGTCGCTGAAGTTATGCCTCCAGACGGCCCAGTGCCCAATCCATGAGAGGGGATAGGCCCCCTTGAGCCTCTTACATGGGCTCCGTACTTGGGAGAAGAGCCATGGCTCCATCCTGAAGCCAATACCTTTGGGTTCCAGTAATAAATAGTTTTTTCCTTCTTCCAACAAATGTACGTTTGTAAATATACAGCTACACATGTACATTTATATTTTTTTTGCACATATTTGGTGTTATTGGAGAGAGAACATCAATTGTAAATGCACTTTTAATTTGAAAATCAGAGGATCAATTTTGCTACTGTGTTCCTTCACTGCTTGTTTTCTTACTTTAAGCCTTTTTTGTGTACATAAAAATTCAATTGGGGGAATTGTTGCCTTCATTACATTGTTTTAAACAATAAAGCATTACAAAAGCAATGTTCTGAATAGATAAGTTTATTATATATGGAAAATACATTGTCACCGTCGTATACATGGTCACATCATATATCTTCTAGTGCCTCCAATTCATGTGGGGCTACAACATCTTTACAAATGATCTAATGCTCTCTTCTTTTACTTAGCTTCCGACCATCGAGCTTGAAGCAAAATTGATCTGGAGGATTCTGAATAGCTACTTCTAATTCCTTCCTAACATATTCGAGAGTCCAATTCTCTTCCACTTCCAATGTCAATGAGTGATGGATGACCCTGTCGAGTCATAACTATATCTATCAAGCAAGAGTGGCTGCCATCTCTTGTATCTTGGTCCATGCTTTCCCAGTTGTTGTTGATCCATCGCCACCTTCTATAAGTAAATGAAATACACAGATGTTGCCTGGCAATATAGTATCTGATTCCAAAATATCATTAGGATAATTTTTCGAGTATAATCAAATAAGCGTTGTAATAACTGTTTCACAAAAATACATTTGAATGTTATAACACTCACCGAAATGCAATGTCGGAGGTGTTCAATCGACATTCGATCAAATCATCTCCCTTTGATGATTTCACTCTCCAACCTTTGTCAAACAAATGATCAAGCTAGGCTTCATCTATATCTTTGCACACAAAAGTTGTTCTAGTTTTTCTCAATTGTTTACAATCAGAAAATAAATCAACAAAGCATGCAATTGGAACAAACAAACTTAAGTGGACATTTCTTGCACCAATGCTAGGCTTCATAGCACATTTAATATCATTGAACATTTTGGTCATGTATGACTCTATCACTTTTGTATCAAGCAATGGCCACTCAGGACTATCAAGTGCGGGCAACGGAATACGTTCCAACTTTCCATGTCAACTCGATTGAGTGGGCAAGGTATAAAATGAGTCATAGAAATATGTTCTACTTCTTGCGAGATCACTTGGTGCACGACCTTCATATTGAAGTTCCCCCACCTCACCATGTACGACATTCAAGAATCCCGTCAAGCATTGGGCAGGCTCCCACTCCTGAAGATTGGATGGGTACAAATGTGTGCAAGGCAAAAAAAATGTATATCAATCACCTTATTTGCAACATTGAAATACAAAACACAAGCACTTACAATGTGGTCTGTGTCTTGCCAATGGTCCCACGTTGATCTCTTTTTGCATGAATACATGTTGGATCAACACTTCTTTGACAGTTTTCCCTCCTAGTGCCATCTTAAAGTCAAGGATCCTTCTTTTCCAATGTTTGGCCAAGTCTTCAGATGCCTTTCCCTTCACTCGGTAGTGGCCACGTTTTCCTGGCTGCATAGTGACCCAAGAGTACTTCCTGTATACTTGGGGAATCCATTCTTCGTTCTCGTCTTTTATGTTATACAACACAACAGATGAGATACTGCTCCTTGCTCGTTTCAGTCCACTTTTGGGTGCCATGAGAGATTAACAGACGTATGAGAAAGAAGAAGTAGCAGAAAGTGGATACTGAGCTAACCACTTTTGTGGATCAAGGAGGGAAGAAGAAATGAGGGACGGTGTGTTCTTTTGGGTGCCAAAGATGTTTCGAGATTCAAAAGTGAAACCAAGTTGAGGGAATAACCAGGACAATGTGTATCTATCTATTCCAAGCATTCAAGCTTCATTAGTTCTAGGGGTGGTGGAAAGAATTTTTTAGTGCTCCACGTCTAACACAGGAATGTGAAAAACATTCTTTTATTGTGTCAGGTGCTGACAAAAAAACGGTTTTAAATATTTTAAGACAAGGTGATGGTTTTTTTTAATATTTCATGAAGATAAGAGTTTCTCCATGTTTTAGGTAGGTTTGTACAGAGGTCCCACCCGCCGGTGAATATCGTTCGTAGATTTCATATCACTCAATCTATGTGTCTATTATTATATTATTATTGAAACAGCCCTCTTTTGAGTCCAGAATTTTTCTAATGGCTTCAGGAGAGGAAACCATTTTAGACACTAGAAGGATTTTTATATCCAAAGATATCTCAATTTTGGATTACCTCTCTCTAGATATTTTCTCTCTATAGGCCAAAACAGGGTAAAACAAGATCTTTCTCCTATTTCAGAGAGGGGAATAATTACAAAAACAAAAGGGGAGGTTCTTACATCTTTACACCTCAAAAGCTGGAGGGAGGAATCTTACATCCTACCCCACTTAAAAAACACGAGATGTCGTTATCTCCAGGTGGAGTATAATCTCTTTCATCTTCTTCTTCTTTAATCACTTCCAACGTTACTGCCTTGGAAGTGGATGGCTGATTTGGGACATCTCTCTTTGACTTCCCTTATTCTTAGGTGGAGGTCTTGCATTACGCTAAGCCCATGTGCCTAGGCCCATCCCATGTGCATGTGCATTCTAAGAACACTTTGTCACATCTTGAGAAAGCTTTAGATGGCTGGCCTCTAAAGCTGTAGATGGCTGGAGCGCCACAGAGTTCATCTCTATTTTTCTTGGCGCCATAGCTATGGACAAGACCACATTGCTACATGAGGAGGTTTTTAGCGTGCACCTAGACTACATGGCCAAACATGTAGATCCATTTGTCATGGCCCTTCCACGCTTTGGCAACTTGTCGGTGCTAGTTGATTTCATCAAGCACATATATGGGAAAGACAAAAACTTTAGATTTTTTCTTCTTTGATTTCTTAAAGGATTCACAAAAACTCCATATAGAGAAGAAGATGAGGACACAATCATGTATTTGGGTTTGGGAAATATTGGGAGCTTTTTCTTCAAGAGAGTAAGGACTCACAAGAGAATGCCCCTAAGGTAGTAAAGAGAGAGGAAAATCTAGTGCAACCATCTGATCTTCTCGAGGTGGTTGAGAATGTATCAGAGGAAGTTGAGGCCTCCATGGCCATGGTCTTGATCAATCAAGGTGTTCCACTAAAGGAGATTGATTGGGACTAAGCAAGTACCTTCCCTTCTTTCCAATGCCATTAACAAGACAATACTTGTAAATAGACAAGCGACTCTCTTCACCTTTCAATTATGGTGCACACACTCCGTGGAGCCCTCTCTAAGGGTGAGGAAGACCCTTAGAGAATATCAAATAGCCTCGCTTGGGACACCCTTGAAGGCCCTAGCCAGGCCAAGAGGATTAGGGAACTCTTGGATAAACAATAGCTAGCGATAAATGCCTATCATCAACATAAATAAAGAAGCTTATTAAAGTAATGAAGATAGACAATTTTATTGATCTATTCTTTCTCAATGTTAGGCAAGCGTGTCTTACTTCGAGTAACCGTGTCTTTTATGTCAAAACGATAGCGATAATTTAATTACTTGTGTTTGATAATTTGTGTAAGTGTATGTAGATTAAACCGCATTGTGTGTGGCAATTTGACACCGTTTTTCGTTTTCAGCCATGGTCTTCCTTTGACACCGTTTTCTGTTTTCATCCATGGTCACTCCCAGAGCGTTATTTTTGCGAGCATTGGCCATGACCCTACACCATGTATTCGATTACTAAAGCGCTCTCATAGAGAAAAAAATTATTTTCAACATAAAAAATAAAATAGAACAAGCACTTTAAAAAAAATAGAAACTCCAAATCAAAAAGTATATGCTCATTTATATTCTTGAAGGACTTTAAAAGGTTGGACAAAGTCATGAGAGATTACAAAAATGTGTGGAAGAGACACCTATTGGTGGCTTGGATGAAGGACTAACTTGTCACAAATTAAAGGCAAAGAGCTAGTCCAAGGTCAATAGGCTTGATGGTTATGCGCTTGGTGTGGGTGGGGGGTCACTTAGTAACATGTATAATAACAGGTGCGTGCATGGAGGGGGGTTTAATTAATAGGGTTAGTCACATGTGGTATACATGTGGGAGGGGATTTTATAATTAGCAACCTAATTCAATTTATACACGTGGATCCACAAAGGGGTATCAAAAATCTAAATATTGAAAAACTGCACATATGAAGGGGGCTAATAAATTTTGTTAAAAAAATGTGAAATTTAAAATTTAGGGGTATTTTAAATATACTTTTGAATGCAGGTGCTATATGGTTTTTTATAGAGTGACCCCCTCGAGTCATGTACGTGGCAGAGAACTCCATCATGGAAGAAGTTACATGTGAGTTGCTCCTCTGCCGCCTCTTGGAGTGCCATCATTGTAGTGCTTTGTATGTTGTTGACTTTGTCATTGCAACTATATAGGATTTCTTTACAAAGGGCACCTTAGGGATGATAGGATCGATAGACTTATGATACCTACATATCTCCCTCAAGGTGGTGGTGTCTAGCTTACTTCTCCTTGGCATTTGCATGGGTGGCAAAGGAGGTGCCCTTCTCTCCCATGGTGGGGGCGCGTCATGTTGAAACTTTTGATGCTACTCATCCCGTTCCCATATTGTACTTCAGTTACCAGTAGCATTGGCCTCCTCATTTCTCGTGCTTGTGCCTTGCCTTTGTGGCTACCTATCATTGCGCTCTTGTAATGCCTAGCCTTTTGCTTTGGTCTAGGGATGGGACGGGTGTTAGGTTTAGGTTGCTTTTCATGCTAGGCCTCTCTCTGTAATTGTTGAGTGGCTATAAGATTGGCGTGCTCTTCGTATGCCTTGCGGTCTCAGGGGGTGCACTACTAAGAAATCCTATGTATAACATACGTTCAAGGGGTATTTAAAAAACCCCTTACCTATTAATTCTTCATTGAATAAAATGACCCCTTTTCCTTTATAGACTAACGGTTTTTTTAAATAGTCGATTAAAAAACCCTTCTGTTAATGTACCTTAAATTCTTGAATTAAAAAACCCCTCCATTTGAACTCGCGTAGTATATTAACATATTTTTAGGTGAACCCCTTGAGCTTCCAGTGGTAAGCCTCCTCTATAGCCCAAGCTTTTGCTTTTGTAGCCTCCCTCTCTACCCTATCTAGCATTTTTAGCTCATCGGACTGCGCATCTCCCATGTCTTTTCCCTCTAAGATTTACCTTTCAAAAAGGTACTAGAGAATAAAAGTTGGATTCTCGCTTATGCGGCAAGCTATCGCCTTGCCCTTCTTTAAATATGGTTGATGGAGTGGGGTTGCTCCTTCCTTGAGAAGTGGTTGTTGTGGGTTTTGGCAAGCCTTCCCCTTCTTTAGATGTGGTTGATTGAGTGGACTGGTTGCTTGTTTAAGACATGGTTGATTGAGTGGATTGGTTGCTTGTCTAAGACGTGGTTGTGGTTTTGGCAAGCTTTGCCCTTCTTCAGTGGTGGGGCTTTGGAAACCATGAGGTTGCTTGCTTGCCCTTCTAAAGTGGTTGTGTTAGTGGAAACCGGATTCACCACTTTCTCACCTGATCCTTGTCCTTTTATGCTTCCTGGATTCTCCTCTTGGCTAGCCTTGGGTTTGCTTGGGTTCTCCATTATATTGTTGCATTGCCTATTTAAGCTTCTGAGTATATGATGCAAGATTGAGTGGTGACATGGCATGAAGAATTTTTTATAGCAGTTTCCTTACTCCTAGCCATAAAAGATGAGAGCTTTTGTGAAACAAGTGTGTTTTTATAGTGAATGTAAGAACTTATAGACCTCCTTTCATAAAGCAACTTTTTAACTTCACTTTTAGGAGCTTAAAAATAGATGAGTACTTAATCCCAAAGAACCCATCATTTGCCACATCGACGTCATAGAAACACATCATTGCATCCCAAATTTACACTCGATGTGTGCCACGTTTCTTTGCATTCTGTACTAGCTTTTCATATTGTGGATATAGTCATACTTGTCTTCAAGCATGGCTTTTGATGCTTTCTTTCGCCCGAACTCTTGTAGAACTAGTTGAAACTTTCGTGCAGAGCATTGCTCTTCTTCTCACCCCCACCATTCCATGTGTTCTTGAAGTAAACAGCTTTTGCTTGATAGTGTGATCTCTCCATGCTTTGGGTACTCCCCCCTTCTCTCTCTCTCTCTCTCTCTCTCTCTCTCTCTCTCTCTCTCTCTGGTGGCAACACACCGTCATGCCAATCCGACATCTAATGGGGTGAAACTTTGCGAGTGAAGGGATAGCAGCCCTATAACCCACTCACACAAAGATTCTCCCCCATCGGACACTATACGATGAAGGGATAGCAGCCCTATAACCCACTCACACAAAGATTCTCCCCCATCGGACACTCTCTCTCTCTCTCTCTCTCTCTCTCTCTCTCTCTCTCTCTCTGGTGGCAACACACCGTCATGCCAATCCGACATCTAATGGGGTGAAACTTTGCGAGTGAAGGGATAGCAGCCCTATAACCCACTCACACAAAGATTCTCCCCCATCGAACACTATACGAGCATGATGTCCTACCAAACCCCTTTTGTTTCTCATAGGGGACCCCTTGTGCACTATGCAAAAAAGAGCGGGTGGCAACACACTGTCATGCCCATCTTGCGTCCAATAGGAGTGAAACTTTACAAGTGGGGGGTAGCAACTTCATTAACCCACTCATAAATTTTTACCCCATCAGCAGACACCATACGGGCGTGATGTCCCACCCAAAGCCCCTTTGTTGTGCATAGGGAACCCCTTGTGTACTATACAAATAAGAGCGGATTGCAACACATTGTCATGCCTATCCGGCATGACAATGTGGGTAGAACTTTACGAGTAGGGGGATAGCATTCCATGAATCCGCTTGCAAAATTACACCGCCATACGGGCGTGATGTCCCACCCAAACCCACTTTTTTCTTGCATAGTGGACCTCTTTGTGCACTATGCAAAAAGAGTGCATGGCAACACACCATCACACCCAACACCAATGGGGGTGAAACTTTACAAGTGGATTGGTAGCATCCCCATGGACGCACTTGCAAGGTTTTGGCCCAACCTCACATGTATGACATGATGTCTTACCCAAACCCTCTTTTTGCATAGAGGACTCCTTGTGCAATATGCAAAAAAGAGCGAATGACAATACAGCGTCACGTCCATCCCCGATGGGGGTGAAACACTCAGCAAGTGGAGGGAAAGTAGCCCCATGGACCCACTCACAAATTTTCACCCCCATTGGACACTGTATGGGCGTGATGTCTTACCCAAACCCCCTTTTTTGTATAGGGGACCCCCTCTTCCTTATGCAAAAAAGAGTGGGTGTGGTGGTGACACACCATCACGCCCATTTGTGGCATTCGATGGAGGTAAAACTTTACGACTGGGGGGTAGTAGTCCCATAGACCTACTCACAAAGTTTCACCCCCATTGAACATCGTATGGGTGTGATGTCCTACCCGAACCCCCTTCTTTTTGCATAGGGAACCCCTTGTGCACTATGCAAAAAAGAGCGGGTGGCAACACACCGTCACACCCAACCGACGTCACACCCATTTGCCGATGATGGGGATAAAACTTTACAAGTTGGGGGTAGCACTCCATGCAAAGTTTCACTTCCATCAGACACCGTACGGGCGTGATGTCCCACTCAAACCCACTTTTTTTTCATCGCGGGGGGACCCCTTTGTGCACTATGCAAAAAAGAATGGGTGGCAACACTCACGCCCATTTGGCGTCTGATGGGGTGAAACTTTGCAAGTGGAGAGCTATAAATCTCATGGACCCACTTGCAAAGTCTCACCTCCATTGGACACCATACACACGTGATGTTCTACCCAAACCCCCTTTTTTCTGCATAGAGGACCCCTTGTGCACTATGCAAAAATGAGCGGTTGGCAACACATTGTCACGCCCATTCGGCGTCTAATGTGGGTGAAACTTTGCGAGTGGAGGGTGAGTAGTCCCACATGGACCCACTCACAAAGTCTCACCCCCCACCATCAGACACGATATGGTGTGATTTCCTATCCAAAACCCACTTTTTTGCATAGGGGATCCCTTGTACACTATGCAAAAAAGAGCGGATGGCAACACACCGTCATGCCCATATGGGATCCAATGGGGGTGAAACTTTATGAGTGGGAGGGTAGCAGCCCCACGGACCCACTCAAAAAGTTTTACCTCCATCAAACATTGCATGGGCATGATGTCTTACCCAAATCCCCTTTTTTTGCATAGGGGACCCCTTGTGCACTAAAAGAGTGGGTGGCAATACATCGTCACGCCCATCCGGCATCCGATGGGGCTGAAACTTTATTAGTGGCGGGGATGTAGCCCCATGAGCACACTAAAACTTTTTCAACCCCAGCAAACACCATACGGTGTGATTTCCTACTCAAACCCGCTTTTTGCATGGGGGACCTCTCGCGCACTATGTGAAAAATAGTGGGTGGCAACATATCATCACGTTCATGCAGCATTTGATGGAGGTAAAAGTTTTTAAGCAGTGGGGTGGAGAGAATCAAGCAAAAGAGGTGGAGTGAATCACGAAGAAATCAGTGGGATTAGATGCTTGGATGTAAACTCTATAAATTGAGGCATTGGCCTAATGAGAACTTGCTGGTTTTTGATTATCCATGCCTACATTAAGCTATCAGTTAGTTACTCACTAATCACATCTTAATTATCATCTAATCTCTTTGTTAATGATGTTGATTCTAGCATTTGATCCACCATAGCTCGTCACATTGCTGTAATTTTAACATGGTATCAGAGCCTAGCCTAGAATCCATCAATTTGTGAGCCCATTATCTTGCTAATCACTTAGCTAATTAGGATTAGTAGAAAATTAATATTTTCACCTCTTTTTTAACTAGCCCACTGTACCCCCAGCCAGTGGAGGGGCTTGATCTCCCTCCAGGATAAACATTAGGGGAAATGCTTCTAGCCCAGCATAGCTAACTCAGTTGTGCTCCAGCCCATCAAATCAGCGCAGCAAACCGCCTACCAGAGCTCCCGATTCTACCAGAGCTCCCGATTTTCGCTGATTTGCAGGCACCATTTTTTCGCTGATTTGCAAGCACCATTTTTTCTGAGGAAAAATGAGATCTTGTCTACTCCTGATGCAATGGCTCTAATTACTCTTGGCCCTAGGGGTTTTCAAGAGTGCTCTACAAGCTTGTGAAGTCCGAATTTTATTTGATCAAGTCTACAGTGAGATCCAAGCTTTTCATCAAATCTGCAGGTGCCTTTGGTCAAACAGAGATTAAGCATTCAATGTTTGGTCAAATCTTGTGTTTCTTGGCTTAATCCTCTACTAGACTAATTGCTATTGATGGCCTTGAAAGGATTTGAGCTCATTTGAACTCTAAAGCCTCAGATCTTGGCTCCTTGCATACTCTTTTTTTTGCACACAAAATAGAGGAATAATTTGCTAATTAATCAGTACTAATCACTATATTTTGGTGCAATTGAGGGTTCAAATTAACCATTAGGCATCTAATACAGATCCCTATAACTTCAGATTGCAATTCGGAGAGATGGTTTGATACTCCAACCATTTCGTACAAATTGCTTATCCTTGATTTAATGTAATTTTTGGTTTGAAATTTTTTGTATTTTTCCCATTCCCATTACATATGGTGATCACCTAAAAAGTGATCAATAAGGGTTCTTGGAGGGTGGATAGCCACAAAAAATATGGTTTTCAAAGGGAGTTAAACAAGAGGTATGTCGGAAGGGTCATGAAAAAGGGGGAAGAAAACACTAGTGCCATTGATATTGAGATTTCCTCCTTTGTGGTGCAGGCTTAGGGTGTCTTGTGGGTTTCTTTGGAATCCACACTTCAACATTACCTTCATAGTATCCTTGAGCTTATAATAACTTCTTTGTTGGATTCCACAACTCTTGAGCTAGTGAAGGTTTCTGTTTGGCTTGTGTGGGTTTTCATGGAAGAGGTGGTAGGGTATCTTTTGAGCTAATAGAGGATTTTTAAAGGCTTGTGTGGGTTTTCATGGAAGATGTGGTAGGGTATATTTTTATCAAGATTTTTTAAAGATGATCCCTTTGTATTTGAATAGCTTGTCCTAAATTGTATTTAAGTGTTCACTTGTCTAAGGATTTATTCTCATATATTCCTATAGCTTGACAACCATATTGAGTCTCACCAAAGTCTTGTTGGACCTTAAATCCTATTTATCCGTTAGGTTTCCCTCTCAAACTTTATGTGATGAAATAGCCCTCACATTGAATGTTTCTCACTGATCACTTGCATTTGTGAGAGCACCCCCTCTTAGCACTTACATTTGGGATCCAGGATCCTCGGCGGGTGTGGATACTTTATCCTTGCCATCAACTTTTGAGGAGGTTCCCACCTCCATCCTTGTTCCATCTTTCAAGGGGGAGCCTCTTCATCCCTTCTATTACACATCACATTTAGAGACCTTAGCTTCGCCTTATTCCTTAGACCTTACTTCACATGGTTTACCATTCATGATTGCTCTTTGCTTAGGCTCTTGCCTTGAGCCACTTTATGTGGGATCCTGGGTTAGTCTACATTGATTTTTCATGGACCTCATAGACTCTACCTTCTACAACATTGACATACCTTTCCTTGAGCACCGACTCTAGCATCATACATTTGGGATCTCTTCATACACCTTTGAGAGCCTCTCGAGTTCCACATTTACATTTGGGATCCCGATGGGATGGGATCAACTTTCGAGGTGGAGGAGCACCCCTCACTTCCATGGTCTATACTCTTGAGGTGGGGGAGTTTCCCTCACTTCACTTTTTGGTGCATGAAGGATCCTCTACATTGACACATCTTATGGATCCCTGGGGTTGGGTCATGCTCTACACAGACACATCGTTGGCACAATCCTTCCTTCATTTTGGGCATCATTGACATCAACCCTATCTCTTTTTTTCCCTTCCCCCCTCCATTTTTTTACTCATTGTTGCCATCTCATCCGACCACATCTGTAGGACCAGATGTGTAGAGGAGGGATGTTGACCTCTTTCTGTAGGACCAGATGTGTAGAGGAGTGATGTTAACCTCTTTCTATGCACCATATCTTAGAACTATATACATCTCCACATGATGGTGCACATGCACCTGTATATGCATATCACTTTGGATTACATGTGTGGGGTCCCTAGGCCCCTTAGGCCCCGCACCAAAATTTTCAGGAAGATTATTATTATTTTAAACGTACCCTCTTAGCCTCATTATTCTGTTTCCTGATCGGTGCATCTAGGTTTGTCCAAAGAGCTCCTCCTGCAACCTCTCAAATTCTGCATCTGAGATATCATAGTTAGGAGCAGCTTCTACAGCACTTCTTTGGATGTGGATGATTGCAGAGACATCATCCATGCTCGTGCCATCGTATCGGCCAATCTCAGTTACTTGTGGAGGGACATCCACAGTGTCAAAGTCAACGAGGTCTTCATCAACATCTTGGACAAGGTGGTAGTACAACTCTTCCTCCCTCAAATCCAAGACCTCAAGGACATCCTACAGCATGAGAAAGTACTCAACACCATCTATAGTGATGGCACTCAATGATGCAAGTTTTGCATTCTTAGTAGGATGGGCTGCCTCTCCTGGTGGATATATTCTATATTTTTCATAGGATACACATCCGTGGGACCAGATGTGTATTAGAGGTGGGGGTATGTTAACCTCTTTCAGTACACTATAGCTTAGCACTACATACTTCTACACATGATGATGATGTTGCACACGCACTTGTATATGCATATAGCTTAGCACTACATACTTCTCCACATGATGATGATGTTGCACACGCACTTGTATATGCATATCACTTTGGTGCACATATCCTATATTTTGCCATAGGATACTTGGGTAACAATGAGCTTCATTCAGATTCACCTATGCTTGCCATGTGGCACTTGTGCATATGGGATGGCCCTACATTCACTATTTATAGAGAGCATGGGCGAGGGAGATCTCACTTCCCCTTTATTCCAAGTTATGGAGTCCATCTTGTGTGCTTTACCTTTAGGGGTTGAGGTATCTCGTTTTAGGGTTTACTTAGGGCTAAGTAAGGTGTTCTTGTTGCTCATGAGAGAACTAGGGTGTGTTGTTTTGGGCATGGCTTGCTCACTCTTGAGCACTCCCCATTTGTGAGAGGCATGTGGTTGAGATCTTGAGTGTGGGGTTTCCATCTTCTCATTGCCATATAGTTACTTGAGCTTAGGCTTGTGAGTGAGAGCTAGGTATGGAGTGAGAGTGAGAGTGTTAGTGTTGGTGTGTGAGTGTGAGTGTTGAATTGCTTTATATTTCCTTAGTTAGGTTCATTCCTTCTTGTTACTCTCTTCCCTTAGATTAGCTTATTCATTATCCATTCATTTAGATTAGAATGGATATTAGCACATTCATTATTTTTTATTTGAGAGCTAGGGTGAGAGATAAGGTCTTAAGCGCCTCCCATGGGTATATTCCATTGACATACAAATGCCCAAATTAGAGAGCACCTCACCAATGGCTTAACATAGACCTAGATTCTCTTATGAGGTTACGACTCCTTAGAAAAATGTTCATTCATCCCACCTTTGAGATCAAGTACAATGGGGTCATTCTAAGGTCAACTACTTATCTCTATTTTCTAGATTTTAGCATCTTGATATTTTTTATGTTCTTTAAGAGACTTGTGGTCCTACTTTAGTGTGCTTTTGTGCATAAAAGGCTAGGAGTCTTCTTTTACTCAGAAATCTCCACATATCTTACCCAATTTCTATTCAATTTTTTCATTTCATTAAGGATTTATCCGCTCTTGTTTACAACTTGATGGTCCTTACCATAGACTTTTAAAGTTAAGGATTATATCTCTATGTCTTGGATCTTCTCTCTCTAGATATAGGAATTTTCTTTTCCTAGAATACTAATTCTAGCTAATAAATTGATCAAAAATTACTTTGAATTTCTTACTTAACCTTGGTCATACTTTACACATGCACAACTAGCACATGTAAGAAACTTCTCTTATTATATTATTTCTTGAATATTATCTCTCTAGAATTTTAATATTTCTAATCCTTATTTCTTCTCTAAATTTGGTCCTAAGCTTCCAATTTCTATTCTATGACTTAGCGTATCATTAAGTGTATTGAAATTGTGCACATTAATGCATATAAGTCTTTTCCTTCATAATTTCCTAGAGAGAGAAAATTATGGATTTGCACTAAGTTTACTAATGACAAATCTACTTTCATATGAGTCTTACTTTCTTCATTTATTTTTTAAAAATTAGGATATTGATTTGCACATCAGGTAGATATTATAGTTCCCTTAATTAATGAGGTAATTAGGTTTTATCTCTCTAAACTCTAGGATAATTATTGATCCAATGTACACCCAAAAATATCCATTACGCAAGTCTCTTTAAATTCTAATTTCCTTTATTATAGCTTATCCAAATTGAATTACTATTAAATCTACATGTGCATAAACAATGACAGAGGGCAAACAGTCGAAGGAAAAACAAAACAATCAAGGAATATACAAGAAACTCACAAAACAATCAAGTAATACACGTCCATCACATTTTATGAGTGGGAATGGATGGAGACTATCGTGTAGGAGGTGAATTAATTGACACCAATAAGAGGTGGATTATCGTGAATCCTTTGCCCTTTGATCTTGCGTTATAGTGAATTGATTCACCATAACGCGAGACTAAGGGCCAATCAAAGCAAAACAATCCTCCTCGCGTTATAGTAAATTGATTTACTACAACGGGAGGAGGATTATCACGAATCTCTTGCCATTCCATCTTGCATTTTGGTGATTCGATTCACCTTAACACATGGAGCCGTATTGAGATTCTAATGGCCCGTCGTGTGCTTTAAGGTGAATCGAATCACCATGGCAGAAGGCAAACAATTGAAGAAAAAACAATGGCAGAGGGCAAACAGTCGAAGAAAAAACAAAACAAACAAGCAATATACAAGAAACTTACAAAACAATCAAGAAATATACAAAAACTCACATTTCTTATGTGGGAATGGATGGAGACTGTCGTGCAGGAGGTGGAATATTGGTTCAGTACTGTGGGGGTATTCGGAAGTCACCTAGAGGCAAGCAGGAGGACGAACAAGGCAAAATCAATAAGAGGACGAAAAGGTGACGTGATTAATGGCTTCAATTAGTCTTTAGAGCGAACACACGTGCTGGCGGGCTGCCAGGGCGACTAGGCGGCACTGAGGTGTCGCATAGCATTAAAAAGGATTTTTAATTGCCTCTCTTACTTTGATTAGTCTTTATAGCGTGTACACGTGTTAGGTACATGGCGGGCTACCACGTGGCATTCATGGAATGGCGGGTGAAAACGTGACGCTGACGTGTCGCATAGCATTAAAAACGGTTTTTAATTGCTTCTCTAGGATACCCATCTCATTTATTGCCTCTCTTGGAGTTCGTATTCTCATTTATCTCCCCACCAACGGCCTTCATCTCCATCAATGACTATCTCCTCCAACCCTCCTTCATCAATCATCCTCCTTCGACTCAAAAAGGGGCCTTGTAAGAGATCCCTTGGGATGGTGATGTGGACAAAGCAAATAAACCCACATATAATATTGGAGGGTACGTGCGTCATTTTTGAGTTCTTTATTCCATTGACTGACATGTAGGGTGTTTTTTAATTCAAAACAATGCCTCTTAAGTATAGTTTTTTATTCCCACTATGGTGCCTTATTTTATTGAAAAAAGACACCACTCTCTTTCTTCATTACACTTTTGAATGTAACCAAGTCAACTTTGCTAAACAAACTTGAACCGAACTTCGTCCCTGCAACCCATCATCTTGCATTGTCTCCCTCATTGTCTTCCCGACTCCACAACCACAACCACAACCACTCTAAATCCGAATTATTTTGAGCGGGAGGTTTTTGATTTTCTCTTCTTCTCAAGGCGGCAAGTTTTGAAAAAGGATGGAAAAGTATTTGTTCTTCATGCGCCATACCTGCTTGTGCATGAATAACAATCCCATTTCTTACCTTTTTCAAGTGAGGGTTGTGCTTACCAAGTATTCTGTACATTTTGGTGCATCCAGGATACCAACAAGTTTGTTTAATGGACAAGGAGGTATTATTTAGTAATGTTGTCTTTTGGTTTTAATGAAGCAATCTTCTTCACGGGAGATAAGTGTAATATCTTTGGTTTCTTTTGGTTAAAGTGTGAGTTCATGATGCTATTCGGTGTTGTTAAAGCACAGAACAATGCAATGGAACCTGTGAAACAAAAGAAGAAAAAGGTGGACATCCACTTCCAAGTAGAAGCCGATTATGCTCCCTGCTGCTGTAAGAGAAATTGGTCTAGGCCAGCATGCAAAGCCCACATTACTGAGCTTCAAAATGAAGGAAAGAAAAATATGGACCTATGGTTGGATGGTAGTATTTACCCACCAGATCCAACCTCCTCTCAATCTCCATCATTCTTTGGGTTGACAAGTTTCTTCAAGTTTGTGTGTGAGAGTGAAAATGGATTGCTTGGATATTGCAAAAGATTGTTTGGCCAATGTCAAAGTATCTTTGAAAGACATTTGAGTGATAGAGATGCCAAAATAAAAATGCTTGAAGGTGCGAATTTTTACTTGGTGCATTGCAAGCTTTAAATGAGGATAAAGCAAAAGTTTGTGCTGGGTTACAAAAAGAGTTTGATCATTTGCAGCAGACTATTTGTAAGATGCAAGACACTATTAAAGAGAAGAATGAAATTTTAGCAGTTCGAGAAATCAATAATTTCACATTGGAGAGTGAGAATGCACACCTTCAAAAACAACTTGAAAAGTTCAACAAAAAATTACAATATTTGAAAGACACGCCATTGGGTGCTCGATTACGCAAGAGACAGATCAAACCATTGGAAGAACTCAATGTTGGAGGTGGCCAATGGAAGCGTCGTGTAAAAGCTTGCAGGTATTGGGATCTATAATTTCTTTGAGCTTAAATTTCTTTGAGCACTCACTTTTCATTTTCATCTTTAGTTCCTTTTTTGGAGATGGGGGATTGGGTGTGAGGGTGGTATAGCTAGATGAATGATGGACTGAAATAGCTATCGTTGTTGCTTCAGGATGGTCACAGATGTTGTGGGTCCAAAAGAGCAAGGTTCCGATATATTTGGCAAAGTTCTGACAAAAGACATCGTGGAGTCAGCAATACATCATCCTAAGTTTGCAAGACTTTGATCAGACATAGCAAAGCAATCCTTGCAGGAGGTGAGTGAAGCATTCACTCCTGCAGATGCACAAGGTATATGTGACATGGTGGCTGGTATAAGCACAAAGTCTTACAGGATGTTGTTTAATAAAGTTAAAGAAGGTTTCAATTCTAAGCTTGGAAAAAAAACAGTAATTCCCATTCCAAAACCATTTCACGTGAACAAAGCTCGAAATATTCTCAACTTGGGAATGGTCGAACTTGTTGGAGAGCCTTGTCACGTGTCTAGTACATTGACAGTGACTAGAAAGAGCGGGGAACAGAAAATCATAGAGCTTACAGAGTTCAACAATTTCATTATGGATGTTCGAAAATTACAAATGGCTATGGTGAAATTTTATGGTATCAGTGTACATGAGAGCAATGGAAGGCTGAAATTTGTTTTAAAACTTGATGAGAGTGAGGTGATCAAAGGACAGAAGCTGGAAAGGGTTAGCATGACTTTAATGAATAGAGCTTTGGATGCAAGTATCAGTAATGCTGATGAGGCACTTTAGTGTACAATCCGACAATGAGATTTGGTGGCTGGCTGCATTTGAGGTGACGTGCTATCCATTTTTAAAAAAAGTATATTATGTTGCTATCCTCTTGTTATGATGTTGTAGACAATTTAACTGGCCTCTTGTTAACAGGTTCCAATAGAGACCCATGAAATTCTAAAGTGGTACTTTAACCAGACTGAGCTTCCTTCCACTATCCAGTAGTAGTCGTGGCGAAAAGCTTTATGTAGAAGAATATGGTGAATATGAGGTTGAATGGCACCTGGCTGCAGATCTTAAAACCTTGAAATGCATGTTTGGTATTTCCCAAGGAGGAGTAATGGCCAAGTATCCTTGCCTGTATTGCATGACCGAACGAGGTGTCTCCAAAGGAGGAAAAGAGAGAGAATGGAAATACCTAAATGCAATCAGTAATAGGCGTGAAGCCCCAAATCGTGATGCTCCAGGAGTGGATCCTAATTGGAATCCAATTCTTCCTATCCCTTTGATCAGAGTTCATATTTGTGTTTTGCATGCATTGGTTAGAATAATTGAGAAACTAGTCTACATGTACATCGAATTTTCATGGAATATGAAACCAGCATTAGAGAGTGAAAGAACTATTAAAAAAATAGAGCAAGTGCTTTCAGATGCAGGTTTACATTGTGGTCAAGTGAAGATTGAGAAGGACTTGAGAAGATCAGGGAAGACCGGAAATGTTCCTAGCAAACCATGTTTTGGAGGTACAAAAGCCAGAAAGTTCTTATCTAATCATACCCAGAGAGGTCATCTGGGTACAGATTTTGAGGTGTGGAGAAAGATTCATGCAACTGTACTACCTGATCGAGGCTCTTCAGGACAAGCAAGGGTGGCAAAGGCCAAAGCGTGGTTGGCACTTGATCGCCTAGCACCTTTGTTGCAAAAAGCAAGGTTTGAAGATGGGGATGTTGAGAAATTTGAGGCAGTTGTGACAGAGTTCTACAGTAGCTATGAAAAGGCATGGGGTGCCACAAACTTGACACAATACATGGTTATTACTTGAATACCTACAGCTTTGAGTTTTTATTGTTGTTCAAAATATATTTGTACGATACTAAATGTCTTGTTGTTGTTGAGCATTTGTAGCACATTTTGCATGCACATGGAACCTTTTTTGCGGAAGAGTTTGGAAGCCTTGGGATTTGGTCTACCCAAGGCATGGAAAGATCTCATTGGCAAACACGTTGTGCCTATCAAAGGGCCACTCAACATGGAGGAGGAGTGAAGAAAAGTAATCCCATGAAGCAACTATGTCAGTGGTGGTATAGGCGGATTCAAGTGAGTGCTCGTGTGACGATCAAACAGTCTGAATCAGCTGTGTCATGTGCAATAAGAAAGATGCAGGCTGAACGGAGACGATCAATATATGTCTCTTCACAAGGAAGGCAGAATCATGCTGAATGGCTAAGACAACGACAAAGACAGGGCAGAGTGTGGAAGAAAATTGATCATTGAAATACATACTATAAAACAATGATGTAACTGTTTTAAAAGAACAAGAGCTTTCATCTATGTCCCATATAAATGTTTTCAATATATATACATTTCATAGTTTTTAATGGTAAGCAAGAAGAGTATTGAGAAATATGAAGAAACTTCTTAGCAACTGGAACAATCTAAATCTGTTAATCTGGAAAATGAGATATTTTAAAAAAATGATGAATTTTTGACTCCTTGTTGGTAAGGAGAGGGAGACCTTTGAGGTAGGTGTCCTTCACATGTGTGGGAAGGTTTTTTAATTTTAAAAAATTGTGATATTTTTATCTCTCCTCTCTCCTCAAAAACTGGATCAAAATGGGAGCTGAATTGGTCCAAATCTTGTCCAAATTCAGCCAAACTGAAGTTGAAAAATTCTAGAACTTAGTTGGACTCAGTTAGTGACCTCCCTTGCCTATAAAAAGACCCTCATTCTTTTGTATTCTCATCTGTGAGAACTATACTATACCAGTATTACATTAAAATAATGATATTTTCTATTATCTCTTAAAAATCCTCTACTTTTGGAGAACTTGGAGCTTCTCTCTCTCTCTCTCTCTCTCTCTCTCTCTCTCTCTCTCTCTCTCTCTTCAACAATTTTTGAAGCTTTCTTAGACTCAACATACTAAACCAATTGATTGGTTGGGGGCTTCCTTCTAAGATAAAGAAGCAAGCCAAATCTAGAGGTAAGAAGTAATTTCATGATTTTCATTAATATTCTCAAAAGATTTCACTTCTCAACCCCTCTCAAGCTTGAGAAGTTTCAAATTAATTGTTTTCAATGCAAATCAAGCTTTCTATAAGAATTCTAATGATTAATCATAAAAAAGTTAATCTTTATAGAATGCTTTTTATGTATATCTCTCTCTCCCCAAAAGAATATTCATTCCTATGACTAATTCTTAAGCAAATGAATGCTTCTCATTGATAAATTCTTAATTCAAAATCAATCTCTAAGCTTGTTAAGCTAGAGGTTAAGAAAATAGATTTTTATGCTTTTGTGTTATTAAAATTATGGTAAATTTATGATTTAATTCCATATATTGGATTTAAGTTCAAAGATAGTTCCTATATCATAATTGTATTACAAAGTCTTATTCTTTCTAGAAATATTAAAAATTGTCAATAATAGCAGCGAAGCTATGGTAAAATTTTTAGAAATTAATACATAGCTCATTTTTATGCATAATGTAAAAAGAGAACCTCCTACCATATTCTAGGATTGGACATCCTATGCTAAAAGAATGATTTTCATCAAATTCATGGAAAACTAATTTTTAGTATTCATGCATAATTAATTAATTAAAGAAAAGAGAAATTTTTTGTAATTTTATTTTTATGCAAAAAGAGGAATTCCCATGATAATGGAGATCCGTGTAATTAAATAAAAAAAGAGAAATTTTGATATATTTTTTTATTTAAAGAGAAATTTTAGATAAATTTATTTTATGTATGAGAAAATTTAAATGATAAAAGAGAAATTTCCATGACATTTGGAATTCAATCATTTAAATGGTAAAAGTGGAATTCTTGGCATATTTGAATTAATGGATATTTTTATTTAAATTTAAAGAGAAATTTTAGATAAATTTATTTTACACATGAGAAATTAAAGAGGAATTCCCATGACATTTGGAATTCAATCATTTAAATGGTAAAAGTGAAATTCTTGACATATTTGAAATAATGGATATTTTTACTAAAGAAAAGAGAAATTTTAGATAAATTTATTTTATGATAAAAGAGGAATTCCCATGACATTTGGAATTCAATCAATTAAATGCAAAAAGAGGAATTTCCATGATATTTGAGATCCAAGAAATTAAATGAAAAAAGTAAAATTTTTAGCATGATTCAAATTATGAGTATTTATCAAAAGTGCATTTTTGAGTATTATTAATTTTATTGGGAAAGATGGGTAGAATTGATTTTTGTAAATCCCATGAATCTTTTACTCAAAAGAAGAATATTGAATATATTACATTTGAGAAATTTGAGAAAGAATATGAAAATATCCATCGAGAAAAAAGTACCTTTAACTAGGTCAAGCAATTAGCAGAGATTTAGAAAAAGTCCCATCGGTATCGAAAGTAGAAAATGTTACTAAATGTGAATGAGATGTGATGTGATGTGAATCGAGATAGATGTGAATGGATGAGATGTGATGTAAATAGATGAGATGTGATGTGAATGGATGTGATGTGATGTGATGTGAAATGGATGTGATGTGAATCAGGATAGATGTGAAATGGATGTGATGTGAATCAGGATAGATGTGAATGAATGAGATGTGATGTGATGTGAATCGAGATAGATGTGAATGGATGAGATGTGATGTGAATGGATGTGATGTAATGTGAAATGGATGTGAAATGTGGATGTGAAATGGATGTGATGTGAATCGGGATAGATGTGAATGGATGAGATGCAATGTGAATGGATGTGATGTGATGTGATATGGATATGGCTAGATGTGAATAGATGAGATGTGATGTGAGGATAGATGTGATGAGATGTAATATGATGTGAGTAGATGAGAATGGATGAAGGATGATGGGAAAACATATGATTGGATGTGGATTAAGGAATGTGAATTGATGTAGAAGAATGTGGAATCACGAGAAATGATGTGGAACAATCTAGAAAGATGAGAGTTCATTAGAAACTATATTTATGACCTGTATTTAAATGACTGTTTTATGTCAAGAATGCTGGGGAAGCATTCTGACCATCTTGTGAATGAGGTCGTTGGAGACCTAAGTGATAAAGTTACAATAGCTGAGACGGAGAGTCAATGGAGGACGTCTCACGTAGCAAGGTCGGCCGAGGTCTTGACTAGCCTCAGTTCGATTTAAATGGTGAGCTTTCGGTACAGTGGATGAGGGACCAAGGAAGCGGCTTATGAGTGAAGCGCTAGGTGACCTGCGAGCCTAGAGGGTGCAGACCATACAGTGCTTGGGCTCTGTGTTGCCGAAGATACCCACACGTGCGTCGAGGAAGAAAATGGAACAAGGAGTTAGAGTTGTTTTATGAACTTGGGCATGGATCTGGTTGATTGTTGCTGGTCCCAAAATGAATGAGTCCATGGCTCTTTTATATGGATCTGTTGGTTGATCTTGCTGATCTTCAAGGGAGAGACCATCTGGATTTTTATAAGTGAATATATTTCCAAGTACTATGAGCTAGGAAGTTTTGAAAAGGCCCCTGATGAGTGAACAGGTGGTGAGCATTTTGGTTGCCAATGATGCCATGGGTACACCAATGAAAGAATGATTGGAAATTAGAATTCAACCATGATATTTTGGAGAATTATCATCAATGATACTATGGTTTCATTAAAGATTGTTTTAAAGACAGCTGAATCTAGGAAACATGCAATTTCATATTGGAAAATCACAAAACCACTTTCTCCATGAAAAGTGGTTTTCCCAAATTCTTAGCCCCATCTTGATCTATAATTTGGGAAAACCACTTGTTGATCCACCTTAGCATGATTCAATCTTCTCATCTTCTTAAGACTTGATTTTTGTGGTCACTAGTGTTTTTTGTCTCAACTTCCTCCAAGCAAGGGGCTAGCCCAAATTCTTATTTTGGAATGTGCTATATAATATTTCAAGGCTTGATCAAAGTCCCATTAGAGAATTATATCATTGTTTCCTCACACATTACAAAATACCATTTGGATTAGCTTCACTAGTCACTTTCCATAAATCTTTCTGTGTTTTCTTTTGTATTTGCTACCCTTGTCTTCAACTTGGCTACATTGTCTAATTGTTGGGTGAGTCACTAACCACCCTTCAACACTATGGATTATTCAAACCTTTAATTTTAGCCTTGAGAGGATCTAGCTCCTATTTGACTTAAACATTTTTGCTCTTGTACTAGCCTCTTGGCATGGTACCTTTGCATCCCAAGCTACGGTATTGATTGCTAACATGATGAATCTTAGTAGTACATGGATCTTAAAGACACTTTAACAAATTTATTTTTTATTAACAGAGAAAAACCTATCATTTTTTCCTCAATAAATAAATTTTTAACCCTTATATAAAGCATTTATGCTATATTCATGGCCTTATCCAACTCCTCTAGAAATACTCTTTCATTCCATTTTCCCACATACTTAGCTCTAGCTGCAACGCCAACTTGTAGACTAGGCTCCTTTGTCCTTATTTTCACTAGTCCTTGTTAATATACACTCAATGCCCACCTCTCAGCACTAACCTACCTTTGTTATGTGTGTCGCACTTGTAAGGCCCCTATCATAGGCAAAAACCAATTGTGCATGTGACTTTGGTGGGAACCCTAGCCTAAATGCTAGGAGGGGTCTTATAAGCCAATTGTGCATGTGACTTTGGTGGGAACCCCAGCCTAAATGCTAGAAGGGTTCTTATTGGCTAGGATATGACTTAGGTAGATTTTTCACATTTCCAAGTAGTATCTGGGTAGATATGGTATGTCAAGCAAGTTAAGGAACCACACCTTAACTTGTGGGCCCCTCTTGGGAGCCTAAACAATATTGACTTGTAAATTTGACCTCAACGGTGACTTGCTAGACCTTAGGACTTTTGTAATCTCTTAGATTGATATATGTGGTTGATTGGTCACAATTTTAATACATGGATAGTGCACCCTGTCAATGCAATGTAGCTTCCCATGCTTTGAATGTGTAATCCACACCATTTGTAGCACTATACAGAGAGGTAGTTGCACGGGCATCCGATGCTAGAGAGCATCCATACCTTCTACCACAAGAAAACTTAAAGCTTGGACTTGTAAATTTATTATATTTCTAGATCAGCATTTGAGGCTATCTTGAGTGTTGGCGAGAGCTCCAAAGTCTCTCAAAGAAACTAAAAGCCATGGCAAACGACAGAGTATCACAAGGACCTAAAGATAGATTAATGTGTTTAGTGTTCAAGGCTATCATTTAACTTAGATAACATTTTAATGAGTCCCACTAGCCAATATTACGTTATGGAAGAGATGTCAGGGCAAATAGAGAGAGTTGAAGAGAGCTAAATAGTGTAGAAAGCTGGAGATGACAAAATCTATGTAGCTATTGATGGAACTATGTTCCTTCATATGACATGGCATATGTTAGTAAACTAATTTTAAGAATTGGTAAGCTTGAAGTACATCCTCCATCTAGAGTTTGACTAGATCACCATCTAAGCTCTACTTGAGAGTGCATGGGTGGGGATAGCACCTTCACAATGTACTTTCCTCTTGTTGGTTTATCAGAAATTTCAAATTTCTCTCCATTCTTTACTTTGCATTGTCTTAGTACTTTCTTTTGCTTCTATTTCCTCTTTACTACTATAAATTTTCATAGTCCTCTGATCCTTGTCTTGCCTCTAATGGTTGGTGGTCTAAACCTTCTTCACTAAACATGCCTTCCTTTTCCCTCTTCTCTCTCTTCAAAACCATCAACTACCCTATTGATGACGTGGGCTTGGCCTCACTCTTCATAGTCCTCTGATCCTTGTCTTGCCTCTAATGGTTGGTGGTCTAAACCTTCTTCACTAAACATGCCTTCCTTTTCCCTCTTCTCTCTCTTCAAAACCATCAACTACCCTATTGATGACGTGGGCTTGGCCTCACTCTTCTTGCTAGTTGTTACATCAGCTTTATGCCATGAAATAGCTCTAGATCTTTCCTTTTTATCCCAATAATTTTCCCTCTATTAATAATTAGTTGCATCTTTGCATTGGTTGCTAGTAAAAATATCATAAAAATTTACTTTGATTTCCTAATCATAGCCTCACTCTTCTTCTTATGCAAGCCCTTCTTGTTGAACCTCTGCTTAAAGTGAATAATTACAAACAAGTGATTGGAAATCGTGTTTCAAATGTATTTTAAATATTAAATAAACCATTTAAATAATCGTGTTTCAAATGTATTTTAAATATTAAATAAACCATTTAAATGGGGAAAAAAAGTGATGGCAACACACTTGGCTGCAATTTTTAGTTGCTAGACCCATGTGAGGGTTGCCTGCTGACAAGAAAGCAACAAGAAAAATTACCACAAAAGAGCACCAATCAAGCTTAGTCTACTATAAAGCTAGTACATGCTTATGTTAATGATAAAACTTATGATACGTCTTTGGTTATTTCTTGTTGTTAGTAAATTTATTTTCTAGAAAAATGAGATTTAAAATCATCTATGACAAGTTCATAAAGTGGCACAAGATTGTACACTAAGAAAGTGTGGGTTTAATTTATGAAGGAAGAAAGTGAGGTGTTTGCTCACTTTTAGGGATTTAAAGCCTTGGTCAAGAAGGAAAAACGTATGCAAATCAAATTCCTAAGATAGGATGGTGCGGGAGAATATTTCTCCAATGATTTTAATAGCGATTTCTTGAGGAAGCATGGAATCAAGAGGCGATCCACATGCAAATATACTCCACAACAAAATGGTGTTAAAAAAATAAAAAACGTGCACATTGCAGAAGTTTCTCTCACCTTGATGTTCATAACATGACACCTGAACATGATCCCCATTATAGGTTTTTCAAGGCATGATACCTAAACATAAGTATACAGGCATAAAATCAAATGTGTCTCACTTGAAAGTGTTTGGATGTATTGCATATGTGCATGTTCTTGATGAAGTAAGAACAAAATTGGATCGAAAGGTAGAGAAATGCATATTTATTGCTTGTGATTTGGAGTGGCAATATTATAGATGTTATAACCCTACCATTCGTGAGATGCAAGTAAGAAAATATATTATCTTTGATGAAATGAGTAGGTGGTATATACTAGTGAAGGAAACAAAAGATGAAAAAGTAAAAAGTAATGATGTTACTCCACATGTAGTGTAGTAGTCTCACATGTGCCTATAGTAGACCCAGAGAGTCCTTTAACAGTGGATCTAGTATTAGTCCATGGTCAAAAACATTGAGAGATGTAGGTACACATGTATCATGAAAGGAAAAGGAAAAGGTAGACCAACCTTTTGTGCGTGACTTGTCAGTGTGATCAGGTCACTCATATGTGGATGCTCATATGTGTGGATGGTGACTCTAGTGGCTCCAAATAGAGCCTTAATTAGGACCTTTTTATTCCGTCAATGGGTAAACTCCTTTGGTGTAAGGAGATTTATCAAGCATAGACTTGATCTTTAATATTTTGTAAAGCATGATATGCTTTTAAACCCAAGCCTCAATTTATGGGCACTCTATTTTTGACGATAAGAGAGTGTCGTGCAAGAAAAGCACCTTTTTGTATTTTTGGAGGCTATGGCCTAAATTGGAATAAAGTATCTCCTAAATACTCATGTGTATGAAATAAAGTATCTCCTAAATACTCATGTGTATGGGAAATAGGCCATACACACATGAGGGGGGATGATTGTACCCAATCTTGGAGTTATGCTTTGTGAGCTAAGTATTTTTATTTGTTCTTGTTTCAATTATTGAATATGTTGAGCATGTGGTATTTGATGAATTATTTGAATTAAATGAATTCTTGCAAGTTTATTTAAATTCTATCTCCCTAGGAAATTAGATCCGTGTGTCAGTGGTATCAGAGCTAGATCTAGGAAGATGGAGACAAGGATTGAAAGCTAAAAAGCTTAATTCAAAGGTTTTTGGAAGGGTTGCTTCTATTAACCAAGGGGCAAAGGCCAAAGGTTAAGGGGAGGGTGGCCAAACACTCTGCAGCAAAAAATCACAAAACCACTTTCTCCATGAAAAGTGGTTTTCCCAAATTCTTAGCCCCATCTTGATCTATGATTTGGGAAAACCACTTGTTGATCCAACTTAGCATGATTCAATCTTCTCATCTTCTTAAGACTTGATTTTTGTGGTCACTAGTGTTTTTTGTCTCAACTTCCTCCAAGCAAGGGGCTAGCCCAAATTCTTATTTTGGAATGTGCTATATAATATTTCAGGCCTTGATCAAAGTCCCATTAGAGAATTATATCATTGTTTCCTCACACATTACAAAATACCATTTGGATTAGCTTCACTAGTCACTTTCCATAAATCTTTCTGTGTTTTCTTTTGTATTTGCTACCCTTGTCTTCAACTTGGCTACATTGTCTAATTGTTGGGTGAGTCACTAACCCTTCAACACTATGGAATTATTCAAACCTTTACTTTTAGCCTTGAGAGGATCTAGCTCCTATTTGACTTAAACATTTTTGCTCTTGTACTAGCCTCTTGGCATGGTACCTTTGCATCCCAAGCTACGGTATTGATTGCTAACATGATGAATCTTAGTAGTACATGGATCTTAAAGACACTTTAACAAATTTATTTTTTATTAACAGAGAAAAACCTATCATTTTTTCCTCAATAAATAAAATTTTAACCCTTATATAAAGCATTTATGCTATATTCATGGCCTTATCCAACTCCTCTAGAAATACTCTTTCATTCCATTTTCCCACATACTTAGCTCTAGCTGCAACACCAACTTGTAGACTAGGCTCCTTTGTCCTTATTTTCACTAGTCCTTGTTAATATACACTCAATGCCCACCTCTCAGCACTAACCTACCTTTGTTATGTGTGTCGCACTTGTAAGGCCCCCATCATAGGCAAAAACCAATTGTGCATGTGACTTTGGTGGGAACCCTAGCCTAAATGCTAGGAGGGGTCTTATAAGCCAATTGTGCATGTGACTTTGGTGGGAACCCCAGCCTAAATGCTAGAAGGGTTCTTATTGGATATGACTTAGGTAGATTTTTCACATTTCCAAGTAGTATTTGGGTAGATATGGTATGTCAAGCAAGTTAAGGAACCACACCTTAACTTGTGGGCCCCTCTTGGGAGCCTAAACAATATTGACTTGTAAATTTGACCTCAACGGTGACTTGCTAGACCTTAGGACTTTTGTAATCTCTTAGATTGATATATGTGGTTGATTGGTCACAATTTTAATACATGGATAGTGCACCCTGTCAATGCAATGTAGCTTCCCATGCTTTGAATGTGTAATCCACACCATTTGTAGCACTATACAGAGAGGTAGTTGCACGGGCATCCGATGCTAGAGAGCATCCATACCTTCTACCACAAGAAAACTTAAAGCTTGGACTTGTAAATTTATTATATTTCTAGATCAACATTTGAGGCTATCTTGAGTGTTGGCGAGAGCTCCAAAGTCTCTCAAAGAAACTAAAAGCCATGGCAAACGACAGAGTATCACAAGGACCTAAAGATAGATTAATGTGTTTAGTGTTCAAGGCTATCATTTAACTTAGATAACATTTTAATGAGTCCCACTAGCCAATATTACGTTATGGAAGAGATGTCAGGGCAAATAGAGAGAGTTGAAGAGAGCTAAATAGTGTAGAAAGCTGGAGATGAGTAGCTATTGATGGAACTATGTTCCTTCATATGACATGGCATATGTTAGTAAACTAATTTTAAGAATTGGTAAGCTTGAAGTACATCCTCCATCTAGAGTTTGACTAGATCACCATCTAAGCTCTACTTGAGAGTGCATGGGTGGGGATAGCACCTTCACAATGTACTTTCCTCTTGTTGGTTTATCAGAAATTTCAAATTTCTCTCCATTCTTTACTTTGCATTGTCTTAGTACTTTCTTTTGCTTCTATTTCCTCTTTACTACTATAAATTTTCATAGTCCTCTGATCCTTGCCTCTAATGGTTGGTGGTCTAAACCTTCTTCACCAAACATGCCTTCCTTTTCCCTCTTCTCTCTCTTCAAAGCCATCAACTACCCTATTGATGACGTGGACTTGGCCTCACTCTTCTTGCTAGTTGTTACATCAGCTTTATGCCATGAAATAGCTCTAGATCTTTCCTTTTTATCCCAATAATTTTCCCTCTATTAATAATTAGTTGCATCTTTGCATTGGTTGCTAGTAAAAATATCATAAAAATTTACTTTGATTTCCTAATCATAGCCTCACTCTTCTTCTTATGCAAGCCCTTCTTGTTGAACCTCTCCTTAAAGTGAATAATTACAAACGAGTGATTGGAAATCGTGTTTCAAATGTATTTTAAATATTAAATAAACCATTTAAATGGGGAAAAAAAGTGATGGCAACACACTTGGCTGCAATTTTTAGTTGCTAGACCCATGTGAGGGTTGCCTGCTGACAAGAAAGCAACAAGAAAAATTACCACAAAAGAGCACCAATCAAGCTTAGTCTACTATAAAGCTAGTACATGCTCATGTTAATGATAAAACTTATGATACGTCTTTGGTTATTTCTTGTTGTTAGTAAATTTATTTTCTAGAAAAATGAGATTTAAAATCATCTATGACAAGTTCATAAAGTGGCACAAGATTGTACACTAAGAAAGTGTGGTTTTAATTTATGAAGGAAGAAAGTGAGGTGTTTGCTCACTTTTAGGGATTTAAAGCCTTGGTCAAGAAGGAAAAACGTATGCAAATCAAATTCCTAAGATAGGATGGTGCGGGAGAATATTTCTCCAATGATTTTAATAGCGATTTCTTGAGGAAGCACGGAATCAAGAGGCGATCCACATGCAAATATACTCCACAACAAAATGGTGTTAAAAAAATAAAAAACGTGCACATTGCAGAAGTTTCTCTCACCTTGATGTTCATAACATGACACCTGAACATGATCCCCATTATAGGTTTTTCAAGGCATGATACCTAAACATAAGTATACAGGCATAAAATCAAATGTGTCTCACTTGAAAGTGTTTGGATGTATTGCATATGTGCATGTTCTTGATGAAGTAAGAACAAAATTGGATCGAAAGGTAGAGAAATGCATATTTATTGCTTGTGATTTGGAGTGGAAATATTATAGATGTTATAACCCTACCATTCGTGAGATGCAAGTAAGAAAATATATTATCTTTGATGAAATGAGTAGGTGGTATATACTAGTGAAGGAAACAAAAGATGAAAAAGTAAAAAGTAATGATGTTACTCCACATGTAGTGTAGTAGTCTCACATGTGCCTATAGTAGACCCAGAGAGTCCTTTAACAGTGGATCTAGTATTAGTCCATGGTCAAAAACGTTGAGAGATGTAGGTACACATGTATCATGAAAAGGAAAGGAAAAGGTAGACCAACCTTTTGTGCATGACTTGTCAGTTTTGATCTTTAATATTTTGTAAAGCATGATATGCTTTTAAACCCAAGCCTCAATTTATGGGCACTCTATTTTTGACGATAAGAGAGTGTCGTGCAAGAAAAGCACCTTTTTGTATTTTTGGAGGCTATGGCCTAAATTGGAATAAAGTATCTCCTAAATACTCATGTGTATGGGAAATAGGCCATACACACATGAGGGGGGATGATTGTACCCAATCTTGGAGTTATGCTTTGTGAGCTAAGTATTTTTATTTGTTCTTGTTTCAACTATTGAATATGTTGAGCATGTGGTATTTGATGAATTATTTGAATTAAATGAATTCTTGCAAGTTTATTTAAATTCTATCTCCCTAGAAAATTAGATCCGTGTCAGTGGTATCAGAGCTAGATCTAGGAAGATGGAGACAAGGATTGAAAGCTAAAAAGCTTAATTCAAAGGTTTTTGGAAGGGTTGCTTCTATTAACCAAGGGGCAAAGGCCAAAGGTTAAGGGGAGGGTGGCAAAACACTCTGCAGCAAAAAATCACAAAACCACTTTCTCCATGAAAAGTGGTTTTCCCAAATTCCATATGGATGAAATCTATAATTGAAGGGGAATACGGCTTAGCTTTTGGATTGCTAAACCACAGAGAAGAATCCATAATGGAGGGTGCTTAAGCTTTTACAAGTCACTTTGAAAATTCTTCTTTTGCAGGCTGGAATTGTTTTTGATAAAAGGAAAAGAAAAGGCTAGATTAATTAGATTGAATCCAAGCTTGTAAAAGGCTAGATTAATTAGATTGAATCCAAGCTTGTAAAAGGGACCAAAAAGAAACAATTGATTTTGTCTTTCTCTCTGTCATAGCGGCGGTGTCGAATTCCACTTATTCTTCTCCTTCCACAACCACGTTGTGTGGATTTCCCAGAGAAGAGGAGAAATTGTTTTATTTATTTATAAATGTTGTTCGTGCTCTTGACGATTCTTACTAAAAACTAAGATATCATCAAAAAACACTATCATAAAATTTTGATATTTCAAGAATACCCTATTCATCATTCTGTTGAAAGCAGTTGGAGCATTAGTCAAACCAAATGGCATAACTAAAAGCTCATAATGACTAGTTTGGGTCTTGAAGGCAGTTTTGAGGATATCTCCTTCGTCCATTTGAATCTTATGATAACCAGACTTTAGGTCGATCTTGCTAAAGACTTGGGCTCCTTCAAGCTTATCTAGCAAGTCATCCACTTGAGGTATCGGATATCGATTCTTAACAATAATCTTGTTTAGTGCACGACACAATCGATATGTTCCATTCTTCTTTTTAACGAGAAGAACTGGAGCACCAAACGGAGAACTACTGGGTCTAATAAATTCTTTATCTAATAGTTCTTCGACTTGCCTTTGGATCTCCTTTTGCTCAAGCATGTTAACTCTATAAGGAGCTTTACATGGTGGTGATCTACCAGGAATTATTTCAATTCTATGGTCTTCTAGACGAGGTCTTGGTAAACCAAGTGGTAAATCATCGATGAAGCAATTAGAGAACTTGGAGATGAAAGGGTCATGAGACACATTTGATTTGGAGTCATGAGACACATTTTATTTGGAGTCATCCTGGGAAGTAAGCTGGTTGACAAAAATAAAGAATTTCTTCTCCTTTTTCCTTACAGCTCTTTTTTCTTGAGTGTGAGTCAAAAATGGACCTGATTCACCCTTGGTCTGGCATTGAAGATAAATTTCTGGTCACCTTTTATTAACCACATGGTATGGGTGTCATAGTCAATCTGGGGATTAAGCTCATGTCTCCATGGCATACCTAATATGACATCCACACCTTGTAAAGGTGCTACTAGGAATGTTCTCTTTTCTGTTAGTGAACCCATCTGTAGTTCTAAATCTTTAATCTCCTTAGTGCAGTTGTATTAGTACCTTGAAATGCAACTTTTACCTTGTAATAACTAGAGAACAATGCATCTAGGTTAAGTACTTTTGATGCTTTTTCAGAAATGAAATCATGCAAACTACCATCATCATGAAATATGGAAATTGATTTTCCTTTTATTTCCCCTTGAATTCTCAAAAAAGCATTAATTGAAAACTTACCTTCATCTGAATAGTCGGGATCAAAGTTACCCTCTTGCTTGAAATAATCTTCGTCGTCTTCTTCAATAACATTGAGTCAATCCATCGATGTGGAATTCTTCCTTCCTTGTGACATTTGTAGCATCTGAAGATTCGATTCTTTGGTTGACCACTCGAAGGTTTGTTGTTGTTGTCCTTCCGACGACGAGTATCTCCTTTAGACACATCTTTACCTTTTTGCATCCTGTATTTATCAAAAGTACTAGAAGGAAAAGAAGATGTAGTTGACTTTGCAAAAGATTTATCCTGCATTCTGAAATCTCTAGATATATATGTTTTACATTCTGAATTTAAGGCAAGGTCCATAGCAGTGCTAAGGTCATGTGGATGAAACATGTTAACGTCAGCCCTAATGGTAGACTTAAGTCTAGCAATGAATTTTCTACGTTGCTCTTTTTTCTTAACTTTTTCAATTACTTGAACTTGTAAAAGAATATCCCAAATTTTTTTAATATAAGCTTGGACATTCTCCTTATCAATCTGGTGTAGAGTGTCCCATCTTTAACATGTCTTAGCTTTGTACTGAGATGGTAGAAAATGTTTTTTTCAGAGTTTCTAGAACTCTTTCCATGTTGAAGGTTGATGTTTACCTTGCTTAATCACGTTTCACCATAAGGCAACACTTTTGATCAAATGATTACAAGCGCATTTAATTTTATCCTTTTGATCAAATGATTACAAGCGCATTTAATTTTATCCTTTTTTGGGAACTTCTAGCTAGAGAAATAGTAATCTAGTTAGCTAATCCATGCAATGAGGACTCGTTCATCCTTCTTGCCATCATAATTTTGGAAAGTGAATGCCATTCGATTGATTCATGAGTCTTTTTGAGAATTTTGAGCATGCAAGGTAGCTTTAACAATACATCTCACATGATCACTTTCCTCCTCATTTGAGTCGAAAGGATTGGAAAAATCACGTTTGCGTTTGGTACACTTGACTTGACAGTCTAATTTGCGCCAGAGTTCTCGCTCACTACACGTTTGCATTTGGTACGCTTGACTTGATGCTCTAATTTGCACCGGAGTTCTCAGGAGATACAATCTGAGTATTACTTCTTGGAGCAGGTAATGGTTATATTTCATATTTGTTTTGTGTTTGAGCTATATTACTTATTTGATTGTGTCCTAATGGTATCTCTTGCTTACCTCACCAGGTTGCTATTATGGTCCACATTAGCTATCGACATGTAGAGGTCTATGTAGATGGGATAGCGAGTATCCCCCTGAGGCTTGTGTCATTATTCGAGAGTATTATTTCTATATCAGTGAGATGATCGTTCACATGATGCACATTTTGTGCAACACTGTTTTCGTCTCTGGCCCCAGTGAATGGATTTGGTCAGATGGTTGTAGGACACAGTTCAAGTCATCACACGACAATTCTATTGACTCTATAGGTAGTACTTATGGTTCTCTTATATTCGCAATTAAACTAAATTCACTAGAACATCTTAAAGAAAACAATAACTAAGACTTTGTTTTATGGATTCATAGGTGGCATGTGCAGTCTAGTATCTGAGTAATTTGGTCATTCTTTGAGACTGGTCACGGAAAGGGAGAGCATGATGGTGCGGGTGCGTGTGTGAAACGTGCCCTGAGAGGCGTCATCAGCCCCGGCACAGGATGATGCGTTGAGCGGTTCAGAGATACGGTCCACGTAGTCGAGTGGTGCTCCCAACATTTGTGTGGAAGTGCAGCATCATCGTATCCCAAACGTGATGCTCGAATTGTGAGGAGATTTTTTTGGCATGTGGATGGTGGCATGATTGATCGTAGAGCCTCCCATAATTGTGACATAGTACCTGGCATCTTGGGCTTACATTCCATCAGAGCATGTGCATGGCGGCCCTCACGATTTACACACGATAGTTTGCATGCTTCTGGGGAGCATGTATGGATGGCGATTGGTCACATTGTGCCCCGAGAGGATGGACAGATGCATGGATATATAGACATTCCTCTCCCCCGAGCATCCTTCACATTCAGTGTTGTCTGATGAGCACACAGGTCTTGCGTAGCTATGATGTCCTGACAAATTTGCTAAAGGAGGGTGATGTATTTGTTGTTATTGTCGCGGTGAGAAAAATAGCGAGGGAGTAGACTACTATGTGATGAGTTGCACTAGGCCAAAGTGCATCCTTGACCAGAATAGATGATCATGGGTTTTCTTTTGATGTCCATAGTATGATTGTGGCAGGCCGGTTCTACTAGCAGATTCGACTTCATCGGGGGAGTCTTGAGTTCTAGCAAAATGGAAGTGGGAGTTAAAGGCATTTCAGTTCTCTCATCTAGTGGTTGCTACCATGCTCACTCTTGATCGAGTACAGAGTCGAAAACATAGTTCTCGTCCTTGTTTTCGGCTTTGAGTGGATGACCATGAGAGCATTCTAGAGCATTCTAGAGCATTCTAGAATGCTCTAGTTCTCGTCCTTGTTAGTGACTCTCAGACTAGCTGGGTTAGCTCACTTACATTGTACTTAGATTTATTGGGAGTGACTAACCTCAAAATAGTTGGGGTAGCTCATTTTCATTATACCTTGATCTTTTGAGTTAGTGGCTAAACCCAGAGTAGCTGGGTTAGCTCACATTCTGATATACTTATTTGTTGTTTTTATCATTATGAGTTTTTTCATCATTGAGTATCATTACATTTTAGTTGATGTTCATGGTTTTTACATTTTAGTTGATGTTCATCGTTTTTACATTATCATTACATTTTAGTTGATATTCATGGTTTTTATATTTTTTTAACACTTTGGCTATCATATTGTTTGTTGAAAATCCCTATGCCATCGTACCCAAACATGCTCCAATGGTGGGAATCAAACTTTGCAACAACAACAAGCATGTGGGAGGCCCACCCCAACATGCTTACAAAGTTTGGTCATAATCGGCGCATGTTTGGGTTAGTAAGTCTCTTGGTGCTTAAGAGACCATGGAAAGTCCGGGTCTTCCCCATACCATCATACCCAAACATGCTCCGATGGGGACAAAACTTTGTAAGCATTTGGGTGAAAAATCTACACTGGGTGCTAATTACTAACCCAGACATGCTCTGATCATCATGACTAAACTTTACAATCATGTGGGAGTGAGCCCCCCCACATGCTTGCAAAGTTTGGTCCCCATCAGAGCATGTTTGGATATGATGGAATGGGGAAGCCCTGGATTTTCCATGGCCTCTTAAGCACCAAGAGACTTGAAAAATCTGCATCATGCGCGCTGATTACTAACCTAAATATGCTCTTCTCATGACCAAACTTTCCAAGCATGTGGGGGTGGGCCCCTCCACATGCTTGCAAATTTTAGTCCCCATCAGAGCATGTTTGGGTACGATGGTATGGGAAAGACCTGGATTTTCCATGGCCTCTTAAGCACTAAGAGACTTGAAAAGTCTGCACTGGGCGCTAATTACTAACCCAAACATGCTTCAATGGTGACCAAACTTTGTAAGCATATGGGGGTGGGCCCCCCCACATGCTTGCAAAGTTTGGTCCCCATATCGGAGCATGTTTGGGTACGATAGCATGGGGATTTTCAACAAACAATATGATAGCCAAAGTGTTAAAAAAAACCATGAACATCAACTAAAATGTAATGATAATAATAATAAAACTCATAAATGATATAAACATCAACATTAGGGAAAAAGGGAGCTCATTTTGGGGCCTTTTACGGTTTGGAAAAATAAGCTCTCAACCAATGAACAGAGGGCCAACGTAACGTTGGAAATTCACAAAAATAAAAGAAAATAGATAAAAGAAACAATATTTTATGTAGGTACAAGCGTACTACATTAATGTGGAGATTGGTTTTTTATTCTCACAAGATCTTTGGACATGAAGATAGAATCTAGTCTGACATTTTCTCTGACAAGGGCCTTCCCGCTTCCACCTCCCTTTGAACTTTAAATTGTTGTGCTGCCTTTCCTTCGAAAGGTCTACCATTCTACACCACTGCCTCATTGTGCAGCAACCTCTTCTTTTCCAAAACTGCTCCCTTGATCCAGTTTGGCTTAGAGTAAGATGTTTCTTGTCAACTATTTGTCTGCCTACTTTCTCTTTCTTGAAACTTCACTTTGTTATCTTGTTTACATTACTTTGCTGTGGTTACAGATTCACAAGGTATCCATGGTGAATAAAAACTATGGTCGTTCTTGTGGAAGACGCTCTGTGGATGATAATGCTATGAAGGCAGAATTATACCACACATCCTTACCCCGTCGACTTGCTTCTTCTATTTCTTCGGTAGAGAATTCAAGTACAGTCAAAACGGAAGGAACTTGGGAAAGGTTTACTGTTTCGAAAGGAGCATGGGTGCTCATGCAACCTAGTAAAAGAAAGAGACCCCAGACAAAAAATATTTTCTTGGCATCATAGAAGGGAAGAGTACGAGATTTTAAAATCACCAGAGGAAAGACGGTGAAAGAAGTTTTGATTCAGCATGTGTACATGCATAAAGAACTTGTCTTGCAAGACTATCCAAATGATCTTCCGCAACACAGGCCTAATTGTATATTTTTCTATTGTGGTTTTGTTCTTTATGAGGTGCATGGATTTTTAAGACAAAGCTTTCTTTCTTTGCTTATTGATATTCTTGTGTTATTTTATTTCAGATTTATACCCTTCATCGTATGAGACATGGCAAAACATCGATTGTATTCTGGGATTTATAGATGTTTTGCATGGATCGATAGGAGAACAACAATACCAAGGTCGATGTGCAACAGAGCTAGCTCAATCCGGTATATTTTTTACTGATCATTTTTATCAGTTGCTGGACAATGCAAACACACATGGTGTGTTAAGAAAACAAGACCTTCCAGCATGGAATTCAGTGGATTGGCCTCTCCCACATTTTAGTGTTACAGAGGCATATAGAGCCAAGCTTTTCAAAGAAGTACAGAAAGCTCTGAGACCCAATATTGCCACAAGGATAATAAAAATTTCTTTGTGCATGCCTCTCACAGTTTTTGTAGACTTGTTTAATACCTTTCCAGTGAAGGTTTCAAAAACAATGTTCACAGTTAAAGCAACAAGTCTGGCATGCATGCCACAATTTTTGGATAAAGGTTGGGATAAGAAGACATGTAGTTCAGTGTTTTGTGAGGTTGTCCAACCTTCTATGCAACTGAAGTACATGGTTGCATCACAAAATTTCATTTTTTCTTTTTATTATAAGCGCAGTCGAATGCTAGGTACAAAACTAGTCCCAATGGATCAAGATGAAGATTCTTTTGGTGCAGAAAATAAACTTCTTGATATTGATGTTGTTGAGAATGGTGATGTGCTAGTCAATATCACATTAAGACATTGTTGCTCCCTAGCTCAATTGCGCAATGACATTCTATTTGAGACAGAAGGTTCTATTTCAAAGGACTTTTTATTTATCTACAACAATAAGAAGGTATACCATGTGACTTATCCTAGTCTCATTAAGCACTGCTATTAGTTTACTTTACCCTATTGTTTCATATTGCTTTTTTGCAGGTGCTCAAAAGAAGAGAGAGATCAATAAAATGCAAAGACATTGAAAATTTGAAAATTGAGATAACACAGACTCCATAAACAAAGGTATTATATTCAGAAATGTAAAATTTTGTACAGAAGTGTTTAATTACATATGTAGAACATATTCTTGACAACAATTTTCTATTTATCTACAGGCTGATCTAGAGGCTGCTCTACATGGTCCAAGCTCACCGTATCATCTTTATTTGGAGAATCTACTTTCTGTTGCTCAATCTTGTCGTGTACAGTCTCTTGGTGCTGCTCCATTGTCTCCTCTACTGCCCCTGGAGCATCTGTTTGCTGCTGCTCCATCATTTTCTCAATAACATCAGCAGCAGCAGGTCCTTGTTCTTGTGGCTTCTCCTCATCAGCACTAGGTCCTTGTTCTTGTGGCACCACATCTGCATCATCTGTGTCATCAAGGTGTATGACACCTTCTCGGACTTTAGAGCTCTAACTCGACAGTAGCTGGTATAATAGGTTTGGGGAAGGCATACTTCAAAAACTTCCAAATTATATCAGCTCTGAAACTATACACATAGCTCGAGTTGAAGCTATCTTCTCTCATCTGCAATGAGATATGATGATTTAGAACACTTTGTACCAATATCAAATTTTTTGAAGCTAAATGAAAATTATTTTTTCTTACAAGCTCTGGCTGTCCTATCTCAAAATAGCTTGAAAGTATATATTTGGCACTAATCAGCACTCTCCAGCCCACAGCTACTTGAATCATCTTGTTGTGGTGTCTGGATAGTTGGAAAGATATGTTAGAAACTGTTAATGTCTAAACAAAATAAAATTATTCAATAAGTTCAAAGGCATAGCATGAAATAGACATCAGTAGAGGGAACAACTTTCTACCTCTAAATCTATTGGCTCTATTGAATCCAAAAGATTGACATTAGGAGGACACTGATCCAATGCATCTAGAAGTCTTCTAATACAACTGCAATACATATAATTCAGTTAGTGTGCATTAAATCCAAATAATGAAGTTTAAAGTTAAAAATAGCACACAAACCACTTACAATTTAACCTCTCTATGTGTGTTTCTAAGAGAGTTGAATAAAAAGCATTGCTTCTGCTGGATGTCAATAGAAGCAAAGCTCCAGTGGTCACTGCATAAGGAAAAAAGTATTAAGAAATCAAAGGCTACAAGAGTACTCAATCTTGAAGGAAAATCCAAAAAGAAGCAGCCACACACATACTTGTTATGGTATGGAAGTAACAAAATATCAACATGATCAAAATCACAGTGTCTGAACCAATTGGAAATATCCATGGGAGTTTCCTTTGGATCTCTTAACTTGAAGGAAATTGCAGGATCAATAATATAAACTGTATGCTGTACAGCATGGTTCAGCCAGCTTCTCATCATGCTACATTGGACAAAACAATAATTAAGGTAAGGTGTAAGGGAGGAGGTACAATAAGGATTGTTTTGCAAACAAATGTAAAATAAAAGACACTTACTAGAGCATTGCAAGAATGATAGTATCTGAGCAATACTCATTCTTATGAGCCAATGCTGCCAAGCATGCTTTTGTCAAGTCAAAATTATTCTCTGAAAAATCATCTTCAATATGGACAACTATGTTAGGGCCCAGCTCCTGCAACCCTCTGTATCTGTAGCTCCATCTGTACAGTCTCCACATCTATAGCAGATTTGGATTCTTCTATTTGCTGCTTCAGTGACTCCTCATAAGCAGCTTTCCCTCTGGTGCTCATTGAGTGGGTCACTTCAATAACCTTCACCTTGTCTGCCTTCAATTTCCTTGTAGGTGGAATTAATAATATGTCTCTCATTTTAATGTCCTGCCATTCCACAAGATGGACCAGCTTGTCATACCTCCACCTCACTCTGGACAATGTGTTGAAGTCTTTGGCCATCAGCAGAGTTACCCTGTGAGCATGGGCTGCTACAAGCATTGCATCTTCAAAGTACTTCTCCAAGTAATCCTCTGACATTTCCTGTAAGGAAAGAATGGCAGTCCTGTTCCACCTGAAACCAAGGTGCCAGCTATCACAAATTTCTCTCACTAGCCTCTGAAAAGGTGCCTTGGGGATTGCAAAGCCTATAGCTTTTTGCTGTTTCCTGATCTCCTTTAGCACACCAGCAGAATGCTTTAACCTCTTGGACTTTTGCTGCAGCATGCTCATTGGCTTCCCTTTCCTGCCATGTGCAACTCTTTCCTTGACATCAGCCCCAGCTGCTGCTGCTGCTGCAAGCCCTGGCCCCTTGCCAGACCTCCTTGCAGTTGCCTTGGTTCTTGCCATCACTTTGAAAAGGTCCATACAAAGCAATAGAAAAAGATTAGAAACATGGAGAACATAGAATGATAAAAGAAGGTGATGACAAAATGGATAAAGTAAAATTGAACAATTTGCAACAAAATGCGATTATGATGATTTGAAATTTTTAACAGCTCAAAATCGCGTTTTTCTGCAAATACTTGAAACAACATGCTATTGCATCCCTATAATGAATTCTCTATCTTTTCAACTATAAACCATATGTATTGAGTTTATAGAAGAACTATGCAGCCTTGAAACTTACAAAATCACAATGAAATGGGTGGATGAAGAAGCATTTTAAAATTTGCAACAAAATGCGATTTGGACTATTTTGAGATTTCTAAAATCCTCTCCTCGTGTTTTGCTGCAAATTCTAGAGACAGCATACTTCAGCATGCCTTTAGTCATTTCAGTGTGTATGCAGCTTGGTGCAACATGGATTGAGCCTATGGACATCAAGAAGTGATTAAACTCTCATTCAACAGGCCCAAATAAAAAGTCTTCCTGCTTCTACATGCAGTGGAGAAAATCTAAAAAATGCATATAATATTTATCATAATATGTAACCTACATCACATCAATCAGTTCCTTACCCTAATATACTATTAAACAAGAAGAAAAGGAAAAAGATTTTCTTACTAACCTGGAAGCTATCTGCAAGTGTGCTGTGCTGATGATGAGTATCCTGTGCTGGGTATGAACATCTGCTGCTGCTGCTGGTCTGGATGCTGATGGTGTAGAGTAGGGAGGTAGAGATGCAAGAGAACTGAGTTAGGAGAGTAGATTATTACAAAATACAAATAAAGGAGTTATTAAATACCACACGTGTGAAATATAGTCGTTTTTTAACACGTGTGGGTCCCACCAGATCTTTTAGAATTTGAAATTTGTGGGTCACTTTTTGCCTTGGAAATTGTGCCAATCATGATTTCATAATTAGATCCATTAACACTTTTCCCTCCCCGTATTCCATCCCTGCCAGCACCCTCCCATCATCCTTTTCTTCCCCACTTTGATCACGTTCTACCCAACACAATCCATTCACTCTACAACCTGTCTGAAGACTACTACCATTACCAGATCTCCAGGTTACCAGTGCTACACCTCAGTTTTGGAAGAGAGCAGGAGAATCTCCAGGGCTATTCCAATAGTATGGAAGAGGAAAAGAAAGGTCAGAGATCTATACCCTTTCCAATGTTTTCTGATATATATTTCTTCCATCTGTAGAATTCTTGAATCTCAGTGCCTAGAAATCTAGCAGATCACCCTAGGATTTGATTAGAGATGGATATGAGTAGGATTTAGAATTTTGCAACAAAATGCGATTATAGTGGTTTACATTTTCCAAATGCTCCAAATCGCGTTTTCCTGCAAATTCTGATATTTGTTTTAGTTTTTATTTTTTCCTCCTTCTTTTAATCTCTTTTGCCCTGGGGAATTCCCCCTGGTATCATTTACTGTCCTGAACATTGTGAGATATCCCTAGCATTTGATTGGAAATGGTGGATGTCAATAGAAAGTTAGAATTTGCAACAAAATGCGAGGAGAGCACTTGACATTTTTCAAATGGATCTGCATCGCGTTTTGTTGCAAAGTCTTGTGTCTCTTTTGGTTTTTACTGTTTGCTCATTGTTTTGCTTTCTATGTCCATGGGGATGTCTTTCTTGATGATGAGAAAGGTTTTTACTTTGGAACAGTTGATCCTCAGGCCCCTCCTTTCAAGAGGAAGCTGGACTTTTCTGCTGCTATACTCAGACCACAGCAATTACCAGCAGCAGCTGATTCATATGTGCTTATGAAGAGTTTTGTTTGGTGATATCCTATACATTATCTGATTGCATATGTGAGCATATAGAATTCATGTTATATAAATTTTGGTGATATCCTATACATTATCTGATTGCATATGTGAGCATATAGAATTCATGTTATATAAATTTTGGTTCAGGCAAAAGCAAGAGACTAGAGCAGAAAGGTGAGTCTTCCCTTTCAAAACAAAGGGAACCAGAAGAGGACAAATCTCCAGATTTGCTCCTATTTGACTTTCTTCACAAGTGCAAGGCTCAGAGGAACTTCCACATATACCACAGTATTTTCAACAGGGAGTTCACTATGAGCTCTCTTTTGGACCATCACAGAGATTTCCTTTCAGACCATTGGGATACCTTCAAACAACTGACAGAGGCAGGAAGGATTGTGGAAGGTGAAAAGGTTTTTGTGCATTTAAATCATACTGTCTCCATTGACAAGCTGAGGTACCATGTGAATAGAAGGTTTGACAGCCTGCATGAGGAATATAAATTCAGCTGACCAGAAAGTGTAGAGTGCTTGAGGAAAACATGGCATTCCTTATGTACATTGTCTTTCAACAGCAATCTCTAGAAGAGCAAGGGCAGGAGACTGAAGAAGAAGATATATCTGTAGCAGAGGTAAAAGAGGATATTCCTATGGCAACAGATATGGCAGAGCAGGAAGAAGATATCAACCTCGAGGATGAGGGGCTGCAAGTGGCTGCTCTTGACCTTGTTCAACTGAGGACTGAAACTCTTAGGACAGCACAGCCAGTTGAAGATTTTGATGTTCAGAGCAGCAACTATGCAGTGCCCATGCTTCCAGGTGTCTTGATTGGTGGTAAAGATTATGTTTTCCTCCATGATATAGAGTGTATATTCAATTTGAGGGAGGACTATGCCATTTCCCTTATTGCCCAGGCTTCAAGGCTTGACAAGGAGGTTGGCATAGAGGATGACCATTCACTGCTAGCTTTGGAAACAACCTTTGATCCTGCAGAGGCCCTTACTATTTGTTTCAAAGAGGCTGAAAGTTTCCAAGAGCCAAATGAAGCTGCCTTCCAGCTCACCCAGGAAGCTATGAATCTCTCATCACTTCATAAGGAAAAACTTAAAGAATAGGCTGGACTGGAGGGGAGAGGAATAAATCTTTGGAAAGATGAACTTCTTGTTGCTGATGAAAATGAGAGGGTATAATATTATTACTTCAAATCAAATACTTTATCTTGTGTTTAAATGTTTTGTAGTTATGTATCATTGTCTCACTATAATCTTTTGATACATGGCAGCTACAAATTGAGGATGACACATTCCTCCAGAGATCAAGTGGAAGCAGGCCGGCTGGGTTTGGCAAAATGTCAAGCCTAGCTCATTATATTCATGATCTAGGCAGTGCTAAGATCTTGATTTACCATAGGCGGTTGAGCAACAATGGAGAAGCCATTGTTTACTTCTTTAAATGTTTGTCTAGGGTTTTAGGTGGACATGATCTTCCATGGCAAAAGGAAAAGATCATTTTAATAGAGAGGTTGTCCGCCATAGATATATTTGGGGATTATGTGAATAAGCAGGCCTCTAGGGCCTCTTACTTTTTGTCTTACACTTCTTATGCATTAGCATGTGGTGTTAAGGAGCCCAAATGTCTAGAGGGCTATGGAAAACACAAGCTCATAAGGTTTCGAGAGCCACCCATGATTGCATCAGGCCACACAATCCAAGAAGAAGAACACGTGGAGATAGCTGAAGACAAGGATACCCCTCTCAGACAAGCAACAGAGGCAAGCATTGATAAACAGAAAGTCGACATCAAGCCAATAAGGAAGAAAAAGAGTCCAATCAAGTTCAAAAAGAGAGTTCCGACTCGCAAGCCTTGGGAGTAATAGGATTTAGTCATCAAATATAGCACAAACATTATGTTGAAGTTGAACTGATTTGTACAAAGTCTTTGATCCTCATCAGTTCCTTGTCCGTACGGACGATCAGTACCCTTTTGCATTTGTCCCATTACCGTACGACACTTCAGTACTCTTCCCACACTCAAAAGCTTCTAAAAGTGTTTGACACTCAGTACTTTATTGGTAAGGATCAACAGTATGTCTAGCATAATTAAGTAGTATTGATTGAATTTTTTGTGTGTTAATATATGGATGTATTGATGCTTGTTAATATAGATCACATGTTTCACAAAAGAAATACTTTTGATGGAGTCTCAAAACATATAGGCATTACACCAAGAGTCACTTGTTCCACAGAATAAAAATCTATTGATTGAGTTTGAAAACATGTGGACATAACACTAATAAGTTACAAACTGCTATTCATGTTTACTTGTCCATTTATGGTTTTTAAATATCTTCGAATCCCTCCACTGTCTATGTCTCTCTGCTGCCATTGAATTGTCCAAAGTTTGTCTTCGTCTTTGCTTTTGGGCTAGAAGAAAAGCAAGCTTGACTTTGGAGCTAGCAACTTTTCTTTTAGCATGCAGTCTTTGTAGAATGCCTCGGTAAAACCATTGGAAGACTTCCTTCAGACTATTTGCCTTTTGACTCCCTCCATAGTGTTGTGTGTGTCTGAAAAATGCATTACGTGCCATGTAGTGAGACTTCTCCATGCCTTGGGTAGACCAAATTGCTGGGCATCCATACTTTTTGACAAAATAGGGAAGGTGGTTGTACATGATATGCTGTTTTCACAAAGACATAAGAATGCATAGTAAGTTATAAAAGAAAAGAGGATCACACTTAAGTAAAAGAAGAAGACATCACTTTACCATGTAGTGAGTTATATTGCAGGCTGTCCATGCGTCTTTCATTGACTTCCCAAAATGTTTTATTGCCTCTTCAAAGTTCTCGTAATCACTCTTTGTCCATGTTACATTGTCACAGAACATGAAGAGTTGATCAAGAGACCTCCACACCTCTGCCTTCACATTTCGTGCTTCCCCATCTGCCTCATGATCTTTCACGGCATTATGGACTTGCTTCCACAATCCATAACTAATCCTTGAAACTGTTCTACCTTGCCTTACTTGCTTACTATTGTGTTTGGGTCGAGACAAGAATCTTCTTGCCTTAACACTACCAATAGAGGGCTTGATTGGTACCTCCTTGCCATTGGTAGACTTTTTAAAATCCTTTGTGATATGAACATCACCTCCATGCAGACCTATATCGGATAACACTTTTTCTAATGCATGAAGAGCATCCTTTCTATTTCTTTCAGGACGGAGTTTCCAAGCAAATCCAATATACAAAAATACCAATTTCTCAATAATTCGACATAGAGCATGCAATGTGCATATGTGAACATTACATAGTGGAATGTCAAGAATGGCCTTGAAGTCAGGGTCAACTTTATCTCTATTAGGTGCTCTCTTCCACCATTTAGAATCCATTACTTGCGCTTTCTTTGCAGTAAAGACAAGGAGACTTTCAGTTACCTCCTTTACTAACGTTATACATGCACTTAAGTGTTTTAAGATCCCCCGCCATGTGCCACTCTACTTGAAAATCACCTTTTCCTGCAACATGGAGATTCTCTCCTTGCACTTGTCTTTTAATTATTCTTGGTATTTCCGTGTGGTGAAACACCCAATCTAGTGTTTCATGGTCTTCTGTCTTTACCTGTGATTATACAAAACAAAAGTCTTACTATAAAAGATTTGAAAACATTGACTAAAATCAAGTACGAAATAAAAAATGATCATACCTGGAATGAGCCCAACCACCATATGTGTTTCTCCGACTGCACACTAAAATACTTCGAACTCGCTTCATTCAATGATGTATCAAGTGCTCCATTCATCAATGTGATAGTAATCCTTTCCATTTTCTTTTCCTTTACAACCTCACACCCTCACACTCATCCAGTTTGATAACAAATTTCAAAATGCCTTTGCACTCTTCAAATGTTATTCCATAAAACTCGACCATTCTTCTTTGAAGTTGTTGTAGATCTACAAATATATTGTTCCAAGGGTCATACACAGTGTTTCCTTTAGCACCGTGAAATATTTCTTCAATATGGATATATGGTCCAATAAACTCATCTATACTTTCATTCAAATGACCTCTTATCTTCCACACTGTTGCTGGATTTGGCAGTAAAACTCGTTTAATCCTTTGATCTCTCAAAGTTGAGGATATCGCATGGAAAATCGAACTATATCCCTTCCTGCTAACTCCACTAACATCAAGAGCCTCTTGGATTGTAGTACCATCAACTTGATTATTGGATATAAAGTCTTCTACAACATTGCGTTTGATTGTTTTGTATTTTTTTTCTTCAATCAAACCTTTTGCTACACCACAAGAAAGCAATCCTTTCATTTGTTTAACTGGAAGAAGGTTGGGATCCATATTTTCTTTTGCAGGCTCCAATAATTTCCTATAGTAACAATATAGTAACAACACAATATGCCTATATTATTCAACACTTCCAATCCTGTTTTGCATTAATGGACAAAATAGATATAGTCATTTGAGAGCATTTTTGAGTTTAAAAAATAAAAAATTGCAAACTAACCTTGCTTCCTGAATTCTTCGCTTGCATCCACCAGTCCCAGCCTTCAAATTTGCAATGTTTTTAATCTTCCTACTTCGTTGTCTGTCTCCAAGCATGGTTCTCTTCCTTCTTGATCTTGTTAACTCTTTTTTACTCTTTGAATGCTCCTCAATTTCATTCTGCAACTGCTGCTCCAATTTTGCACGAATAGCTATCTCTTGAATCCTGGCTCCCTTTTCTTGTAAGTACATTGTTTTATATGTTTCTGCAAATGCAGACTGTGCTGAAATATAACCAAGAAGTCCATTTTGTCCATCGCCCGCAAACCTCAATAGTGTGGTTGGATTGACAAATGGAGGTGTAGAGTTTTGTACTAGACATTTTGGATATATACTTCCATCACACCATAAGTCAATATGTTGGAGCCCTTCTCTTCTCATATTTTCCCGTTGTTGAGCATTTAGCACCGTATCCTTTCGTCTTTTTTGTGCTGGAGCATATTGTTCTTCTAAGTCGATGTGAAGATGATATAATCGTTTCTTCTGAGATTGTAACTCACTAGTATCGGCCATTTTTGTGCTTCTGAGGTTGCAAAGTTGGCTTGTCAATCTCATAGTCTTTTTGTAAAATGAATTGTGGAAGTGTGGCGGTATCCATACAATCATTAAGTTCAGTGATGGATTCTTTATGAGAGGCCTGCACACGTCGTCAAAAGAGATGCGAAATCTTCGAGAAATAAAAAAAAATAAGGAGATATTTAATGCAAAATCGTGTTAGTTAGACAAAAGATTATCTTATTCTTTTCTGAACTGACAGTTCAGTGGTCCTTACTGACAGTTCTGAGCCACGTTTCCATATTTTATTATTTTTGAGATCTTTTAGGAGAGAAATAAATCGAAAAATAGTGAATTTCTTACAGGGCCCCAAAATGAGCTCCGTTTTTTCCTAATGATAAGTACATCAGAATGTGAGCTAAACCCAGCTACTCTGGGTTTAGCCACTAACTCAAAAGTTTAAGGCAGAATGAAAATGAGCTACCCCAGCTAGTCTAAGGTTAGTCACTGCCCATAAATCTAAGTACAATGTAAGTGAGCTAACCTAGCTAGACTGAGTTTAACGGCAACCCAATCAAAATCGTCATCTCTGACTGGTCGAGGAGGCTGATGTGCACGTCGAGGAGGCTGTGCCGGTTGTGGGGGTCATCGAATATCTACGGGGAGGTCTATCTCAAAGGTAGGATCATGAGCTAATACTGGTGTACTCGGGAGCTCACGAGTCTCATAAGTTGCTATAGCCCTCTCTCTCTCTCTACGTTGTGCTACTGGAAGATGTCTCTATCTATAAACCCAAAATCTGTAATCAGCAATGGTACGTGCTTGCCACTCTGTGCGTGTAAGCTCCTTTGCTATAAGGACACGCTGCTCATGAGAGAAGCAGCACTACTGCTAGCACCATCACTTGAGGTGCTACTAGGACCAACTCCACCCACATGCTCGTATGCTATGATTTGGCTCTCGTGAAGGACTCTCTAGTATGCATCAAACTTGTATGCACTCCACTCAATCTCTGGAGGCACCTCAGGCTCCTGATCTCTGTCTCATCAGTGTGGTGTCGAGTCCCAAGTTAGTAGCTAAGGTAAAATCAAGAGGCCTGCCAATCCTAGCATCTACTCGAGCAAAGCTTGGGTGAAGATCATCAATGCCCAAAACTCTGTATGTCGCTATGTCGACGCGTGCGCGCAAGAGGGACATGCTGAGAAGCGTACTAGCTCCTAGGTGATGCAAGACAAATGGAAAAAATGTCTACATCCCAGAGCATATCCAGCAGTATTGTTAATGTCCTTGATACATAGAGCGCAGCAAGCATCACGGAGGAATGATGGTGCATTTTGAGGGAGAGGTCGTCGAAAAACCTTTGTAGTAACAGGCCGTGGATATAGAGGCAAGTAAGGCACTATCACGTCTGAGGATCTGTGGAACTCCTGAACATGCAACATCAACTGCTTTGCCCTATGCTTTGCAATCCGCTCCATAATCATGTGCTGTGTTGTGCCTCAGCTCTAGAACTCTCTACCTCAGTCCGAGCCTACGCAAAAAGTAAAGCATAAAAATAATTGATTAGTCTCTCTCATTAGGTATTACTTAAAGAAATTTATAACTTAGGACCTTAATTATAACTCTTTTACATACAAGAGAAACCTACCTACTGGATGCCAGACTCTCTCGCATGCCATGCCTCTGCAGTCCGTAATGCAGCTCTAAGGAGAGGCAGTCAATCTCCACTCTTGCCTCTACCAACTCCTGAGTGAGTCTCTCAGTGTGGTAGTAGGTGTGGGAACCTACGTGACACAATCAACCATGCCGCTCATGTAAAAATATAGAAAAGTACATATAAACATGTGAATAAATGACTTTAAAAAACTTAAGAAGTAATAAATGTGTAAATACCTCGACATCTGTCATCGATATCGATCGTGAGAACAAGCACACCACGTGCTGGATGCTCTCCATGGTACTCCGTACGTCTATGCCAACCTGGGTGCCAAGAGCCTCGACCGTCAACATAGGCACAAATGCCGGATCTGTAGGAGCTACATGAAGGACTAGTGGAGGCTGCCTACCCTGGTCCTAGAGACGGCCTCGGCTAGCACCACCACCAGGGACCGATGGCTAGTGTAATCCACCTCCTCCCCTAAGACAAACTCTGCATCATATAATTGCTTTGCGAAGTATATGGGAATCTGGCGGTTGTTCGGCATCCTCCCATATGCGGCAACATATCGACTATAGATATGTGCTGCCATACGAGGATGCAAACACCACGAAATAGTAAGGGGCTTGCCCACCCCAAGCCTCATCCCACGGCTATCGAGGAAAAGATCTAAGTAGTCTCCATCCCTAATCGGACCAAGGTCATAGACCTGACGATATGTCAGGCCATGTGACATAGGAGCAGTGCGATGGTGGGCTATCCACTCATCTACATAAACAATATCGTGAAGGCTAGGAAGGGACGATAGCATCGCCTCCAAGTCTACCATGATATGTAATGTAGAGGGTGTGTCTCTAGCACTCCTACTATACGGATAGCCGCTAACTCGCGGTCTATCTCCCGCGATGAGGTCCACAATATACGAGCGGCCCTCCTCGTGGCCCTCCTCTCGTGACTCCATGCTAAAACCTAAGCCTAACACAAAGGTCCAATGTGAAAGTGCTAAGTAGCACTAATGAAGCTATAAAACAATGCTAATGGGCCCACTAATGCTAATCCAAATTAAGAGAGTAAGGAGAGTGAAAATGACTTGTGACAATGAGGCAAAAAGAAAAATTTCTGGTTTTATAACCTGGAACGAGGCTCGGTGGTGGTATCATGCACTTGGATGGTGACTTGATACCCGGACTGCTAGCATGGAATTAGTTGGTATCTTATTCGAGATATGTCGCTTTTAGGCTTGAGAGGCACATGGCGTGTTTTAATGGATGGCGATATCACAATTGATGTACTCCGCTCGAGATGTGTTGATGTCCTAGAGAGAGTGAACGAAAGTGAGTACCCTCATCTTGCAACCACCCATCAAAAAATCAAATTTCAACCTCTATTTTCTCCCAAAACCTTCTCTATCCCCTTAAATGTGACATCTTTTTCTCCCAAAACCTTCTCTATCCCCTTAAATGTGACATCTTTTTCTCCCTCATTTATTTCCTCCACTTTTCCACCAAATCACTCTCATTTAATGCCTCTAAATTCTCCTATACCCTCATCTTGCAACCACCCATCAAAAAATCAAATTTCAACCTCTATTTTCTCCCAAAACCTTCTCTATCCCCTTAAATGTGACATCTTTTTCTCCCTCATTTATTTCCTCCACTTTCCCACCAAATCACTCTCATTTAATGCCTCTAAATTCTCCTATACCCTCATCTTGCAACCACCCATCAAAAAATCAAATTTCAACCTCTATTTTCTCCCAAAACCTTCTCTATCCCCTTAAATGTGACATCTTTTTCTCCCTCATTTATTTCCTCCACTTTCCCACCAAATCACTCTCATTTAATGCCTCTAAATTCTCCTATCACTTTCCACATCATCATTCTTGCAACTAGGTGGGGGCCAAAAAAGTTTTTTTTTCATCTTTTTTGAATTCTCCTACTTTTTAAAACTTACCCCAAACCCATATATATATACATATATATATATATATATATATATATATATAGAATTTTTAAAACTTAATTTCCACCTAAAACCATCTTTACCCTGTCTTTTTCCCTCCAAATCAGCCTCCTCTCTCTCTCTCTCTCTCTCTCTCTCTCTATACTGTGAGCTAATGACCTACACACAATCCCTCTCTCTACTATCAACTCTCTCTCTCTCTCTCTCTCTCTCTCTCTCTCTCTCTCTCTCTCTCTCTCTCTACTATGCTTTCATGGCTTAACATCAACATAGAACTGTTAATATCCAACATTACTTGGCCTATTAATTCTTTTCTCCACTTGGAGCTCATCTGGTTGTTCGACTCATCAACGAAGTAGAATCATGGCCTTGTGCAAAATCAGCAATGTGAAAGTGCCATCGCAAACGATGCAAGGTAGATTTGCATGTTTGAGTGTTGGAAGAGTATGCATCTTTGGACAAGAGTCATCTCACAGAACAAGAGAAGATTGCACGGAGACAAGGTGGTCACACAAATGTGGATCTATGGATTGATGGAAATCTATACCCAGTCTACGCGATACCCACACCAGCTTTCAGAGACTTGCTCTCATTTATTTAGTCTCTGTGAGAGATGGTAACAATGGGATTCTCAGGTATTGCAAGAGATTATCAACAAGTAATGCCAGTGGAGTATTCTACTTGCCCTTGCAATTGCATGCTTTTCAAGGTACGTTAGGTGGTTTGCACCTCAGTCTCACGTCAAGGTTAAGGAGCTCGAGGATGTAAATCGAGAGGGTGCAACATACATTGAAAAGTTAAGGTAGACCATCGCCCACATGAAAAGCACCCCTGTTGGAGCTAGGGAGCATAAAGAGGCCACTCAACCACATTGAAACACTTGCTGTGGGAGGGGGTGCTCATAAGCGAAGAGTTCACAACACAGCGTGGTATGGCTCTTAACCATTCCACTCATAATGTTGATGCACTATTAGTGTACTTCCAAGTTTGAAATGTCAATGCTATCTTTTTGGTTTGTAGAGTATTCCTGTAAGATTCTCCCCCAGCCTTCGAGGTATACAGGAGTAAGAATCTCCCTTTCTGATCTTATAATTATTCTCTCTCTAAAATAAAAGAAAGATTCTGTTTAAAAAAGGAAGAACCTTTTCCCTGAATACTTCTCAAGAGTCCCACCTATTTTAAGATTCAGAACAATGAGTTCAGAAGTGAGAATCGATGTTTTGGATATCAAGGTTTTGGTCTTCATTCGAGTACGGCCCAAAAGAAGTTCTTTATCTCTTGGGAAGTATAAGAAGTTATCTCCCAGATATTGTGGACCAAAGAAAGTAGGTGATTTAGCTTACGAACTTCTTTTATCTCCTCATCTCAAAGTTCTTAATGCCTTCTATAGAAAATTGTGCCAAACCCAAATCATGGAAAGACGGTAAAACTTCAGTGGCAAGCTACCGTTGGCTTCTAAGTTACGCTAGCTCCTTCCTTTATATAAGTCGTAACTTTTACTTGTCGCTCACAGTAATCTTACTCCCATCGATCTCCTTTCTTCCTAATCTCCTTCATGGCTTGGCAACAAGAATTAGTTTTATCCATAATGATTCCTCACCTTCAAGATGCAAGTGAGTCTGTGAAGAAGGATTTTATAGAACAGTATGAGCGCTCACTTTTCCCTCACTTGGGAACTTCTGTAGCGCAGACCAAATGGCGGACCTATCAAGACATAACTAGGGTAACACCCTGGGGTCAGCAGCACTTTCGCAACAATGTCCGCTTGGCCATGGTTATTGAAGCCTTGGGTTTGGGTCCCCGATACTACTGCGTCATGAGATCAAGGCATCCTGGGTTTTCTGAGCGGGTCTTCTTATTGGCGTGTTTTCTTCCTCATGAGAAGATATGCCTTTACCCCGTTTTTGGCTTGCCTCTCAGAGGTCCTTTTGTTAGATCACCTCATACCACTGAGATAGGTGCGGCAATAACCAGCAGAATCATTCCCATAGATGAGTTACCCTATACTTGTGCAGCTTGTGAGTGCTGCTTTTGTGATCATATGATGGACGGGCTTATGGAAGTGTAAAGAGTTCTTCTATCTTTACTGTATAAGTTCCGAGAATGAATAAAGTTTAAATCTTGTTCTTATCTTGAATCTTGCTCTCTTTGAGACTTTTTCTTGGTGGTTAATCTTGATTTAAATTTTTCTCTAAGTCTCATAATTCGTGCATCTTGCGAAATTATCCCAGTTTGCGAGATGAGGACATCTCGCGTTTTTTAAGTGGGGTAGAATGTAAGATTCCTCCCCCAAACCCCTTTTTGATGTCTAGTATCTTCTTCTATAATCAATCCCTCTTCAGAAATATAAAAGACTTGTTTCTAACTATTTTAACCTAGAGAGAGAAAATATTCTAGAGAGAGAATATTCAGATTTTTAATATTTTTAGATAGAAAATTATCTCATCTTATTAAAATAAGTTCCCCTGAAACAGAAATTCAAAAAAGAACTTTCCAATGTGCAATTGGAATTAATTAGAAATGTGTATAAAGGACCTTAGTCTAAGGGTCTAGATTTTCAGAAATTTTTGGATTATGGTCCAATTAAGGTTCCTATGGGCCAATAGCATCAATCCATGTGTAGGGAGGAGATAAATCCAATTTGAAAAAGAAGATACCCAAAAATGAGTAAATGCTCACATAAGATGAAGAGTTGAAAATGTACAAGGTTTACTGTGAGGTCCCCCTGTTCCCACCGAGCAACGGATTCGGGTACTAGCAGCGGAAGTAGCACTTCTCGCGCGGGACAGGGGTCCCACATTCGGGGCCTCGACCACGGATATCCGGACAAGAGACTAATCCGTCGGTTTTTCCAAAACCGAACCCGGAAAAACTTCCCTTACCGGAAAGCACGGGCGATTCCACCAGGATAATTTTTTTCTCTAACGAAGACAAGATCATTTCTGATCAAGCTGATCCAATTATATCTTCAAGATACTAGATCAGATCAAGGAAGAAACTTGCACTTGGATCATTGGGATCAACGCTTTTTTCCCCATTCAAGAGGCACAGCCGTTGATTCCTATCCATAGAACAATTACTGTCCGGGATTTACTTTATCTATCGTATTAACAAAAGTTGAGTCTCGATTTACGGATCCATCAGTCCAGCCTAACCCCATCCGATCCCATGGGTTAGCCAACCGCCCCCAACCACTGTAGTGATGGGATCCAATTTGGAATTTGGTTAGGTTTTGTCCCGGGTACCAAGGAAAAGAGTTCCAAGGCCCCCTAGCCGGAAGTTCATGCAAACATAAAATTAGGCACACCACTTACACACCCAATATGAAATTGCCTTATTCTTAGCATCAGCTAACTTTAAAACAATCCTTATTCTTAGCATCAGCTAACTTTAAAACAATCCTTTAATGAAACCATAGTACCACTGATCACAGTCTTCCAAATTATCCGGTTGATTCTCAAATTTCCCATCATTCCTTCATCATCAGAGTATCTATGGCATCATTGGCAACTAGAACGCTCACCACCTGTCCACTCAGAGGCCGTTTCCATAGTTCCTAGCCCATAATACTCGGCAATATAATCATTTATCAAGATGGACTCTCGTTGAAGATCAGCAAGATCAACCAACAGATCCATATAAAAGAGCCATGGACTCATCCGTTGAGGACCAGCAAGGTCAGTCAACCAGATCCATGCCCGGTTTCACAAAACAACTCTTACTCCTTGTTCCAATATCTTCCTCGACGCACGCGTGGGTATCCTAGGCGACCCAGAGCCCGAGCACCGTATGGTCAGCACCCTCTAGGATCCTTCGCAGGTGACCTAGCGCTTCACTCATAGGCCGCTTCCTTGGTCCCTCATCCACCGTACCGGAAGCTCACCATTTTAATCGAACCGAGGCTGGTCAAGACCTCGGTCGACCTTGCTACGCGAGACGTCCTCCATTGACTCTCCGTCAGCAGTTGCAACTTTATCAGTTAGGTCTCCACGACCTTAATCACAAGACGGTCAAAATGCTTCCCCAGCATTCTTGACATAAAACAGCCATTTACAAACAGCATTTACAAACAGTTTACAAATACAGTTTCTATATTAACTCTCATTTTTCCACATTGTTCCTCATTAATCCACATTACTTATTCCACATTCCATTTATATGTGTACTCATCCAATCACCTCATTTTCCATCTCTTCACTTCAAATTCCTTCACATCACATATCATATATTCACATCCATATCCACATCCATACATCCACATCCATATCCACATTCACATCCATACATCCACATCTACATGCTTATCTCCATTTTCACATCTTCATTTATACATCCACATCCCATATCCACATTCATACATACACATCCATATCCACATCCATACATCCACATCCACATCCACATTCACATCCACATTCACATCCATACATCCACATCTACATGCTTACCTCCATTTTCACATCCTCATTTATACATCCACATCCCATATCCACATTCATACATACACATCCATACATCCACATCTACATCCACATACATACATACATCCACATCCACATTCACATTCACATACATCCACATCCACATCTATACATCCACATTCCACATTCACATCTATACATCCACATCTACATTCACATTCACATACATCCACATCCCCATTCCCATTCACATCTATACATCCACATCTACATCCACATACATACATACATCCACATCCACATTCCACATTCCACATTCCACATTCACATCTATACATCCACATCTACATCCACATTCACATACATCCACATCCACATTCCCATTCACATCTATACATCCACATCCATTCACATCTATACATCCACATCTACATCCACATTCACATCTATGCATATATATCTTCATGCATATATCCATTTTCACGTTCATACATCCACATCTACATGCTTACCTCCATTTTCACATCCTCATTTATACATCCACATCCCATATCCACATTCATACATACACATCCATACATCCACATCTACATCCACATCCACATTCACATTCACATACATCCACATCCACATTCACATTCACATCTATACATCCACATCTACATCTACATTCACATACATCCACATCCACATTCCCATTCACATCTATACATCCACATCCATTCACATCTATACATCCACATCTACATCCACATTCACATCTATGCATATATATCTTCATGCATATATCCATTTTCACGTTCATACATCCACACTCCCATCTCCACATCCACACATCCACATAAATACATCCATTTCCACATTCCCATTTATATAACCCCATATACCTTCACATCTAATCTTTTACATCACATCCATTCTCGCCCTATCACAACCCATATACATCTTATCCTATCACATACACTTCTTACCTCATCCCCCCATACACATCTTAATTCATCTTATCACCTCCTAACTTATTTCATAAGCATCTTATCACCTCTTATCACACCTCTTATCACATCTCTTATCACCTCCTAACTTATTTCATAAGCATCTTATCACACCTCTTATCACATCCTATCACATCTCTTATCTATTTATAGAATACAAGAGAACTCTTACATTTGATATAAGATTTCTTTACACATTTATTTATGAATAAATTCTATTTAAGGAGATTAATAATTTCAAAGTAAAAATCAATCTTTTATGCATCTTCCTATGCATAAATTCATTTTTAATGAAAATGACACTTTTGAATTAAATTTTAATCTTTTATGCATTTTTCTATACATAAATTCAATTTAGATGAGAATGACACTTTTGAATTAAAAAATCAATCTTTTATGCATCTTCTTATGCATAAATTCAATTTGGTAGGAATTACACTTTTAGAATAAAAAAATTTCTCTTATGCATCTAAGTTAAGCATAAAATCCATTTATGAGGAAAATCACACTTTTAGTATAAAAAGAATATCTTTTATGCATACCTATATGCATGAAATTCAATTATGATAAAAGTCACACTTTTATAATAAAATAATCAACTTTTATGCATACCTTTATGCATGAAATCCAATATGATAAAAGTAACACTTTTGATATAAAAATTTTTCCATTATGCATACTTCTATGCATGAAATAAAAATGGTAAAAATAACACTTTTGATATAAAAATTTATCCATTATGCATACTTCTATGCATGAAATAAAAATGGTAAAAATAACACTTTTGATATAAAAATTTATCCATTATGCCTAATATTAAAATTCAATTTCTCCATGATTGTAATGAAATTCTTTCAATTAATCTAGGATGATAATTCCTAGAATATGGTAGGAAGTCCTCTTTTTATGCTTTGAATGAGATTATTTTATGCATAATTTTTATAAAAATTTTGCCATAGCTCCGCTGCTATGACTGATAAATCTCAATTTTTCTAAGGGATAATGCTTATCATTAAGGAAATAATTAAAATGATCTCTAATTGGATTATTAATCCATAATGGATTGAATCATCAATATTCATAAACTAAAAGCATAGAAAAAAGCCATTAATTTGGCCTCAAGCATAGCTTAATCTTGGGTTAAGAAAAAGCTTTATGAAAAGCTTGATTTGGATTGAGAACGGGTCATGAGTATGACCATTTCTTGAGTGAGAGAGAGAATTTACATAAGAATCATTAGAATTTAAACATAAATGAAAATTAACTTCAATAGCATTTATTAAATTATGTAACTCTTCACTACTATTCAAACTTCAATAGCATTTAAAAAAAACCATACCAATTAAACTTCTCAAGCTTGAGAGGGGTTGAGAAGAGAGAAACATTGAGAAATTATAGAAAGATCAATATTCACTAATTACCTTACAACTTGCTTGATTCTTTGTTCACGGTAGAGGCCCCCAACCAATCAATTGGTTAAGTATGTTGATGGAGCCACTAATGGGGATTGAAGAAAGAGGGAAGCTCCAAAAACTAGTGAATTATTAAATGAATTCACAGTTCTTGGCTTAGGTGGAGTAGAGTAACGATGCATAAACACTATATATTTTTCAACAAGGGGGAGGCTTCTATTTATAGGAAAAATTGAGCTCCTAACCAAACAAACTGATTCTAGAATTTTCTAAATCAGTTTGGTCAATATTTGACCATTTTTAGGTCAGTTAAGCTAACTTTTTGGAACTAGACTTAAATGAGGAGAGAGGAGAGATGAAATATCTCAATTTTTATGAGTTTAAAACTCATTCAAGCATGTGAAATATGCACCTCCTTTAAAGAACTCCCCTTCCTTACATATGTCATATTTTTAATATTGCTCATAGTTTTTTTACTAATAAACCTTGTACATTTTCAACTCTTCATCTTATGTGAAATATGCACCTCCTTTAAAGAACTCCCCTTCCTTACATATGTCATACTTTTAATATTGCTCATAATTTTTTACTAATAAACCTTGTACATTTTCAACTCTTCATCTTATGTGAAATATGCACCTCCTTTAAAGAACTCCTCTTCCTTACATATGTCATACTTTTAATATTGCTCATAATTTTTTACTAATAAACCTTGTACATTTTCAACTCTTCATCTTATGTGAAATATGCACCTCCTTTAAAGAACTCCTCTTCCTTACATATGTCATACTTTTAATATTGCTCATAATTTTTTACTAATAAACCTTGTACATTTTCAACTCTTCATCTTATGTGAGCATTTACTCATTTTTGGGTATCTTCTTCTTCAAATTGGATTTATCTCCTCCCTACACATGGATTGATGCTATTGGCCCATAGGAACCTTAATTGGACCATAATCCAAAAATTTCTGAAAATCTAGACCCTTAGACTAAGGTCCTTTATACACATTTCTAATTAATTCCAATTGCACATTGGAAAGTTCTTTTTTGAATTTCTCTTTCAGGGGAACTTATTTTAATAAGATGAGATAATTTTCTATCTAAAAATATTAAAAATCTGAATATTCTCTCTCTAGAATATTTTCTCTCTCTAGGTTAAAATAGTTAGAAACAAGTCTTTTATATTTCTGAAGAGGGATTGATTATAGAAGAAGATACTAGACATCAAAAAGGGGTTTGGGGGAGGAATCTTACAATTCCTCTAAAATGTTACAGGTACTGATGAGTCTAGGGACTGTAATGAGCTCTTGGGCTCGATCACAATAAGGCAGCTTGGGCTCGATCACAATAAGGCAGTTTGTGCTCGATCACAATAAGGCAATTTGTGCTTAAAATGATCAAGGATCCCCGTGGTGGCAAGAAGATATGTTTGGCAGTGCCCAAGGATATCATGTGGCGAGGTAGCCCAAACTATTAGTAGTGCTGAAGTTGTTAATGCATGTGATGAGGTAGGAATTAGCACCAAGGGCTATAAGGCACTTCATCAGTTGTTGCTAGGAGACTTCGCAAGAAAGGTATCATGCACAACCTTTTTCCGTCACCTAAGAGAGTATCATTAGCTAAGGGAGTGAGCAATGAAGACATCAAATGCAGGATTGGTGAGTACTATCACATCAACGACACCCTCTCCATTGCAGCATGGGGGAAAAAGAAGACCGCACATGATATGGTTTCGTTTCCTTACAACAAATTCAACAACACATTTGTGGACCTGTAGATGCTACAAAAGGCTATGATATTATTTTATGGATTGCCTTCAGGATGTAAGTGGGGTTTGTAACATTATAATGTTTTTGTTCGTGTTGTGCACGTTTTCGCACTAAGAGCATAACATTGTGTTTATTTGTGGATTTCATAGGTCAAACGGTCTCATTCATTTTGAAGTTAGATGAGTGTCATATAGTGAAGGTAAGGAGGCTAGAGAGAGTGAGTACTACACTCATGAACTATGCTATGGAAGAAGCCTTTAAAGCTAGTTACGGTCGTGTGAGGAACTAGAGAGTGATGGAGCTAGTGATGGGGAGATTGATGGAGCTAGTGATGAAGTTAGTGTGATGAGAGCAGAAAGAAATATGGTGGTTGGGAGCTTTTGAGGTTCCCAAGGAGATGCATGAGGTACTAGCATGGGTCTTTGAGAGATTTTCTTGGGTTAGTAATGTGATTAAGGCACTAATAAAGGGTCAGCACTTAGATGTTAAGGGTCTAGGAAGTTTTGCCATTGATTGGCATCTGGGTGGGGACCTAAAGATAATCAAGTGTATGCTTGGTTGCACTCAAGGAGCAAATACTGCTCATTCATGCCCTTTTTGCATGCATGGAGTGAAATAAAAAGGCAAGAAGAAATGCAAGGGGAGAGACATCAGTGTTGTGAAGAGGAATGTGACAAAATGGGTAGTTGCGAGGGTGAATGGGATGTTGGTGTACTTTCATCACCTATGTTGGTGCCTCCAACTAGGGATTTGCGAGATAATGGTTGGAACCCATTCTTCCTTTTCCTCTCAAGAATGTTCACTTTTGTACTTTGCATGTTCTTATGCGTATCTTTGACAGCCTCTTAAAGTGTCACATAGACGATGCTTTCACTATGCCCGCTAAAGCTTGACAAGATGAGGCGATTACAAAAGTATAGAACATTCTCAATGAGATTGGTTGTCATGGTGGTAATGTGGAGATTTGAGTGAACCAAAAGACCTCAGGCGGTTCTCACATGGTTGCGCCACCTCTAAAAGTGTCGCATAGACTATGCTTGGTAATGATCAACAAGATGAGGCAATTACAAAAGTAGAGAACATTCTCAAAATGAGATTGGTTGTCATGGTGGTAGAGTGGAGATTCGAGTGAACCAAAAGACCTCACGAGGCATGTGGTTGCGTAGAAGGTTTCAATGTGGTTGCATAGAAGGTTCTCATGTGGTTGCGTAGAAGGTTCTCATGTGGTTGCGTAGAAGGTTTCAATGAGTGGCATGAAGGCCATAAGGTTTATCCAGTAGCCTACAAACACACGCAAGAAGGTTCTAGCAAATGCACACAGGGAAGATGTGAAAAGCATAGCTCCAAAGAGATGGGAGTAGTGGTGGAAAGACCTTTGTACTTGCACTACCTCGGACCGCTTGGATGCAAATATTGTTGTCTTGAGTGAGCAGGTGTGGGTAGATTTCAACAAGGTTGTGCGGTTGATGAATCTAAGTAGCAGGATTAAGGAATAATGCAAACAATTTCAAGCAGAGTTGCAAAGCTTCGTTAAAGTGGTGGTCAACACATGGGGTTAATTGAATATCATGCATTACATGGTATTCCATAGATTTCTAAGATTTTGTACTAAAGATATCTTCTATTTTAATGCATTTTACAGAAAGGTGGTTTTGTTCTCTGACTACAACACATATTGTACGCTCATGGTGCATGGTTCATGAACACATATGGCTCCATTGACATGGGGAGTACCCAAGTAATGGAGAAGAGTCATTACCATGCAAGCGGAGTGTACTTCAAGAACACACAACATGGAGGTGGTAAAACTCACATAAACTATCTCAAGGAAATGTTTGATTGGTTCTTTTGATACACCTTTGGCAGAAACGTTTCAAGGGTCTTGCCTGGACACCTCACTTTTCAGGCTCTCTACTCCCTTATGCATTGTTATTTTTACTTCTTGAAGTTCTTGGAGCTACCTTTGCAGGTTGTTTCGTTGTGCTCTTTCTACTTTTATCTTTTGCACATCCTCCTAACAAGGAGTCTTTCTAGTTCCCAGACAGCTTGCCAAGTCTTGTTATATTGAGCATATGCTAATTCTCTCTGCTTGAGGCTTGATTGCAGTCTTGATATTTCTTTTGGCCCTTCATTCAAGCACTTTTACAAATAATTTAGGGCTCCCTGCGCCCATTCCATGTCAACATTTTCTAAGAAGGTCGAAGTAGAGAGCTCCTGTAGGGCTGCACTTATTTTCCTAGCTGCTTTACTCTACATGCTTCCCACTTGTTTCCTATATGTCTGTTAGTACACCTTCAGCTCCTTGGAACAATACCTTCGGATAACCACTGATTTTTGTCTTCTTCTTGGCAAACTTGTTCAATTGCTCCTTGAGGTTATTGTAAAGAACCTCAACCCAAGCTACTCTTGTTCCAACCTTTATAGTCTTTATCAGCCCCCATAGCTCCTCCTAGACATGCAATAGGGCTTGAGTGTAAGGGATATCATCTCTACAATGAATTTTATCCTCTTTTAAATGTCCTCATCTAGGTTGCCTGTGATTTTGTATTCTTTGGCTCTACCCTTGAGCGGCCCAAATTGCTCTATAAGGTCTTTGTATTCTGTAGGCTTCACCTCTATGGGAGCCCGAACACGTATGCTATGTACACATCAGTGTGAATGGTTTCTTTTCTCTTGAGGGCAATGTGATGGTATTGGTCTTCCTCAATTGTTCTAGTTGCTCATTAGCCTTGAAGTTATATTATAGCTTATCCCATGGTAGCTCTACAAAATTCTTCAAGAGCACCTTTTCTAGACACTCCACATGTTTTTCAACCTCTTTGTACAAGGTTGATGTGAGGCTTTCGTACTCCATTACTCTATTGATGCAGTCAAAGGTAGGAGAGAGAGAGAGAGAGAGAGAATAGGCAATATGGTAGAGATTTTTTTTGAAGATGAGTGTGATGAAAAATAAAAAGATAATATAATGGAAAAGAAAAGGGTGATTTACCCAAATTAGCTTGGCAGGGGCCATTGGCTTCACGCACACTTCTTGGTGGTACCATAACTGCTTGCTCCTTTATGTCATCTTGTTTAATGGGTGCATGAGTGCCTATTATGCACATTATGAGGGGTATCATTATCAGGTAGGGATGTGACAAGACTAATGTAAGCCTCTTCTTTTTGCCTTCATGCATGCTCTTGCTTCCTGATTTTTTTGGTTCCCATATTACTTCCATGATGTAGTTGATGACATTGAACCTTCACTCATCTTGCATGTTGAAGTCATGCACACTACTACTTAATCTAAACTCTCATCATCTTACTTTCACCTTTTTCTTCTCAGTGATCTAGCTCCCTTTCCACTACCTTTAGAAGCTTTGCTGCAATAGGGTTTCAATCTGTACTACCCATTCACACCATCCAAACCTATTAATTCAAATGTCCTAGTTCCAAGTTTTTTTGAGATTTGGTATGGACTTGTCCACCTCATCTTGAGCTTGCCTCGATGTGGTCCCATTTTGGAGGAAAAAGAAGCACATTATCCCCTTGTTCAAATATCTTGAACTTTGTGCTCCTTTCCACTTTGCAGCTTTCTTTTCTTCTAGACAATCTATGTTGTCCATAGACTAAACATCCTCTTTTCATCAAGCTTCAAGAGTTGCTCTATTCTTTGCACTTTTGATTCTTCCGAAGGAGTCAGCCTTTCTACAACAACAATCCTGAGGGTTGGCACACCAGGAAATCCATGGGGTACCATTCCAACCCATACACCATACTAAATGGTGTGAGTCCTATGGTATTCTTGTAAGATGTCCTGAACGTCCATAGTGCTGAATGTAACTTTGTTTCCCAATCCATCTTGTTTACGTTCACTATCTTAATCAAGATTCCTTTCTTGATCTAATTGGTAGACTTTGCCTGACCATTCGCCTCTGCAAATAGTAGGTAGTTGACTTCTTGTGGATTACCATGCGATGTTCTCTGAGCCTTTTAATTACTTCATTTAGGAAGTGCATTCCTTAGTTACTTTACCAACTTGATTGGGTATCTGAACCTTGTTGTGATTGTTTTATATAAGAACTTGGCTATGGAAGATGCTTTATTAGGGCCAAAAATGGAAAAAAAAAGGGTCGTGTAAGGATTGGATTAACTTTCTTAATCAAAGTGATTTAACTAAAATAGTAGAGACAAATAGCTATATTAAATGCATCTCTTTTACCTATATTTAGAGGAGAATTAGTGTGGGAGAGAGAGAGGAGGGTCTCCCTCTCCACACTCCTCTCTTACCTACTTTAGTACATATTTTCTAAAATAAACTAATTTCAAATATTTAAATACATAACATACTTCTCTCTTCTATAGGGCATGACGCGAGTTTTTTCCTCTCTTTTCTTTCTACTGTCTTTTTTCTCTCCCCGTCATCTCTTGCTTTCTCTTTGGATCATTTTTATTGCTATGGGCGATTCCAAGAGTTGATCCACACTTAAAGAATATTGCACCTAGAGAAGTATTCATCACAAAGCTCTATATGATGAGGCTGAAGCTCAAAGGCTACGTGCAGAAGGAAAGAAGCATGTAGATTTGTGGGTTCAAGGAGGTCTATACGCGCTTGAGCCATCAACTGGTAAGCCTCCATCATTTAGCACCTTGCATGATCTTGTTTGATTTATTGGGGATAGTAAAAAAGGCTTATTTGGATATTGCTCAAGATTGAATAATCAAGCTACTATTTTCAAGCAAACTATGCTTGGTGTGTATAAGCAATCTGTTAAAGAACTAGAAGATATCATGATCTCACAAACTCAATGTGTAAATGAGTTGGAAAGGCTACTTCAATTATCTCATGAAGAGGTAACAAAGCTTAGACACACTAACCAACAATTGGAGAAACATGCACTCCAAAAAACCCAACTAAAAAGCACTCCTTTTGGGTTAAGAGTGAGATTTAGACAGTTTAAAAGTGTTACATGCCTAGCCGCACATGGGGGTGCTAAGAAGAAACAGATGAGGCTTGCACAAAGCTACATGAATAGTGTGGAAGTTTTCTGCTTGGATAATCCTCTAGATGGAATTTCTATGGTCAAATCTTCTATCAAAAATAATGACATGATTGAAATGCTCAAGCTCTTGCAGTGTGTAGGGCTTCGAAGGAAGGTAGTCAAGGAACTTTGCAATGACTTTTGTGACTTGGTCAAGCCTGATGAGGTGGTGGAGGCATGTGACAAGGTTTCAATAAGTAGAAAGGGATACATAGCCATATCAAAGCTACTCATCCAAGGTATGAAGCCTCATCGTCTTCGTGTGTTCGTCTTACCCCAACCACATACCGTAGCAATTGTACAACACCAACAAAATTTGGCTATTCCACGGTTCATAGGTGAATACAAACACATTGACAGTTTAATAGTTGTAGAGAAGCCAAAAAAAAAAGAAATCAATATTCAATTACATGTATAATAACATATTTACATATGTTAGAAGGGTCCAATTAGCCATGTATAATAACATATTTACATATGTTAGAAGGGTCCAATTAGCCATGGTGAAGTTCTATCAGGTGCGCAATAGAGGACTATGAGGGTAATCTTATTTTTGTTATCAAACTTGACGAGGGAAAAATTCTCAAACATCAAAAAATAGAAAGAATCAGTATAGGGCTGATGAACAAAGCCTTAAATTATTCCCAAGTTAAGGAAGACCAACCATTACATAGCGCACAGTCAGAGATGGAACTATGGTACATAGGGGAAGCTAAAGTGCTAGATGAGAGTCATGATACTCTCAAATGGTTGTTTTGGCACACAGACAGAATTTCCAAGCGTCATTTATGCTCAAAATATAAGAGAGAGCTTGTGGTGAATGGGGTAGGAAACTTTACCATTGAGTGCCACATGAGTGCCGACTTGAAAGCATTAAATTGCACACATGTATGGGGTGTGTGGTGGTCCTTGATGTGCAAGCCCATGCCTCTATTGCATGGTAGGAATGAATAGTCCAGATTGGTATAACCCTACAATGGATTGTACAAAGCCTCCATCTAGATACAAGATAAAGCAAGTAACTAGTCATAAATACCAGACCAAGGCTAAAGGGAATTCAAAGACCAGGAGCAAGGGAAAGTCAACAAAAATACTCGAATTCAAGGGTAAACCATGTATTGTGCTTGAGGATCCCAATTGGGATCCCATACTTACTATAAAGCTAGAGATAGTTCACATTTGTATTTTACTTCCAGAAATTAGGATACTGAATAAGCTATTAAAGCTTCATCTTCTTGACTATGCTCATTCCATTTTTCCATCAGAGCTATCGGATGGATGTTTAGAGTAATGTGATATTTTACTCTCTAACATGGGCTTTCATGGTGGACATGTGCAACTTAAAAAGGATGACAAAAAATCAGGTACCACTGGTGATGTTCTGGCATATGTGTCAATGGGAGGAGCCAAATCTAGGAGATTCTTCTCAAGCTATGAAAACAAACAAGTTACAGTAGTATGGGAATGTTGGAAATCTCTATGCGAGCACACAACTAACCAAGCTAGTATTCCAAGGATGACGTTCGTATGAGGGTTTGGATAGAGCTTGATAATTTTATAAAACTCTTACGTAAGAAAACGACTAAAGGCAATTATGCAAGTCAGTTTTGAAACAAAAAAGAGAGCTTCATCCCAGGAACCTGCAATTCTTAATCTCCTCTCTCTCTCTCTCTCTCTCTCTCTCTCTCTCTCTCTCTCTCTCTCTCTCTCTCTCTCTCTCTCTCTCTCTCTCTCTCTCTCTCTCTCTCTCTCGCTCATAAAATAATTAAACCATATAAGGAAAACAACAAGAGAACTAATACTCCCTGTAGACGTTTTCTTGTCTCAGCTCAGCCTATCTTGGCTCCCTGTATACAAGTACAGGCTTGCAACTTGCAGCCATTGTATCTCTCTGGTTTTTTGTCAGAATATAGTCGAGTTGGTACTTAAAATTACGAGAATAGGCCTGGTCTACAACTCCTCACGGGCCGTTTTAATAAATTCAACTGTATGCAAAAATTGACCAACTTTTTGGAGATCTTATCATAAATATGCTATTTTTATCATAAATTTATTTTCTTTATATTTCTCTAATTATTTAGAGATATTCATATACTCTCATCTCTAACTTTGATTTTTATTGAATAAATATAATTAAATTCTCAAGAAAGTTCACTCACATAACAAATTCATCTTCATCTACTATCTTAAGTTGTAAACAAAGAAAAATTTTACTTTATAATAAAAATCTTTTATTTTTTTTTGTGTATTTATTCTTATAAATACCTTTGTTCTCATCGTCAACAAGTCGCCTATCCTCCCACAAGTCAATTGAACCTTGTGGAGGCATCTCTTCTTCTGAGCATGGAATCCTTGGTTGCTCCCTTCCCATATTAGAGATTCACATGGTGTCTTGAATAGCTTCAAATTCTTCCTCTGTGTGGGAAGAGTGTTCTTGAATAGCTTCAAATTCTTCCTCTGTGTGGGGAGAGTGTCTTCTTGTTCTTCAAACTTTTTTATGCACATTTCTATAGCCTTAGGTGCACCGATGAAATTGTCGCCTACTGCTTCTGTATCAAGCACTGAAAATTCATCAGTGGCATCTCGATCTAAAAAATATGATGCAACTTGACATCCATCTACAATTAAACTAATACAATAGTCCTCCCTTATATTCAACAGCTTTTGGATATCTATTAGTAGTACAAAACTCTTATTTTTCTTTAGTGGGAAGGATGGTAGGCATGGGAGAAGTATCTCCTTCTCTGAATCCTCTATAGAAACATCCTTTTCCTTTGGAAGAATTAAACTTGCCTTAAAAACTGCAGCATCAAATCCCTGCTCATTATTGCTTCTTGCTCTTTATCCACGACCGTTTCTATATCATGAATTTCTTCTTGATTTTGAATTTCCCCTAGAAATGCTAGAGGCTGGACATTGGAACTCTCAAGACTACTCCTTTCAGCATCTTCAATTCTTGATTCTACATGAAGATAGAAAAGAAAAGCCACATAATGCTGAAGAAGCTTGCATTTCCTACTATGTAATGTGCAATGCTCCATAGTGACCTTCACATGGTTAGGAAGTAGGTCATACTTTTTCTGCAATCTACCCTTTTCTGAAGTTGCTGTGACAACATGCTGAGATGATCAAACCTTACACCTTCAATAAGAGTTCCACTATCATCTGTCAATGTATAGAAAGCTTGCATTTCTTCTTCATATAGTCCTTGAAGTGATCAATCACTGAACACACTTCAAATCTGACATTGAAAGATTCCCTATAGCAATCAAATAAAGTTTCTGCACCTACAAGCTGTAGGAAGTCAAAGAGTCTCTCTGTTAGTGTTTCTTCTATCTCACAGGATCACCTTCATCACCTGAAGCCATTTCTTTGCAGTTAACAACCCTGGAACAGTGTATCTTAGGAGCACACAATAGAAGTTATCACTAGCTAAGGGTTGTACAACTAAGAAGAAATTATGAGGCTTCGAGACAGTTGGAGGAAGCTAGGTTATCCAACAAGAAATTTTGAGGTCTACAACATAGACTGTAGGTTAGAAAGACAACGTGATACGGGCAATCCACTTTGGTCGGATTGATCTAATCGCGTTGTGTTTCCACTAGGGAAAATCTTCTATGGTTGGGCAATATAAGGGGGTTAGACAGCTCATGGGGGTTGAGGGGGGCAACACAAGGGGCTGAGGCAGCTCAGGGAGCTAGGGTAGCTCAGTGGAAAAAGACAAATCAGGGGCAAAGCATAAGTTGGAAAGACAATACTACGAAGGTAGCAATCCGGTGCCATGAGATCAATGCTATCGTGTTGTCTTTCCCTAGATTGGCAGATGGGGCAATCTCACAAAAATGGGGCAGCTCAAGGGGATGAGGGGTAGGTCAGGGTGATGGGGCAACTCAGGGGGCCAGGCAAAGGGCAAGGGAATCTCAATGGAGGACTACAAGGAAACTCATTAGCATAGGGCAGCTCAAGGGGGGCAAGGCAGGGGAAAGAAAAGCTATGGGCAGCTCAGACGCATAGGGTGCTCGGGCTGCTCGGAGGTAGAATTTTTTTAAAAATTAATAAGCTATTTATAGGCGCGTGATGCCACATGGCAATGGTACGGATGCCACGGGGCCATGCCACACCCATCCACAAGTGCGAAGCCACATGTCGACGTATGGTCACACGTGTGGATACACGTGTACCCGTACAATTTGGTTTTTCGTATGCCATGTGGCATAGTCGAGGTCGTCTATAAATATATTGGCCAGGATAATATTTGTTTTTTACTGTACATGCGTGCATAGGTATCCTTTACCCCAGTTCCTCCTCTTGGTCTTCACCCATACCTGTTGTTCATCCTTACCCGAGATCCAGTGGTGTTCATATTAGCAATAGGATCCCATCTTTACCCCAACTCCAGTGGTGTCTAGCTAAGCTTGTCCCATTCGATAATCTCATAGACCGGAGTCATCGGAATTCAATATACATGTTGTTCTTCCACATAGTCAGAGGTGTGCTTATTCTAATCAAATTCTCAACTTTCATGTCTGTAATTTACATAATTGCTTATTCTAATCAAATTCTCAAGTTTCATATTTGTGATTTACATAATTTGCAAAGAAATCAAGCCCTCTAGGCTTATTTCTACACATGAAGGGTCAATCAAGCTCTAGTGGCATTCCAATAGGCTTCCCATCAGATTGTTCTAAACCATTGTAATAGGGTAAATCAAGCTTTAGGAAATTTGGGTGAAGAGTTTCTTTGCAAGAAGAAAGAAACCCCATGAAATTCTTACTAATCATTATAATAGGGTAACTCAACATCACATGTGTAAGGTAAGGTTTCAAATCTGGCCAAGTTTGCAAGGGAGGGATAGAAATAGCACAACCAGCTCTAGCACGTATATGACTAATGCCAGCTAGTATCCCACCAACGCGGCAGGAAAGACGACACGAATATGAAGATCCGGTGTAGCACACGATACTGCATATCACGCGCTGTCTTTCCATTGTTGCTTATGCCTCCCACACCACTCTCTATGCAATTAAATTGCCATTGCAATGCTTGTTCCTCCCACTAGCCCACACCTATTCCTGCACATGAAGAACCAATCAAAGAAATGGGAGCCACATGTTACTACTATGGTGGCAAAGTAAGAAATTTGGCTGGATATTGGCTTTCCCAAAGGAAGACACCCTAGTGTTGTAACTCAAACTCTAGTGTGTAATTTTTCAAATATAGCCAACTTTACAAGGGAGGATAGGATTTGCAACAACCAGTTTAGGAACGCTTCAAGAAAGACGGCACGATTACGACGATCTGGTAACACACGATATGGTATATCGTGCCATATTTCCACTTTCTACCAGCCCACATTACTCTCTATCTAATCAAATTGTACAATGCTTGTTTCTCACACCATCCCACACCTGTTTCTAGGCAGTTGAATTGCCTATACAATCCTTTTTTCTTCCACCATCTTGTCTCTATAAATTGCATGTACATATGAATTGTTCTACTTTGCATGTCTAAAGATATAGTATGTACATATCATGTTTTACCATATCTGAATCCAAAATGAAGCAAGTTCTTATATGAGGTCATATTTAATTCTATGTTTGATTGAAAGGCTTAGCTTAGATGGCTAGAACAAAGAAAATAGCAAGGAGGGTTCTAGGATTGGAAGAGAAAGCAGTAAGTGAAAGCGCTTTGTCAAAGAAACAGCGCGTTGTCAAAGAAAGCATGTCAAAGAAAGCAGTATAAGTGAAAGCGCGTTGTCAAAGAAAAAGTTGAAAAAGAGAATCAATCAACATGTGAATGTCCTAAAAGAGATAAGGAAAGCCCAGAAACATGTCGAGTTACTCATACCCAAGTTTACCTTCATGAGAGTTGTGAGACAGATTTGTGATGAATGGAATCTTAGGATGAGATGGACTGGCAATGCAATATGTGCCCTTCAAGAGACTACAAAAGATTTCATTATAGACTTTTTTATTGATAGTTACATTTGTTCTTCTCATTCACATAGGGTCACTCTTATGGACAAAGACATGCACACCTATAGGCTAATAAAATACAGATTTGAGAAGCTATTGCATCCTATACCATTGAGTGATCCCACATTCAATATTTTAAATGTCCCACTAACTAGAAAACCTAAGGATGCAGGTATTAAGATTGAGGATGTTACCCATGATAGGGATACTAGGATTGTAGATCAAATAAAGACTGATAAGGGCAAAGAACAGATGGCTGTTGAGGAAGAAAGGAGGGTTGATGAAGAAAGAATAATGGGAGATGAGTTGATAGACATTGAAGCGAAGAATCTACAAGATTTAAAGAATGTACCAAGATAAAGATTTTGCTAATGGTGCAGAGTATCTTGATATAGTACCTTCAGACATGTATATGCTGTCAAAGAGAAATCGAGAAATAAATGATGTTGTGATCTAAGCTATCTTTTTTGAAAATTTATCTATTGATTTGTTTTTTCAAGATAACTACCTAATTTATCCTCTTATTTGTTTTTTGTAGGCTTCTTTTATCCACCCTACCCCTAGAGGCCTATTTTGCTATTTTTTTGCTAGACCCCATAGTATCTATTTATGTAAGAGAAACAAGCACCAATTTTGCAAGGCTGGAAGAATGGTTGAGAAGATGTGACATTGAAAAGGTGCAATATGTAATTGTACCTTATAATGAAAAGTAAGTATTTTATTTTAAATATGTTTTACTTTGTTTTATATCTTTTTATACATCTCTATCAAATGTTTTTTCTTTTCTCTATTTTGTAGGAGCCATTGGAGTGTAATTATAATTGATATATCAAGAAAAGAAAGACATATTTCTTGAATTTCATGCTTAGTATACGTGGAAAAGCCAAATTGTCAGTTTTTAATTTTAATAGAGATTGTATTTAAGATTCAATGTGTATTAGATTAAATAATTTATGTGGTTTGTTATTTTGCAAGGCAAGGCATGTTATACAAACACATACATTTGGTGGGTGACAGCAAAGGCAATCAGATTAATGTTCGACAATCATGTGAATCTTTCCCGCAGATCTAGCTGGATTCACCACCACCATCAATCCCACCTATGATGGCAAAGAAGCCATCGAAAAGGAAAGGACCTATGATGTCTTCGTTGAAATTCGGGAAGAACAAAACGATAGATGCGGAGAAGGAAAAGGTTTCTTGGAAGGAAAAAGAGGCCAAGTCAAAGAAAACATCCAAGAAATTGGAGTCCAAGTGACGAAGGAAGAAGAAGAGGCCAAGGCTTCTATGGACACTGACCCTCCAAAGTAGATAGTTTTCTGTTCTCATACATTGTAACCAACCAATTTTTATAGATACGATAATTGTAATAAATATATTGTTTCTCATTTTACATTGGTTATCTTGTCTTAATAATGTTGAATAACTATTTTACAAAATGAATCCACAAGACAAGATATATGGGTGCAAAATTATATTTTGTGAAGAAAACTTCAGGATTACAGGGGGCAAACATTTCATGCAACTAAAAGTATTTTCAAACCTTCTTCCCACCATAATACCATCTAACCTTAAATTTGTAGTCTGATGGTATGGTATCTAATAGAAATTCCAAGGATGTACGCACATCCCTCAATGTCCATTTTGTATTTATAGGTGGCTCTATTGTCATCATCACTCAAGTTGACTGTTAGGTCATATTGTACAAATTTTTCCTCTGAATCCAGGCATCCAAGTCCCTCTACTCTTTTCCCATCGTGTGTACTCTAAACTAATGTACAAGACATGTTGTATGTCATCACCACAGATTCAATGCAAGCATTACATTTTATAAGATCACCCCTATGGAGATGACTTCATTCACTTTTCATTCTGCTCCTACTACTTTATCCAAGTCAGACTTAGATATATGTGTAGATAGCCACATTGCTTTTGTGCCCTTCATGTTTGCTTCTCGAAAATATGCCACAAATACATGAAAAGGTATAAACCATGATAGCCTAACCCTCTTAGAAATCCTTCCTGCTTTCATAGACTTTTGAATACCCAAGACAATCTTGGATTTAAATGCTAATAGAGTACCTTTCTCTAGAAAGTCCCAATCTAATGAATTTAGGCTTGGTATAGCCAAACTCTCTAGTCTTCCATAAGCTTCTAGTCTTGTAGAGGGACAATATACTTAGTGTTGTATAAAAATATATATTTATTAATGAAAAAAGCAGATGGTTGATCGAAAAATAATACTTTCCCAAGATCAGCATGCATGGCTTCGAAAGTCCCGCTGAATGACTCCACAGGTTGCCACTCAATGCTTGTTGATGGACAAACATCTATCACATATACAACACATGTGAATAAGCCATAGAATCATAAAGAACATAAGTAAAATTACGAAAAATATCTTACAAATGAGCTTGCAATGCAGATGCTGGAGTTGAAGGATGCATGTGCATCTCTCTTGTCATGTACACATCTTTGCCTTTTTATCCTATGAGGACCTTTGCATGATGGTTGCATAGTTACCCAATCATTTAATTTAAAGTATATGCCATTCCACACACACACCCTGATCATCTTTAACATTATAAAGAATGTATGATGAAATGGCATTAGGAATGCGCCTCGGGTTAGAATGTTGTCTCGACATTGTTAGATGATGAATAGAGGAGAGGATGATGCAAAAAGACAACTAGAAAGAGGTACGATCATGGTAAATTAGGAAATTTAAATGTATTTAGTCATTTTGGAGGGAAGGTAAATTTTGAATTATTACTTTTTGAAGTACTGACATTTGGCACATGTGAGGACAGGCCCTTGAAGTTGGAACCCACTAAAGTGATGTTGAAATAGCCGCACTATGTCACATTAAACCCACTAAAATAGCCAAAACTAGTGAAGTTAGTAAAAAGTGGATATGACACCCAATGTCATATTTATAGTTGAATGTCATATTTCTATTGGTCCAAAGCTTAATCCAAATCCGATACAAGCAATTAAAATGTGACTCTTTTTTAACGTTTTTGGGCATAATGTGTAGTCTCTCATTGCCTTTGTTTCTACCCATTTGGTGCAGTAATTAGTGCCCACCACTAGAATGTATTTGTTTTTGGTCTTCCATGTTGCTTGTTTGAACGCACCCACAAAGTCTATCCCCCCACTTCTAGAATGGCTCCAAGGGTAGTTGGTGGCATTCTCTCGAAAGCACATCTTCTCAAGATCTGGTCAATGCCCATCAATAGAAAAGGTATTGTCAATAGACTCCATCAAACACACAAACAACACACCCAACTTTTTTTGACGAGAAAAATATGAATCCTTTGATTTACGTCTTGTGTGGAAGATTGATTTCTTTCTTTTTGTATTGAAGACACCTTGATGTAGTTCATTCCCACGATGAATTGCTAATGAAAGATTGAGGTGAAGACAATGTTTTGTGAAGAGTAACTTTTTTGGACTTGCGAGGATAACAACGACCAAGTTACATTTATTGCTCTCATGACCAAGTTCACTTGGTCTTATATGTGTGTGAGAAAGAGAGAGACACACACAAGAGATCCAAGGACTCACAAGCCATCTCGGCCGATAGAGAGGGAACGCAATTGATCAAATGTACTTTGATGGGTCATCCTTCAAGTTTGAGGAGGTTGTGGGAAGGAACGACCGTAAACGAGCATTAAAAGTCCCACAATAGAATTGACTTGGCTATGTGCACTTCTCTTCTCTTATTATCTTATTATTATCTTAAGGAAGAGTTTCACAAAACTGCCATATGGCAAGAATTTGGAGGTTCTAGAAGAGGAGAAGGTTTGGGTAGCATTTGATTTGTTCCCAAGTAGTAACGTGGAAAAGTCTTTATGTGTGCACTGTGCCTACTACTTTAACTAGGGGAAGCTACCAGACTTGCTATCGTAAGGGCGAGTGTCATCGTTCTTTGACTCGTTTCAAGTGACAGTTGGACATCCATCCCACTACAAAACCACCAGAATCCAAAGGCCATTATCATCCACTTCATTCTCCACAGCAGCAGTACATAGAAGGGCCAGACTCTGAAAGATTAGAGTAGATGGCCTCTGCCGATAATGATGTTCAGCTTCTGAGCTTCTGGGTCAGCCCCTACGTGATGCGCGTTCAATTGGCCCTTGCTGCGAAGGCCATCGCCTACACCAGCGTCCCCCAAGAGCTTGGCCCCAACAAGAGCTCTCTCCTCCTGCAGTCCAACCCCATCCACAAGAAGGTCCCCGTGCTCCTCCACAAGGGCAAACCCGTCTCCGAATCCCTCATCATCGTAGAGTACCTCGACGAGGCCTTCCCTTCCCCTGACGGCACAGACTTGCTGCCCAAGGACCCCTACGACAAGGCCATGGCTCGTTTCTGGGCAGATTTCTGTGATAAGAAGGTAAACAATCCTTAGCTAGTTCTTCATTGAAATAGTTATGCTAAGTTGGTGGTGCGGTGTTTGTGTGGGGGGTAGGTTTTGGAGGCTGTGTTGAAGCTTATGAGGGTGCCAAGGGAGGAGTTTGGAGCAGCGATAGAGGAGAGCAAGGGTTACTTGAGCAGCTTGGAGGGGGCCTTTGCCAACAACAAGGAGTTTCCTTACTTTGGGGGCTCGGAGATCGGCTTTGTTGATGTGGTGTTGGGCCCTTTGGTGGTGGTGCTGCCTGCTTTGGAGGCTGTGGCCGGCTTTGAGTGGGATTTTGAGAAGTTGCCCCGCTTGAAGGCTTGGCTGAAGGCCTTCGGGGAGTCCCCTCCCGCAGCGTGCTTGCCAAGCCTCTCAAAGCTCACAGAGGCCGCCAAGGGTTTGAGAAAAAACCGCTTCCCAAACGAATGAAAAACCTTTCCACACGTGGGATCACAGAGAACCCTAAGCCTCACGCCTTCCCAAACGAATAAAAAAACCTTCCGCACGTGTGATCTTAGAGAACCCTAAGCCTCACGCCTTCCCAAACGAATGAAAAACCCTCCCGCACGTGTGATCCCAAGTGTAGTAGATTGTAGTGCCATCCCTGAGCAACATGTCTTCTTTCATCTTTTCAATGCGAATTTCCAGTCTAGTAAAGTGCAGTCTTTATTTGCTTTTAAAGAATATATATAAACTATTTCTACTGAGGCTTGGTTAATGTGATAATGAGTTTATTGACAAGTGTTGCCATCGTCTGGGTTTAATTACCGGAGGTGGTCAGCATGGGAAAGCCCTCTAAAGAAAGGATACTACATGGCATACATAAGGTTTTGATTATTGATCTTTGATAAAAACCCCCATGAATAGCAAAAAATCCTCTCCTTTCACGCGGCATCTTTTACTTCTCTCTCTCTCTCTCTCTCTTCCACGCATGGAAGTAAGAGGAAATGGTGGTGTTGCATGCATAATCAATTGACATTTAAAGTTCCTTGATCTTAAGCGTTAAAGGTACCCTTAATCTTAAACGATAAAGGCAATGAACATATATGGGTCCAACCTGAAATGCACAAGAGGCTCCCCCTTTTCACAACAATTTGCCACATTGCTCGGAGTTGTTATATCAATCTCGGTCATGATCACCTTTTTGTGGAAAAAGGATGACATAGCAACCTTCAGATCTAAGGGAGTTGTCACTTTGGGAGACATGAATGCACTGAAAACAACAAACTCACTCTTGCTTGTGTGGTTACATATAGAAACTAATAATCCTAAACGTGAGAGAAAGTTAGTGGATCAAAAGGAGCCTAACCATCATGAGAAAAACTTGTACAAATGTGATGCCACAACACGAAATGTTGAGATCATGTGAGAAAGGGATATTCGGAGTAAAAGTAGATCCTCCATCCAAGAAAATGCAACAATGTGAGGCTTGCTATGGATTTCAAGCAAGCCTCCATTTATGCCTATCAAGAATGTGGAATTGTGCTAAGCCTAGTCTAATCATAATATGATTAGCATATGCTTAAGGAGGCTCATAATAATAATAATAATAATCCATAAAGATAATTAGCACACTAATGCAAGGTAGACAAGATAGGCACACTCAACCAAATCTCTATCACAATGTGTTGTAAACTATACAATGAGAGGCTTCTAGTGAAGATAGCCTCTAGCCCAATCTCCTTTACATATGTCATGCCATGTGGCATTCTTATCTCTTACCACCTTACACTCCATGTGGCAATCTATGTGGCCCACACCTTTTCCATTCTCCTATTTTGTCTTAATCCTCTTTTGTCTGGATTCTCCTAATCTACTTTGACCACCTTAATTTTTTCTAAATTACCCCAAAAAACTTTTTGATCGCATAACTATCACCCCAATTACTTTTGATCCCATAGCTCTCACTCCCACTTTTGCATTGCCCTATGTCAAATCCATTTTTCAACACTTCCCCTCAATGCTAAATTGGAATGTTCAGAAACTAGGCTAACTCCTAGTTTTGCACAAGTGCATGTGCATGTGTCTAGCCACTTAGACACTCAATTCCTTTTGAGCACAAATTTAGCTTGGGAAGATCATGCATTCAACCATTTTTGAACACCCAACGTGTTCGGACAAGGAACCCAACATGCACGTGTACACACAATCAACGTATACCACAAATACATTCATTTTCAGCTCCCAAAGCTTGGGCAGAGGACCCTCATAGTAAGTGGGGTGAGAGTTATATCCTTTTTATATACCAATGCATGGCATATGAACACTCTGCATGGAAACACATGCTTATTTTCAAACCTTAGGATTCAAAAGATAGCCTTTAGGGTTTTAATGTGAACCACAAAATTTCAAAAAAAAAAATCTTCTCTATATGGGCCTTCCTTTCTCTGTGGAGCACTAGGAAGTTGCTACCACTACTACTTTATGTTCTTGGATCTATGCTTGCAGATGTGAGCTCAATAGACTTCATTTATAATTCTTCTTCTAGGTGCTGGTCAAGAATGTGGTTGCCCGCCTCTTTCTTTTATCTGCAGGATTTGTTGGCTCTCTCTCTCTCTCTCTCTCTCTAAAGATAGAAATACTAGGGAGTCTACTATGCATAGAGACCATCTCTTCTTTTTTTGAACAAAAATAGTTATATATTTATAAACAAATGGCCTTTTACAAAAAATATCTTTTTACAACATCACCACATCCCTAGTATTCCCAGTTTCTATCGAGAAGGTCACATATCAAGTCCCAACTCTCATCCTCCCCAGGAAAAGTGAAAGCCCAATTGCATACAAGCAATCAATAGAATTTCATAAGCAAAGCCCTTTAGAGTTTGTTCTCCAAAGTAGTTCCCTTTGGTCTAGATCTTTACCACAACAGGTCTTCTTCCCATAGGGTTTTCGATTAGTGCCATAAATATGTCCATTGGTTGTTTCTCCTTTAGGTACCACCTTTGGGTCTTGGGCCCATATTTGGGATTTTTAGCCCTCACATCCTTCCAAGTATGTTTAAGCGTGCTTTCATAGGTTTCTTTTAGGAAACCAAAGGTGCAAAACCAACATGATAGCTTTCAAAGGTTTCCACACAACTTGCCCATCTTCCATGAGTAATTTAACCAGCACCACTCTTTTCTAGTGTGCTCAAGCATGGCCTCCATCCTTAGCGCAAAATCGCTTACCCCTTGCATGGAAAATCTTGCACCGCTTCAGGTTCTTTGCCAAATTGCAAAGTACCATGGGATTCATATATCCCCCATAAACTAGCAACCCTTCCAAAATTAAGCATTTTCCTATGCCCGAACCAAACTTTATGAGAAAAAATTAGAAAAAACCAAACTTATATTGATGTATAATCCTTCTTGGTAGCTCTTTGTTGATAATGTAGACTTCTGAAATCTTCATGTTGTTGAAATCTCCATTGTGGACCCCATGAGCAACTTTAAGTGACCTCCAATCTTTAAATGAAGGCATAATCTTATACTAATTGCTCTCCCTAATGATAGTGAGAGAAGGCATAATGTTATAATAATTCTCTCCCTAATGATAATGAGTGTGCCATAATTTCTTCTCTATACACAAACCCTATGATAAACCAACACACTTAAATAAACACACACCAATCTAGGCTTAGCTAAACCTATGCTCTGATACTATAATAGGAATGTGGAATCATGCTAAGCCTAGTCATCACATGATTAGCATATGCTAAGGATGCTCATAGTAATCAAGGAAATCCGTAATGATAATTAGCACACTAATGCAAGGTAGACAAGACATGCACACTCAACATAATCTCTATTGCAATGTGCTGTAAACCATACAATGAGGTGTTCACACCACAAAGGACACTTGAGAAGACTCTTGTGACTAACTCCAAAACATTTTAAAAAAAATCCCTCGGAGTGATGGTGGAGTTGTAAGCATAACCTTTCTGTAAATTCTGCAAGGTATACTTTTGTTGTAGTTCTTCAATTGTTTATCATTCTTGAGGGTTGAGGTATGACCCTAGCTTCTCTAATTCTTGTTAATTATGTGAGAGTTAGTTAATTACTCATTAATTAAGTTTAATTGAGAATATAATAAAGGTTATGCTAGAGATTATTGATTCATTACTTCAAGTTTAATTGGGAGTATGCTAGAGATCATTGATTCATTGATTTAAGTTTAATTGAGAGCATTTTAGTGATCATTGATTGCAAGCATATTAGAGAGTATAGTGGAGATTAAGATAAGAATTATGATAGAGTATATGTTAAGAATTATGATGGAGATTATGATAGGGATTATATTAATGAGAGATTCTTGTGACGTGATGTACAAGATGAAGTAGACACTCGTGCTCTAATATTTCAAAAGAAGGATTAAGATTGCTAACCTAGACTAATAACCTCAAGAAATTAATGGACTATAGGTATCAGCTTGTCAATAAATTGTGGATGTATATATAAATGTGTAATCAAGTATACACATGCAATAGGATGTGACTTTCTCATAAGAAATAAGTAGAATTTGACTCATGGAAATAGAAGTAAAGTTTGTGAGGTCCCCCTGTTCCCACCGAGCAACGGATTCGGGTACTAGCAGCGGAAGTAGCACTTCTCGCGCGGGACAGGGGTCCCACATTCGGGGCCTCGTCCACGGATATCCGGACAAGAGACTAATCCGTCGGTTTTTCCAAAACCGAACCCGGAAAAAACTTCCCTTACCGGAAAGCACGGGCGATTCCACCAGGATAATTTTTTTTTCTCTAACGAAGACAAGATCATTTCTGATCAAGCTGATCCAATTATATCTTCAAGATACTAGATCAGATCAAGGAAGAAACTTGCACTTGGATCATTGGGATCAACGCTTTTTTCCCCATTCAAGAGGCACAGCCGTTGATTCCTATCCATAGAACAATTACTGTCCGGGATTTACTTTATCTATCGTATTAACAAAAGTTGAGTCTCGATTTACGGATCCATCAGTCCAGCCTAACCCCATCCGATCCCATGGGTTAGCCAACCGCCCAACCACTGTAGTGATGGGATCCAATTTGGAATTTGGTTAGGTTTTGTCCCGGGTACCAAGGAAAAGAGTTCCAAGGCCCCCTAGCCGGAAATTCATGCAAACATAAAACTAGCCACACCACTTACACACCCAATATGAAAATTGCCTTTTTCTTAGCATCAGCTAACTTTAAAACAATCCTTTAATGAAACCATAGTACCATTGATCACAATCTTCCAATTTATCCAGTTGATTCATAATTTCCCATCATTCCTTCATCAGAGTATCTATGGCATCATTGGCAACTAGAACGCTCACCACCTGTCCACACAGAGGCCGTTTCCATAGTTCCTAGCCCATAATACTCGGCAATATAATCATTTATCAAGATGGACTCTCGTTGAAGATCAGCAAGATCAACCAACAGATCCATATAAAAGAGCCATGGACTCATCCGTTGAGGACCAGCAAGGTCAGTCAACCAGATCCATGCCCGTTTTCACAAAACAACTCTTACTCCTTGTTCCAATATCTTCCTCGACGCACGCGTGGGTATCCTAGGCGACCCAGAGCCCGAGCACCGTATGGTCAGCACCCTCTAGGATCCTTCGCAGGTGACCTAGCGCTTCACTCATAGGCCGCTTCCTTGGTCCCTCATCCACCGTACCGGAAGCTCACCATTTTAATCGAACCGAGGCTGGTCAAGACCTCGGTCGACCTTGCTACGCGAGACGTCCTCCATTGACTCTCCGTCAGCAGTTGCAACTTTATCAGTTAGGTCTCCACGACCTTAATCACAAGACGGTCAAAATGCTTCCCCAGCATTCTTGACATAAAACAGCCATTTACAAACAGCATTTACAAACAGTTTACAAATACAGTTTCTATATTAACTCTCATTTTTCCACATTGTTCCTCATTAATCCACATTACTTATTCCACATTCCATTTATATGTGTACTCATCCAATCACCTCATTTTCCATCTCTTCACTTCAAATTCCTTCACATCACATATCATATATTCACATCCATATCCACATCCATACATCCACATCCATATCCACATTCACGTCCATACATCCACATCTACATGCTTATCTCCATTTTCACATTTTCATTTATACATCCACATCCCATATCCACATTCATACATACACATCCATATCCACATCCATACATCCACATCCACATCCACATTCACATCCATACATCCACATCTACATGCTTACCTCCATTTTCACATCCTCATTTATACATCCACATCCCATATCCACATTCATACATACACATCCATACATCCACATCTACATCCACATACATACATACATCCACATCCACATTCACATTCACATACATCCACATCTATACATCCACATTCCACATTCACATCTATACATCCACATCTACATTCACATTCACATACATCCACATCCCCATTCCCATTCACATCTATACATCCACATCTATATCCACATACATACATACATCCACATCCACATTCCACATTCACATCTATACATCCACATCCACATCCACATTCACATACATCCACATCCACATTCCCATTCACATCTATACATCCACATCCATTCACATCTATACATATATATCTTCATGCATATATCCATTTTCACGTTCATACATCCACATCTACATGCTTACCTCCATTTTCACATCCTCATTTATACATCCACATCCCATATCCACATTCATACATACACATCCATACATCCACATCTACATCCATATACATACATACATCCACATCCACATCCACATTCACATTCACATACATCCACATCCACATTCCCATACCTCCACATCTATACATCCACATTCCACATTCACATCTATACATCCACATCTACATCCACATTCACATACACATTCACATACATCCACATCCACATTCCCATTCACATCTATACATCCACATCTACATCCACATTCACATCTATGCATATATATCTTCATGCATATATCCATTTTCACGTTCATACATCCACACTCCCATCTCCATATCCACACATCCACATACATACATCCATTTTCACATTCCCATTTATATAACCCCATATACCTTCACATCTAATCTTTTACATCACATCTATTCTCGCCCTATCACAACCCATATACATCTTATCCTATCACATACACTTCTTACCTCATTCCCCCATACACATCTTAATTCATCTTATCACATCCTAACTTATTTCATAAGCATCTTATCACCTCTTATCACACCTCTTATCACATCCTATCACTTTCCATACGCATCTTATCAATTCTTATCACATCTCATACACCTCTTATCACATCTTATCACATTTCATATCTTTTTTTAAAAAAAGAGAATTCTTTTATTTGATATAAGATTTCTCTACACATTTATTTATACATAAATTCCATTTAAGGAGACTAACACTTTCGAAATTAAAATCGATCTTTTATGCATCTTCTTATGCATGATTTCAATTTGGTAGGGAATTATACTTTTAGAATAAAAGAAATTCTCTTATGCATCTAAGTTAAGCATAAAATCCAATTATGAGAAAAATCATACTTTTAGTATAAAAAGAATATCTTTTATGCATACCTATATGCATGAAATCCAATATGATAAAAGTAACACTTTTGATATAAAAATTTTTCCTTTATGCATACTTCTATGCATGAAAATTAAAAATGATAAAAGTAACACTTTTGATATAAAAATTTTCCTTTATGCATAAAAATTAAAAATGATAAAAGTAACACTTTTGATATAAAAATTTTCCTTTATGCATACTTTTATGCATGAAAATAAAAATGGTAAAAATAACACTTTTGATATAAAAATTTATCCTTTATGCATAATATTAAAATTCAATTTCTCCATGATTATAATGAAATTCTTTCAATTAATCTAGGATGATGATTCCTAGAATATGGTAGGAAGTCCTCTTTTTATGCTTTGAATGAAAATTTTTTATGCATAATTTTTATAAAAATTTTGCCATAGCTCCGCTGCTATGACTGATAAATCTCAATTTTTCTAAGGGATAAAGCTTATCATTAAGGAAATAATTAAAATGATTCTCTAATTGGATCCTCAATCCATAATGGATTGAATCATCAATATACATAAACTAAAAGCATAAGAAAAAGCCATTAATTTGGTCTCAAGCATAGCTTAATCTTGGGTTAAGAAAAAGCTTTATGAAAAGCTTGATTTGGATTGAGAATGGGTCATGAGTATGACCATTTCTTGAGTGAGAGAGAGAATTTACATAAGAATCATTAGCATTTAAACATAAATGAAAATTGACTTCAATAGCATTTATTAAATTATGTAACTCTTCACTACTATTCAAACTTCAATAGCATTTAAAAAAAAACCATACCAATTAAACTTCTCAAGCTTGAGAGGGGTTGAGAAGAGAGAAACATTGAGAAATTATAGAAAGATGAATATTCACTAATTACCTTACAACTTGCTTGATTCTTTGTTCACGGTAGAGGCCCCCAACCAATCAATTGGTTAAGTATGTTGATGGAGCCACTAATGGGGATTGAAGAAAGAGGGAAGCTCCAAAAACTAGTGAATTATTAAATGAATTCACAGTTCTTGGCTTAGGTGGAGTAGAGTAACGATGCATAAACACTATATATTTTTCAACAAGGGTGAGGCTTCTATTTATAGGAAAAATTGAGCTCCTAACCAAACAAACTGATTCTAGAATTTTCTAAATCAGTTTGGTCAATATTTGACCATTTTTAGGTCAGTTAAGCTAACTATTTGGAACTAGACTTGAATGAGGAGAGAGGAGAGATGAAATATCTCAATTTTTATGAGTTTAAAACTCATTCAAGCATGTGAAATATGCACCTCCTTTAAAGAACTCCCCTTCCTTACATATGTCATATTTTTAATATTACTCATAGTTTTTTTACTAATAAACCTTGTACATTTTCAACTCTTCATCTTATGTGAAATATGCACCTCCTTTAAAGAACTCCCCTTCCTTACATATGTCATACTTTTAATATTTCTCATAATTTTTTATTAATAAACCTTGTACATTTTCAACTCTTCATCTTATGTGAAATATGCGCCTCCTTTAAAGAACTCCTCTTCCTTACATATGTCATACTTTTAATATTGCTCATAATTTTTTACTAATAAACCTTGTACATTTTCAACTCTTCATCTTATGTGAAATATGCACCTCCTTTAAAGAACTCCTCTTCCTTACATATGTCATACTTTTAATATTGCTCATAGTTTTTTTACTAATAAACCTTGTACATTTTCAACTCTTCACCTCATGTGAGCATTTACTCATTTTTGGGTATTTTCTTTTTACAAGTTGGATTTATCTCCTCCCTACACATGGATTGATGCTATTGGTCCATAGGAACCTTAATTGGACCATAGTCTAAAGATTTCTGAAAATCTAGACCCTTAGGCTAAAGTTCTTTATAGCTATTTTCAATTAATTCCAATTGCACATTGGAAAATTCTTTTTGAATTTCTGTTTCAGGGGAACTCATCTGAATTAGAAGAGATATTTTTCTATCCAAAAATATTCAAAATCTGAATATTCTCTCTCTAGAATATTTTTCTCTCTCTAGTCTAAAACAGATAGAAACAAGGTCTTTATATTTCTGAAGAGGGATTGATTACAGGGAAAGATACTAGACATCAAAAAGGGGGTGGGAGAGGAATCTTACAAAGTTAATGGTACATGTAGCTTGACCATAGTAAGAATTCTAGAATAGGATTAAATTCTAGAGAAAAGAATTGGGAAGAGGATGGATTCAAGAGAGAGAATCATGCATAGATAAAAAGAAGAGACTCTTAGTGCTCATAAAATAAAAGAACAAGAAGTAAATGGTAAAGATAAAGATCAATTGAAAATTAAGAATGACCAATGATTAAAGAAGGTTGTGAGAAGGCTCAAGAAACCATGAAGAGCTATGTGCCAAGGAACTCTTATGGTGGATAAGTGTAAAGAGAGATGATATGGTTGAGTACCATGGAAATAAGCTCAAATAAGTGAGATCCAAGATGAATGATTGGTATGTGCAAAAGGATACATGACTATGTGCTCAATTGGATTCAATGGTTATATGCTTGAGAAGAATTCTATGTCTACATGTTTGCTTTTCTACCTGTTTGGAAAAGGCTATTTTCATGCATTTTCACGGCACTATTTGCACGGCACTCCACTCAAAGTTTGGATTAATGGCGATCTATGAGATAGTGACCCCTCCCATAGTGTTAGGGGTGAGCTCTTGGCATTGTTTAAGGAGAAGGACGATGAAGCGATCCATGGGTAGGACGAGAGGGTGTGACCTACAAAATGGCTCATTACTCTCGCCTCATGAGGTGCTCAGGCCCGGGTCCAAGGATCCTAGGCAATTTTAGGAGGGAGATATGTGAATCTACTTTGAGGTAGATCTAGGATGAGCCTAGTTCGATTAGGATCAGAGAGATAAACATGATATATTCTGGGGTATTCCCAGGGGAGGAAAGGCTCCTACAATCCTAGTTATATTAGTACTGGAGATATCATGATAATGAGGAATGTGTTGCTTAGAGGCCTATGTCGCTTGGAATGATGGCCTCCCATCACTTCCGGACCACAAGAAGTTCCGGATCAAATGCTGTACCTAGCCAATACATGCCCGAGAAACGGCCTAGCACGAGGTGATGTACCACATGGTTTTTGAGGGAGGCAAGAGGATCACTACTTGTTGCACAATTGGCATTCCATGTCAGACCATCATTTGTGAAAAAACTTTGAGTGTATGTGTTCCTATAGAAATGTGTTTTAAATACAAAAAATAATAATTTTTCGAGCATTCCCATATTATATATTTGAAGATTTACCATTTCACTTATGACACACGTGCGGAAGGTTTTTATTCATTTGGGAAGTGTTTCTTTCTCAAAGCCTTAGCTACCTTTTTGAGCTTTGCTAGGCTTGGCAAGTATGTTGTGGGATTACATTGTGGGAGGGGACTCTCCAAAGTCCTTTATCCAAGCTTAAAAGTGAGATAGCCTCTCAAGATCCCACTCAAAGCCTACCAGTCCTCCAAGGCATGTGATGCCACTAGTAGAGGTCCCAAAACCACATCAAGAAAGCCTATTTTAGAGCCAATAACATGAGAATAACACATGGTGTGCTTGCTCAAGCTAGTGACATGTGGCCTTTTGCAAGCAAGACAATACCATATGATGCTTGCACAAGCTAATGCCACATGACACTCGCACTTGACTTTGAATTGTGAAGTAAAAGTCTTGCATCATTGGGAAACCTTGAAGTGAGCAATGATTCTAGTCCCGAAATCCTCAATGAATCAATGATCACTAACATGTTCTTAAGTAAACTTGAATCAATGAATCAATGATCTCTAGCATACTCCCAATTAAACTTGAAGTAATGAATCAATAATCTCTACCATAACCTCTATTATATTCTAAATTAAACTTAATTAATGAGTAATTAACCAATTATCACATAATTAAAAAGATTTAGATAAGCTAGGGTTACCTCAACCCTCAAGAATGATAAACAATTAAAGAACTACAACAAAAGTATACCTTGCAGAATTTACAGAAATCTGACATTTAGTGTTTTGCTTGTAAAAACAGAGCTGCTTAACTCAAAATTAAGAACTTTTTTGTTCATTTGAAATCTTGCAAGTAGCTCCACAACTTTGTAATTTTGACTTAGAGCTAAATTGGCCATTACAACTATGAAAAATGCGTCCTAACAAAGGGGTATCTAAAAAAACAACATTCTAATGAAGAGAAAAATGAATGTCTCTTGGCCCTTCCCTTAGCCTTCTTATATAGGAAAGAGGGTAGCCCACCATGCAACTCACTTGGGACCTCACTTATTACGACACTGTGCCAATGAAAAATGCGTCCTAACAAAGGGGTATCTAAAAAAACAACATTCTAATGAAGAGAAAAATGAATGTCTCTTGGCCCTTCCCTTAGCCTTCTTATATAGGAAAGAGGGTAGCCCACCATGCAACTCACTTGGGACCTCACTTATTACGACACTGTGCCAATGCTAGCTCTCCAATAGTTCCTCTCTCTTTATTGGTTTGAAATAGCTTTGCACTAGGAAATAGCATGCAATTCCTCCCTCCAATGATGTGTCCTTGTATAATTCTCACAATAGAAGTCATATCGGTGGCTCACAGTGAGACCTTCCAACATCCTATCCCTCGATTATAGAGCAGACTTTTTTCACTTTAGATTATGCCATTTCTAGAAATCTAAAATTTCCATGTTTTCTTGATTATCTGTGTTTTTCAAACAATTTTTGGTCTCAAATTTTAAGAAAGCACCCGCAACTCAGGTCCACTCAAGTCCACCCTACCCAACCACTAGGCCAACGAAGCCGATGATTATGCACACACTCGTCTCCATTACTCACATACACACTCGTCTCCATTACTCACATACACCTCTAACAAACATTGGAAAATGACATCTTTTAAAAACAATCCTTTGTTTAGTTTATGTACACATCAATTACTAAAAAACTATGTGGGATGAAAATGCTAGTGTCCAATGCATCGACCATTCAAAGAGCGGCTCACTCTATTGACCATTATTAGGTGCATCTCACACAAACTTGAGCCTTGCAAGGTAGGAATACGAAGAAATGCAAGGGTCTTAGCAGCTTACACCTCTTGCCACTCTCGGTAGAGTAACCCTCTCTTGTGAGAAGAGCTTAGTCCTCAACCTTTCCTCCTTCATTGTCACCACCACAAAGGTGGGGAGAAAATAGAGAGAGAGCCTATGGAAAGCTCTACCTCTACTTCGATGCCACAGTGAGTGAAAGCATGAGAGAATAGACAAGAGAAGGACAGAGGAGGGAGAAGAGAACATACATCAACAGCATAACTCACCCACATAATCCCTAAGCATACATGCAACAAAGAAGAACAGAAAGAATACAAGCTACTTCAACCACAAAAGCAAGAAGTCTCAAACTCAATTGTGAGAATGGGATTGGAAACTCCCTCACAAGTTCCCCCCCCCATGGCCCTTCCTTCCCTGGGGTCCACTCCCTCCTGGGGTTTGTAGAGAGGAAAATGGCTTGCTCCCCCATGAGGTTGTGCATTATTGGGGTTGCCCTTGCCTGTGGTATTTATATCCCCCATGGTCCCTTTTGTGATGAGAGAGTCGGTCCAAGTGAAGCTCGATCAAGGCATGTTCTTTTCCTTGCCTTTGGTAGACATTCTTGGAGCACGTGCAACAAAAGAGGGGCTTGATGTTGGAGGGCCTTAGGAACCTTCCTTAGGGCCACTTGCCCCATTGATCCTCATAGAAGGTAAGGACTTGGCACCAAGACTGGAGTTTTAGGCAGACGACATAATGAGAAAAGTGAAAGATAGTGGTGGTCTTAGTGAAGGAAATGGTATTTTTGAAGAATATCTTGGGAGAGAGGATGGTATGGAAGGCATAAGAGACTTTGGAGAGGATGGTGGAGAAGGTGGATGTGGGAATCTCGTTGTTGAGAAAGATGTTGTGTTGGAGGAGATTGAGTTGGAAGGTCATGGTGGCAGGCGAAAGGGTGGTTGGGAAGGGATGGCAAGGTTTGATAGGTTGATAGCATCCATAAGACTCGACATTTTGCTCTGTCTCCTAGGTGACCTTCATACGATGGGGTCTGGCTTTTATCTCTATAATGGTCTATTTAAGCTTGGTGATGGTTTGGTTCTTAGCTTCAATGGATCTCCAAAAATTGTGGCATTGCTCGGACATATGGTTTGTTGATGTTTTTACCTATTGCATGTTATGGTTTTGGCCCTCTGGAGTGTAGTGGAAGTTAATGCTCCAGCTACCCTCGCTCCCTTGACTTCCATGGGTAGGACCTCCAGCTCGTGTTGTGCAGTAGCTAGACAAGTGCTAGAGACAAGAGATCCTAGAGTCGGCCCTCAAGAGCCTACACTTGCAACCTCATTGAGGGTGATGGGGCGATGTTCTTCTGAGTCTCCAGTTGGGCAATGTTGGCATGTACCAGAGGGAGTGCTTGTGTTGGGATGCATCCGTCTGCTCCTTTATTTAGGCATATATGCAGTTATGTGCCTGGTAAGTTTTAGGAGCAGCAAGAAAGTTTGGAAGGAATCCCTGAGAGTGGATGAGGGCATGTGATAAGCTTTCAATAGAGGTGAGGTGTTCTTCTTGTATCGACCGGTGGGTTATTTCTCTTGAAAATTAACCACCCACCTGACCGCTAATTGGCACTACCTAGTACTTTCACAGGGAGATGATAGGGACGGATTGGTGGGAGAGAAGATTGAGCTATGCGGTGCCACTTATGCCAACTATTACTGCTTGCTATGTTTTGGCAAAGGCCTCAGGGGGTAGAGGTCTCTCGATCCACCTTTGCTACTTGGGTTGAGGAGAGTCAACCAGGAAGGGATCGATTCGGGTCCTTGTTGCTGAGGAGAGTCCCACTCGTCGAGATGGCTACACTTTGGTAGCTATTGGGTTCGGGGAGCTCTTCCCAGCCTACAACATAGTAGAATACCTAGTGAGAACCATGGCTGCTTCATACTTGTTGGTCGGGTTTATACAAATCCTATAGAGTTCAGGGTGGAATTGCTTAGCCCAACTCACTAGGCCAGTAGACCTTACTTGAGGTGGGAAAGAAGGGAGAGGTTGCACTTGAGGTGGGAAAGAAGGGAGAGGTGGGAAAGAAGGGAGAGGTTGCACTTACTGTACCTGTCACATCGAGTGAAGGTTGGCTAGCATGGCCGAGGATGTGGGTTAGGTAAGAAGGTGAGCTCCAATAATGTCCTCCCATTCGACACCCTCTTTGTTGACTGGGTCCCTAATAATGATGTCCTTCACCATGTTTTATACTTCGTTCAACTTCTGGTAGGGCTCTGTAGTAGATAAGACCAGATGCAAGGCTTCATGGACCACATTGACCGTGAGGACTAAGGTCAAGTCAGTGCCTATAGCATTAGAGACTATGCTAGCATTGAGGTGGCTATCATAGGAGGATATGAATCTAAAGAAGGTGCTGAGGTTTGGGTCCCAAGATAGAAGACTTTCTAGCCCATCTAGTCCAAGTTTGTGTAGGTGCTCCATGACTTCTAGCCTCTTGGCAATCTAGTAGAACTCTTGGTGTGGTAGCTAAGCTTGTGCTCCACCTTCTTCTCAGAGTGGATGCAATTGTGAAATCATGTGGCTTCCCCCAACTTCTCATAGAAACTCCACTCCAGTGGGGAGACGTTGGTGGCAACTACCTCATATTCCAAGAGCTTGGCAACCTTTGTGGTCTTCCACTTATTGGTGGATGTGAAGAATCCTTTTATTTCCACTTTGTCAAGTGTTTCATTACATGTAGACCCTTGCGGGTGAGTTTGCACACAAGGAATGGTCCCATCCCTTTATATTTTAGCTTATACTTTTGGTTTTTTATGTTGTAAATGAGAACCATTTACCTAACTTCAATATCTTTGTCTTTGAGATTTTTATTGAACCACTCCTTACACCTCAACTATTTGACTATCATTCTATAGACAGCACACAATGTCTTGCCTCTTCTAAGCATTCAAGGTCAAATAATCGATCGTTGGTCATGACATTTGTTGTTGTCTACTTTCCTTGATAATAATTCTTAAGCTTGGTACTAAGAACTTCATGGGCATGACAACATTTGTTTTATATGTCAGTGTCATGTGGATGCTACCTTGTAGGCCATTTTGAAAGCCCAAAGAGCAGTTGGTAACTTCTATTCCTAGTTATTATGTGAGGCTTCCATTGTCTTGGTTAGGATAGCATAGATAATCTTATTGGTACTCTCAGCTTGGCCATTGTCATGGGAGTAGTATGGTGAGGATTTGTGGTGTACTACCATGAATTCACACTCAGTAGGAACCTGGCTATATCATTGATGAAGTGAGTCCCTCTGTTGCTTACTAGTGCAAGTGGACACATAAATCTAGTAATTATATTTTTATAAAGGAATTTTGCTATAGTATCAGCCTTTGTGGTAGCACGATCCTTAACCTATTAGGTATAATAGTCCAAAACAACGATGATAAATCACACTTAAGTTCCTTGAGCCTTTTGGACTAATCGGTGTCCAAAAAAGTCAATGTTCCATTTCTTAAATGGTTGTAGAGTCAATATAGGGTACAAAGAAATTTTTTCACTATTGTGAACCCCAACAAATCATTGACATTCATTGTCTCGCAGCCTTTTATAAATTGAACAAAGGAGGCCAGCACAAACCTGCTAATAGAACTTTTTTTAAAATGGTGGTATCTAGAAATGTCCACCACCACTAGGCACGTAGAAGTGGCTTACTCTAGGACATCAATGTATTTAAATTCCTCAGCACAACACCTCACGATCCCAGCTTGGCCCAACATGTACAATTTCCCCTACAATCAATTGGCAAGGGGCTGCCTTTTTAATAAGGCATCATGCTTTGTTTCAATTGAGAGGTCTCTCTTGGGGAAAACCATTAGACAATGCAGAGTTTGAAGAGTGAGGCATCAAGCAATCTGTCCTCCACTCTGATCACTTGTCGTGCATTAATCTAATGCACGACAAGTGATCAAGATACACATGATGTGAGCCTTTCTACATAGTCACTGTGAAATCAAACTCTAGTAGGATTAGGAGCCATATGGTTATCCTTTTCAAAGTACAAGGCTTATTGAGGAGCACCCAATGGTCTACCATAAAGATTAATTTGCAGTTGGCAAATAGTGGCAAAGCTAATAAGAAATCCATGTTATGCTCCCCTGGTTGTGCCAAAATGTACCCAATTGTAAAAGTCGTCATCTATGTGCACATGGAAAATACTATCCTAGTTGGGAGGATTGGTGTGCCTGCTAATGCTTTCTTGAGAGTCTCATAGGATTTTTGACACTCATTCGTCCACTCAAAGTTGACAAGTAGTCTATATAAGGGTTTTGTTATATCAGCACTAAGATTATAAGTCTTTTATAGCGTCTAATATAACCCATGAAATGTTGGATACCCTTGAAGTTAATGGGTGGGGAAGCTCAAGAATTAGCTTTACCTTGCTGTCATCAATAGAGATGTCATGTTTAGTAACAATGTGGCCTAGTATTACTCCATGCCTCACCCAAAATTGGCATTTGAGTGGGTTAAGGGATATTCTATACAGTTTTCTTTTTGAAAGATAGATGTGTTTTCCATTTGGAATTGATGCAAAAGTCATCCTTTTTTCAAGTACCTTCCTTAGGTAGCATAGATGTGCTGTCCATTTGGAATTGACACAAAGGTTTTCCATAAAAAAACTCAAGGAAATCCCTAAGGTATTCATTGTATGTTGTGCACATAAGCCTTTGGAAAGTGCCTGGGGTGTTGGGTAGGCTAAATAGCATAACTTTGCATGCATAAGTGCCCCATTTTGGGGCAACAAATTTTGTCTTATGTTGACCAATTGTGTCTATAGCCCTAAGAACCCATCAAGGAATTTGTAGACATTCTTAATTGGCTACCCATTTTTGCACATGCTCAATGAACGGTAAAATGGGTAATGGTCCTTCATAATGGCTGTCTTAACTTTTTTGAGGTTAACAAAAACCCGAATCTTTCCATTTTTCTTAGGCACTATGACTATTACGGATAGCCATTTTGTGTGCTCTATCTCGTATAAACGAATCTAGCTTTGATGAGGTCATTTTGTCCTTGAACATTTTGGAGTATTTTTGGATTCATTCAATAGGCCCTATACCTTGATGGCCATGCTCGTTCCATAATGGGAATAATATGTTTGACCACCTTCTCCAGATATAGGCCCTTCATGTTTATATACTTCCAAGTGAATTAGTCTTCCGGAGGTATGCCCTTCATATCAATTTACTTCACGTCAATATACTTCCAAGAAAAGTAGTCTTGGAGTTGTGTGAGTAGGTCAACGAGGTCTTTTTCTTCTTTAGGAGATAGGTCTTTTCAAATCTATACAAGTTTGGGATCCTCATTAGGTCCTACTATGTTAACCTCCTTAACTTCAGCTTATCCATATCGTAAGATGTTCCAAGCTTCCTATTAGGGGTTCTCTTTTCTTTCTCAAAGTTTACAAAGAGGTCACACACATTATACGTTTTCAAATGGTTAGGAACTTGTCTAAGGTCTTCACCACACATAGACGATGTCTTATAGGATGCGCTTAGCTTCTTTCCCTACCTCTACTAAGGCTGTGTTTTCTACCCTTCTTGTTGCACAGAAAAAGAGTTTCATATACTCATTTAATCCTTTAGGTTTGTCTCTTTTTAAGGCCATTAACTTTTAAGAAGGCATAACCCTTTATTACAATCAAGTTAATTACATGGACATAGCAAACTGTAAAGGAACCAATATAACTCTGTCCCTAACATCCTTGTGTACATTGGAAAGGACCTCAATCCCCTCCATGCCAAAATGTAAGTTTTGAGAGCAACGCTACGCATCGAAGCATTACATCGAAGGAGGGGCCCAGATAGCGCATTGCTTCAACGTTGGATCGATGCAGTTCTAGATAAGCAGCTTCCTTCAATACCATTTCTAGCCTCTTCCTATTTTTGGCTTGGTATTGGGTCCTTTCTACTGTGAGCCATGTGTCACGGGAATGAGTGACCTTAGTCAGCTTGGTGATCTTAACTCTATCACTAAGAGGAGGGATTTCCAGAATACCTTTCATCCTTGTGTCAACAATGTGGCTCTAGGGTCTTGTCATGCCAGAACCTAAGGAGCCAAAGGGAGTTCATTTTCTTGGCATCACTATGACTCTGTGTACATGAGTAGCTAAAATGTAGCTATCCAGAAATACTCAGCAATAAGCCAGTCCTCAGCAACCTCCTGCAAGAATTCTAGGGCAGAACCCTGCCAGCACATATTGATCTGGTTTCTTTCACAAATTGATCTGACCAGGTTGAAATGGGAGCTTTGGAATTGTGCTTTGCATGTGCCTCTACACCTTTCGTAGTTCCTAGAGAGAAAAATGATGTTGCTCATACTTCCGACTTCTCACTAACCAAAGGGTGGTATATTTTTACTTGGTCATACATTCTTCTCTATCTGAGGATTTTTGGACAATGAGACCCTCACGATCTGCTTTGTGCACGCCATCTATTTAAAAAATTTTAGATAGATAGATGTTCAGTCTTCTCAATAAAGTATTTTAAAAAATTTAGATAGATAGATGTTCAGTCTTCTCAATAAAGTATTAAACAAAAGTATTAAATAAAAATGACTACAACGTGATAAAGTAATCATCGCATGTAATCAATTCCTCTCCTTATGTTGTATTGATTTTACAAACAAAGGGCTATACTACACATGTATGGATGGTTTTACATCGAGGATATAGAATTCCCACATGCATTATTGCTAGCAAGATTTTTAGACACCCTTGCTATTTTCCAACCGGAGAAACATCAATACAACACAATCAGTAGACATTGCGCACAAACAATTCCCCTCCTTACGTTATACTGATTTCTCAAACAAAGAGCTATAGATCATAGAATAACTCATCTACACATGCATGTAAAAGACCCATCACTATGTCACATTCATAGAATAACTCATCTACACATGCATGTAAAAGACCCATCACTATGTCACATTCATCAAATTAGTACAAAGCGAGGGGGAAAATCGAAAACATGAATGCCACGTGCCTCGTGTTGTGGTGACGCTATCTACACCACGAGAGATTCTTCACAACTAACGTAAATTTGACATGTTAATAACAAGGTGTTATGCATGCTTTGAGTAGACGGTCCATTTCAATCAAACACAGTAGTTTCCAAAACATTGTGCAGCCGTGCATGTGTTGTGCCGATTCACACCATGTCTCATGTTGTTGTGTATCGGACAATTTCTACCATCTATGATGAATGCAAAGGTTGACGCGCATTGATGTGAATGATCAAAACATCCGTTTTAGAGAAGAAAACACACTCACTACTACAGTAGTAGAGTTGGCATCCGCGAGCATGAATAGTTGAGATAACATAGATAAGGCACAACGAACGATGATGAGGTGGATGAAAAAGACAATTTGAAGGGCTCTTTATTAAATATGATGGTTCAGGGTTTAAAAAGAGAGGTCACACCTTAAATAGTAGTGACAAGGCATGATGATGTCATGTACATGTGCGATTGAATGATATATCGAATGCAGTGTGAATGACATGTGTTAGTCATATGTGTGGAGGCCCGAATGGGGGTGCCAATGCATGCCTACCATGTGTAAAGACTGTTTGCCATCAGGAATAAAGTCCTCCCACATGCATTATTAGTAGTGTGATTATCAGACATTCTTGCTCTTCTGTAAATCGATCATGATTTTCAAACACCCTTGCTCTTCTTCAACCGGTCGTGACACTATTCCTCTCCTAAAACCGATCTTGGTTTTGATAGCGTGATATGGATAGTTCTCTCAATATTTACTAGTAATCTCCTGCCTAGTTCTAAATTTTAAGGTGTGTTCTCAAGGCTTGCCTATTTTTAAATGTATGTTTTCATGATTGAAATATGAATGTGTACCTTGGTTCTTTATTTAAGCTCTATACAAAAAGGAGTACATTAATAAAATGATGACTGATCCTGATTTCCTCGCATACATGTAATCAATGTTATTAGAAGGAAAACAAAGGGTTCCCCTTGGAAAAGATACACTAGACATGGAAATCCCACCTTTTCCACAACCTTGGGTAGAGGCAATTTACCACGACCTTAGGAAAATATGCACTAAACATGGAAATCCCATCTTTTCCCACGACCTTGGGTAGAAACCAACATAAGAAGGGGGAGGAAAAGAGGAAGAGGACTAACACACCCCACAAGACCCAGCTTATGGGCCATAGTTCTAGTCTTAACCATAGCAATCTCGACTGATTTGTTAAGATTGACAATGGAAATAGGTAAGGGGGTGAAAGGGGAGTTGGGAATTGCTCAAGTTCATGCCCCAAGGAAAAACTCCATGCTCATTGCAAAACTCATGCAAAGCTTCAATGGAGATGGTGATCCCATCCAACATGTGGAAATCTTTTAGCCTATTTTTGAAACATATGGATTGATTGATGAGAAGATCCATTTGTTTTCCCTAATGCTAGGTGGGAAGGCACACCAATGGTACATGACTCTAAAGCCAAAGGGGATAAGGACACTTTTTCTTGGCTTAAGAATGTGTTTGTGCTAGGAAATTTTACTCAACTTAAGAATGTGTTTGTGCCAGGCTTTATGAGAAGTAATGATAAACAAAATCACATATCTATAATATCAAACAACAAGAGCATGAGTCTGAGAGATTATGTCTCTCGTCTCTTAAACATTTAAAATCTCAGTGTAAGATTTGGGAGAGGCTTGCCGCTGATGAATAATTATTTTCGTGCTAAAGAATGTGTTTGTGCCCTTTACAAGAAACAATCATAAAAGAAATCACATATCTATAATATCAAACAACAAGAGCATGAGTCTGATAAATTATGTCTCTCCTCTCTTAAACATTTAAAATACAAGTGTAAGATTTGGGAGAGGCTTCCGAAAGGGGCGAGATCCAAGAATGCATGACTATATGCTCTTATCATCAAGACCACCTATATTGGATGTGTGCTATACAAGACAGTCATTGACTTCAAAGATAACATGTTAGAATTACCCCAACCAGAAGAAAATAAGACTTTATCTTTGGTTGCACCATTAACATGACCTAGACAATGGGGAAAGGCAAGTAAAAAATATGGTAGTTGATGAGCTAACCTTGGCCATCCTAGAAAAATTCAAGCTAAAGGAGGTAAGAGAACCTCCAAACAATGCACATCTCTATCCAAGGAGAAAGCTAGTTTGGTGTTTGATATATAGATAGAACCACATGAGCATGAATAGATAGAACCACATGAGCATGAAGTGCCCTCATCTACCCAGATCCCTACTCGACTGTGTATTACATTGGAGACACTTGGGGAACCATGATACATCCATGTGTATATATGGTGCTTAATTACGCTAGTGGAATTACCAACTGTAGCTCTTACCAATCACTAGCAATAGCTCTTACCAATCACGATGCTTGGGGACGCTCTATTGTGTACATTGGAGACACTTGGGGAACCATGATACATCCATGTGTATATATGGTTCTCAATCGCGCTAGTGCAATTACCAGCAATAGCCCTTACCAATCGCCAGTAGTAGCTCTTACCAATCACACTAGTGTAGTTACTAGCTAGACTACTTCTAGCTTTACTAGCACCACCAGCCCAATGTATGGCGAATTTCAAACCACCACAAACCTATGGACAAGGTTATACACATGGAATGTATAGGGTACTTAACTTACCCTTACCATCATCATGGTCCCACCACCTCAAGTACCCCACCAAAGAAAACACCAATCAATCAGGTTTTGGTGAAAGAACCTCTGCTAGATAGTAACTATCCTTGTGAGTCATAACTAAATGATGACTATTATGAGGAAGCACATGATATTACACCAAATTTTAGGTTATACAAGGAGCTATGCCAATGATGGTATTTTAAACATTTGTCCAATAGATGGAGAGATATGAATGAAACAAATACAAAGTGCCCCATTGAAATGCTAGCGTTGTGTACCTCATTGAGGAGAAAAGTGCCTAAGTAAAATAGTTACTCCTACTCAGCATCAAGCTCCCTAATAAAGCAATAATGATTGTAGATTTCCCCTATACAAAGTGTGGAGTATATCATCTCATCAAGGACTATCCATAAAAGTCAAGCAGAGAAGTTATAACTTCTACCAATCTCGTAAACAAGCCGTCACTTGATAAGTATACAATCAAGACAAATAGTGGTCCCACCAAATGTGTTAAGCTGAGTAAAGTCCCATCAATTGAATAAAGATAAGGTGGATATTTAGTTACCAACTTCTTCTACCTCTTACAAACAATTAGAACAAGGCAACCAAAAGAGGGTTTGCAAGGGTGAATGACTAGTCCTTTTCCAAGATGGCTCAAATGAAGGGACTATAGAGATAGGGTCAATAGGATCCAACTAGGACAACATCTCGATACAAAATCCTTAAACAACTGTGACCCCAAAGGGCATTGGAAAATTTCCCAATGCTGAAACAGAGATAAAAAAATCAGAAAGTGCAAAGGTCTTAATTAGAGAAGCCCATGTACCCCCATGAGGAGGTAATGCAAAATGAACCAATTTGAGAACAAGAGGATGAGAAAGAACTTAGCTCCAATGAAGGGAAAAGAAATGAACTCATTCTCGCTCTCACCACACTACTCTTAGTTACTCATCGTTTAAATAGACACAAGAGGCGAGCCAACAACATATTCATTCCTCATCATGAGCTTCTACAATACACATGTTATCTTCCTATTCCTCAAAGAGGGAGATGTAAACCACATAGAATGTTATTCCCATCTCTAGGGTTGGAGTCCTCCCTTATAATATGCAAAATATGCACTATATAGGTTACATGTTAACACCTCTTGTTGGGGGCTACCTCCATATCCACACATGTCATGATATATACCACACATGTCATGATATATACTAAATGAAAGATCTTCCAATATAGAGTCCATGAATCAAGGGGAGATAGTGCTCAACAAAGTTTTCCCTCACCTTAGTAAAGGGAGGGGGATATGTGAGCCGCCTTGCGTAGCCTAGCCCAATGTGTTCATATATGTTGTGAGTGCACACACCCATCGATGGAATTGGTTATATAGTCAGAGAAGTATGAGGGCATTGGGGTGGGTGGTGACAGGTGTAGAGGTGAGGGATGGAAATCTAAAGTCTGCCCATTCTATGAAAATAAGAGGGGGATTATTAAAATTGGTTTTATGTGTATGTTTTTTTTGGAGAGAGAGAGAGAGAGAGAAGAGAGAAGACAGAGAGAAGAGAGAAGATATACATAAATATAAATAGAGGATGGATTTTTTATTTTTTTAAAAGAGCTTTAACAAGAGGGAGAGAAGAGGGGGAGAGAGGAGGGGTGGGGGATGGCAAGGTGTAGATGTGTGTGTGTGTGTGTGTGTGTGTGTGAGAGAGAGAGAGAGAGAGAGAGAGAGAGAGAGAGAGAGAGAGAGAGAGAGAGAGAGAGAGAGAGAGGTGGGGGGTGGGATGGGATGGGATGGGATGGGTGGTTGGTGGTGTGATAGGTGGGGGCGGAAGGGATAAAGAGATAAGGGAGAGGGAGATAGACTTGGGTGGTTGGTGGGGTGAGAGGTGAGGGTGAGAAAGAGATAGGGTATGGTGGGATGGGTGGTTGGTGGGGTGAAAGGTAAGGACAAGAGGGAGAAAGAGATAGAATGAGAGAGGGAAAGGGGGGGTGAAAGGTGAGCCTCACCCCTACACCCTTGTGCTTTTGCCCCTTAAGCTTATCTGCACTACTTCATTTTTGCCATTGCCAAAGTCTGTAAGCAATCTTGTCTCCTTTCCAACCTTAGCTCCTCTTTGTTGCAGCCATGATTGACTAGACCATAAATGTCTCACCTCCCGCTTGTGCCTCACTCCATCCCAAGCACACGGCAGGCTAGGACCATCCCATCATCCTCCTCCTTGCCCACCTCAAGTTTAACATGGCCAAAATCTTTCTTTGCCCCGTGAGATAAGTTCAAATGTGATTTCTCCTCCTCTCTCAAAGGCACTATGGCAATTCTGCATATGGATGTTTCCTCTGCCCAAGACAATGGAAGTAGGGGTGAAGCCTTTTAATCCCATTTGTGCCACCCCATTCAAAAAATGGGGTGGCACATAACCAATCAACTCATTGTGTTGCCTAGAAATATGCACTGTCTTCGTGCTTCTCACTAGTTCTTGCAGGTATACATGCCAACTACCATGTTTTAAGAGCTGAAATCCTCTTCATGTACATATACTACAAGAAATACAACATGGAATCAAGAGGTTCTCCTCAAGAAGCATGCTCTTTGAACTACACAATTTTTTCCTCAGAGCTCATTGTTAGAGAGCAGGGATGTAGTGGACTCAAGTGCATTCACAATCACAAAACAATGGTTGCATAGTAGCTTCTTCAGCATCTAAACTTTTGAAGAGGCCTCCAAGATATCCACGACCAAGCCATGGGGGGCATGGAAGCCACCTTCTTTGGTGCCTTGACACTGGAACCTAGTGGATCATAGTTCCACATGACATTTTTCTATATGGGAATTGTGTGCAAGTAAGTGATGGGTAGGGCCAATGAGAGAGGACAGAAAGGAAGGAGCTCGGTCTCTTGGATCATAGTCCCATCCCACTAGCCCATTCAAATCACCAGTTACAATCTGACAAAGCCACCAAACCCCCACAGTAAGAAGATTGCAACAGTTCCATCACACCAACCCCAAAGCCGGCACAATTGCAAGCAACCAGCTGGCACATCAACAAGGCAACACCGCCACTAATAAGAAGCCACTAGTGAGAAGGTGATCGCATTCAGCCATCAAGTGAAGATAAAACACTTCAGCCTCCATTTATTACTTATTTTGTCTCCCCACTGAGTGGGTAGAGTGCTCCCCATGGAGGGTAAAGCTAATATAGGTGGGTTCTTTGCAGGTACCCTCTTGAAAAGCATGATTATTGAGTGGGTAAAGCGTTCCCCATGAAGGGTAAATATAATATAGCTGGTTCTTTGTAGGTACACTTTTGAAAAGTTCAAAATCCTCTTCCTGAATAGTTCAAAACCCTTTCTGACCATGCACTCCCATGCCACTGCACACATACATCTCAAAATAACATGGTACTTCCCACATAATGATTGTGCACTTACCAAAAACCTAAGGCCTTAATCCATTGTGCACAAGGAGCCTTTGTGCACACATCATGGTGGATGACTCCTTACCCTTTTGCCACCGACACTTACACATGTAGGTTTGGATAGTCCTTCGTGTTATGTGATCCATCTAGCACCCAACCACGAACCCATACCTTTCGCTAATTTCCCCCAATGGTCTCACTTGCACTTTATCAAGGCACTTCGACATCGGGTATGCAACATCCATGCTCCATGCCATCACTTTGCATGCTTGCCTTTGATCAATCATCTTGCCTTGTCTTGTTGTCTTCATGGAGTCTCATTCTTGCTCAATAACTCTTTCCATCCATGAAGCACGATCCCAATGTTTACACACTCACAAGGGCCACTAACCCTCCATTTGTGCATGGCACATTGGACCTTTGTGAAGTTGCCATAGGAGAATCGTCCATCTTGCCTAATCAAATGGGCATCCTAATCGCAGTCCATAGATCCATCCAGATCCATGTACACAAACGGTGGTCTTCACACCTAGATGTGATTCATCCACCATGCTCTACATCTCCCTTAACACTTGCCTCCATCCTGCTACTCAAGTGCAAGGTAGACATGCCCAAAAGGTCAAAACAACCCCACATGCCCAAGGTCAACATTGCTTGACAAATCAACATTTCACCGGGAAGCTACATAAGCTATCTAATGTTTCACCTTTTTCTGGCGACATCTCCATGCTTCAAGAAATCAGGCCAAACAACCACCAACACTTACAAAAGAGGCAGATCACCATCTATATTGAATCAAAATTCTTGAACAATGGGTGAACCATAAATCTAAAAGCTTAAGAAAGCCTTACAATCTAAATAATGATTGAACTATGAGTTTGGTAGCTTCATACAACATTGCTAAAAGATTACGAAGCTAGTTGCCCATGTGCTAACAAATCATTCTTTCTCAACTGCACTGACGTGTGATGGTACCTCACTTTCATGTTGATTCAATTGATTCTATTTGGCCTTGAGTATTATAGTCTTTGGAATCTTGATTTTCTCTGGAAGTTGTCCACCCTTGGGCTTCCATGCCCAAATGATGTAGCTAATGTCTTTCCAACACTCAAGATCATTTCTGTTCTCTCGCCAATACTTGTTCCAGCAATGCTTATAAACCTCCACATCACTTGCATTATTCTTCTTTGAAATTGGTGCCCAATATTGTATCTAGGTAGTTTATCGAGTTGTTGTTTTGATCAACATCACTTGTTGTCACACCCAACCATATTGGGTAATTTGCATCACAAGGTTGTGCAAGTACAAAATCTCCTTTAGACATATCAAGAGTCGGGTTGAACTCTTCAGCAGGTCTGTTGCGCATTGGACCACAATAATGGTCCTCATTTACATCAAACCCTTCATCTACACTTATCCTCCACTTGAAGGTTAAGAGGCTCAGCTTTTTCACATATACTCCTTGGCCAAAAGTCATGAAATCCAATGTCTTTCCTTGCACTAGAGGTTTGCATGTTTAGCATAAGATTCTCCCAATAGGCAAGGATCAGATTGATCCACTTAGCTGTTGGAATTAGGGTTGCAGGAAAGCACATAAAGCTTGGAGAAGAAGAAGCAAGAATGCACACAACACACAATGTATTAGATTGTGTCAATGTACAAAAGATAAGTTAGCCCTAGAAGGATGGGCGTATATACAAGCCGGGGGAAAAAACCTCCTAAAGAGAAAAAAAGTGCCCCGATGGTCCTAAGTGTGTTCACACACATCACTGCCTATATATACATGGCAACAAATCCCCCCTGGGAGTGATGGTGTGAACGAGAGCTGGCACTCATGTATAGGGGAGTGCCATGCCCGAAGTAGATCAGTCCACAAAGGGGAGCAAGCCCAAAGCTTTGCGGAAAGCTTCGAACTTCTCACGAGGAAGCACCTTTGTGAAAAGATCGGCGAGGTTGTCCTGTGTTGGCACATAGGCCAAGCTGATGTCTCCTACTGAGAGTCTCTCCCTGACATAGTGATAATGCACCTCAATGTGCTTTGTGCGAGCATGAAAAACTGGGTTTCTCGCAACTGCCAATGCGCTCTGACTGTCAGTGAAGATAGAGGTGGCAGACTCCTGTCCAACACCCAAGTCAGCCACCATAAGCCATCTGAGCCACACACACTCAACCGTAGCTATGAAAGCTGCCCTGTACTCAGCTTCACAACTAGAAGTGGCCACAGTAGGTTGCTTCTTACTCAACCAAGATATGCATGAGCTACCAAGCATGAAACAAAAACCACTTGTGAACACTCTTGTGTCATAGCAACCAGCCCAATCTGAGTCCGAAAAAGCATGTAAATCTGGCGGCAACGATCCCCCCTTGGGATAAAACAACCCAAGATGTATGGTGCCACTCAAGTAGCGAAAGATGCGTTTAACTGCCTTCCAATGCTGAGACCCTGGGCTATGTATAAACCTGCTCACCTGTGAGACTGCAAACTGAATGTCCGACCTCGTAATGCATACATAAATGAGGCAAGCAACAGCTATCTGATAGAGTGTGACATCAAAGTGATCTCTAGCATCATGAAGACTCAACTTCAAACCTGTCTCCATTGGAGTAGCAATAGGCTTGCAGTCTTCAAGGCCAAATCTCCGCAACAATGTCTCAATATACTTTGTCTGACACAAAGCAATACCTCCATCACACTGCTTAAATTGTATCCCCAAATAATGATTCAAATGCCCCAAATCTGACATCTCAAAAGAAGCATTCAAATCAGCCTTAAAATCAGCAATATGACTCTCATTTGGTCCTGTGAGCAGCATGTCATCGACATAGAGAGCAATGATTAGATGTACAACGTCCACACGTTTAACATACAAAGTGCTTTCTGTTGGAGTATTTTGAAAACCATGTGCAGTCAAATATGCATGTATCTTTTCATACCAAGCTCATGGAGCTTGCTTTAAACCATATAAAGCCTTTTTCAACCTGCACACTTTGTTTTCCTGCCCTCTTTGAACAAAAACCACGAGGCTACGATACATACACCTCCTCATGCAAATCTCCATTTAAGAACGCAGTCTTTATGTCCAATTGATGTACATTCCAACCATTATGAGCTGCCAATGCAAAAATGCTACGAATGGTAGTCATACGACAAGTGGGAGCAAAGGTCTCATCAAAATCAATGCCCTTTTCTTGAGCATAACCCTTTGCAATAAGCCTAGCCTTATAACGATCAACACTGCCATCTGGCTTTCGTTTCAACTTAAAAACCCACTTACATCCAATGGCCTTTTTACCAATAGGCAAATCACACAAAGACCATGTACCATTCTTCATTATAGCATCATATTCACTTTGCATTGCAGCCAACCAATTTTCTGATTTTTGTGCCTCATCAAATGAAAGAGGTTCTTCCTCTTCACACATACTAGACACAGCCAAAGCATAACAATCTGATGCATAAGAGGCATGTTGAGAACCTGAACAAGTACGACTAGACATAGGTGCATCATTTTTACTATCACGCAAGGTTTGCACCAGCCATTTAGGCATGCCTCTAGCCTGCTCATTTTCAGCCCTATCCTCATGAATTATATCCTGTAAATCTGCATCAAAAATAGGCTGATCTATGATGTCGTTTGAAATCTGCATAGGCTGAATATTTACCTCAATAGGACTTACATTTGAATTCCCACTTGTAAATAGAGGCAACAATGTATAAAATACATCCGGTGAGCTCACACCTGCCTCTTTGGTACATGATAACAAAGGCTGCACAGTATCTTCCACAAAAACAACATCTCGACTAATCAAGATACGCTTTGACTGTGGATGATACAATCTGTAACCCTTGCTTTCAGCACTGTAACCAACAAAAATGCATTTGACAGCCTTATCATCTAATTTTCTGCGTTGTTGCACAGGCACTAAAGCATAGGCCAAGCAACCAAAGACACGCAAGTGACCAATAGAAGGCTTCCTGCCATGCCAAGCTTCGTATGGAGTAATAGACTGCAAGGCCTTAGTGGGACACCTATTGAGTACATATGTAGCACACATGACAGCCTCAAGCCAAAATGCATGTGGCAAAGCTTGGCTCTTGACCATACATCATGCCATCTCCATAAGTGACTTGTTTTTCCTCTCAACAACACCATTTTGCTGAGGGGTATACGGCACTGTACATTGGTGTTTTATCCCACGACTAGCCAGAAATGCATCAAACTCTTTAGACAAGTACTCCCCCCCCCTCGATCAGAACGGAGGGTGCCCACAGTACAATTGGATACATTTTCAACCATAAGAAAAAACTGTTTGAAGCACAAAAACACTTCGGACTTTGCCTTCAGTGGATATATCCATGCATGCCTTGAGTAATCTCATCAATGAAAGTCACGAAGTACAAGTGTTTACCAAATGACGGAGTTTGCATAGGCCCACATACATCACTATGTACAAGTTGCAATTTGCGAGTAGCCTGCACAAAACCATCCTTTGGAAACGCAAAACGCTGTATTTTGCCCAAAATATAGCCTTCACAAACATGTTTCAATGGTGCCTCAAGAGGGGGAAATGAAGCAACCATATCAAATTTCTGCAAACACAGCAAACTAGCAAAGTTCAGATGACCAAAACGAGCATGCCATAGTTTTGCATCTGAAACTGCCTTTTCATCAAAAACTACATTTGCTGAGTCTTCCACACACTTGTCATAAGAATTGAGCCTATACAGCCCATAAAACAAGGTGCCAGATACAATAATCGTATTACCAGAAGTCAAATCATGAATAGTACATCTGTCATCCACAAATTTGACTACAAGTCCAAGTCTAGCAAGCGCAGAGACAGACAATAGATTCTTCTTTATCCCTAGCACATACAAAGCATCTGAAAGTGTAAAAGCACTGCCATTTGCAGCAGTAAGCATAATTTTACCAATGCCCTTCACTGGGTAAGAAGCATTATTGGCACATGTGACAGTATTCCCATTAGGGACAGCCTCAAGAGAAGTGAACATATCACGATGCGAGGTAATGTGCTTTGTAGCACCTGTCAAAATACCATACATGAGAGTCAACAGAAACTGCCAAACATGCATCATGTACAAATGGGTCATATTGGCAATACACGCTAAACGCCCCCATTCTGTATCCTGCACAACATTTGCAGAATTTGCATTTGTAGAAGCATCCGCTATTGTGGCTGCATTTGACTCTTTCTTCTTTGCCTCTTTAGCCTTCAGCTTAGGGCAATTCTTAATGACATGATCAGTTGCCTTACAATAGTTGCACCTGATCTTTTTCTTGCCTTTATCAAGAGCCTTCTCAGACTTATTGTTGCTACCTGTGGAAGGAGAAGAAGTTGCAGACCTACTAATAGGAGAAGAAACAGTGGAAGGGGCTGCCTTACCACTTCTTCTCTGGGCAGCAATAAATGCTTGATCAACTGCACGCTGCCTGGCCCTGTTTTGCCTGGACTACGCTTCTTGCAAGAGCTTGTTGACTAAAGTATCATACTTGACAACATCAGGTTTGTCCTCAGTAAGAAGTCTCCACGTGGAAGCAAAAGTCTGATATGTCTCAGGTAAAGCATCAAGAACAGTCTGCACAAGAGAATGATCAGGAATAATCTCACCTGCAGAAATCAACTGCTCTTTGAGATCTTTAATCTCAGCAAGAAAAACATTCATGTCATCACCTTCCTGCATAATCTTCAATTCTAGCTCTTTATGCAGGTAAGAGATTTTTGCCTCGTTACGACCTGCATACAAACCAGCTAGAATATCCCAAGCCTGTTTTGCTGTTTTAGCTGAACGAATATGTGGGGTGATGTTACGTTTGACAGAAAGTGCAATCAAAGCATGAGCCTGCGCATCTTTACCATCCCAACAACGAGCTTGTTCAGCAGCGGATAAAACAGCAGCAACAGTAGAGCTGCTAGAACCTGCAACATCCTCAATAGATTTTACATCCAAAGAACCTCGACGTACATCCATACCCTGCACAATGTTCCACAATCCTTTTTGCAACCAAAACATGCTGCATCATGTATGCCCAAAGTGGGTAGTTGTTATCTCCATCCAGTTTGTCTTCAGCACAAACAACATGCGAAATACATCATTGCTGTTATCAGCCACCATGGCCACTGACTGAAACTGATGCAAAAGCTACCTGTAATGAAGCAAAGACTGAACAGAGAACAACTCGTGCTATGTAGCACGGTCCACAATAGAATACGTATGCCTGTTTTGCAGAAAATTGCACTGTCGAAATTTTTGCAGAAAATGACGAAAACACCTGTGCAGAAATTGCAATGCAAAAACGGAGCCCGAAACGACCTCAAATGCGATTTCTGAGAAAGCTCACCTGCAAGCGTATAGGGACCTGCAAGCGCTCGTGAAAGCTCATCTCAGTCGGAGAACATGAGTCGGAGGGTGCTAGCGGTGTAGCCCTGGGAGCCGATGCCTGCTCTGATATCAATTGTTGGAATTAGGGTTGCAGGAAAGCACACAAAGCTTGGAGAAGAAGAAGCAAGAATGCACACAACACACAATGTATTAGATTGTGTCAATGTACAAAAGATAAGTTAGCCCTAGAAGGATGGGCGTATATACAAGTCGGGGAAAAAAACCTCCTAAACAGGGAAAAAGTGCCCCGATGGTCCTAAGTGTGTTCACACACATCACTGCCTATATATATATGGCAACATTAGCATAATCACTTTGGTCTCCTTTCTCTTGCAAGTGCTCTTTCCACCAATTGACATGTTTTTTTAAGCCCTCCACAACCTTCTCATTTTCCTTAACATACTCAAAGGGTGGCAATACTTTTGGAAAACCTTCAGGAAGCTTGGGTCCTCCCTGGTCATTTCTCTTCCATAACTCTATACCGCTTTCTGTAATACCAATCAATATTTTTGGGGTGTACTTTGTATTGCATCAAAGGTATTCCATCACTCATATAAAACCTGAATTGCAATGGCTTTGAATGTCCAAGCTATCGGCTCCATCATGTAAGCATCCCTTGACAAAGCCTTTGAAGTCTGCCACCTTTTGTAGGAGAAAGGGTGCTGGATGCATGCTAACACACTCATTAAAGATCTTCATCAAATGTGGAAATGTGAAAATGGTTTGTTTCCTCAACTTCTCAGAGAAGCGACTAAACAATGCATCAATATCTTCATGAGTAAGACCAACCATAAGAAAACCAAGCTGCACCATGTCAAACACTCCTCATGCAACCAATAGGGATAGATAGACAAATACATAACGATTCTTATTTTCAGAACCACAATTGTCAAGTTGCAACAACAACATCCTTGGCAATCTCTTGAAAAATGTCCTTGAATTTGATGGCATTAAACTTGAGGCATTGCCATTGCCCCTATCCTGCACATGTGTGTTAGTATGAAAGACTGACTGCATATGTGAAGAACAATTTCCCTCTGTATCCACATTTGTTTCTACATGTGTCTTTGCATCTGCATCCTCAATGCTCTGTTTGTAATATGCGTTTCTCTCCTTTAGCACTTCCATATGTTGATACAGGGCCATAGTAGACAAAACACAATTAAAAAGATCTGTTCGTGGTTCTGCATCTGAGTTTTGTGAGCTCAAGTCACCATACATGTTTTGCCTCCTCTTTCTAAGTTTCTTAAACATTTTGAGAGAGATGAAATTGTGAAGTTGGGATCACTTGGCCATAACCTCAAGGCAAAGTGACCATAAGCTGTTTGTCCATGTCCATGAGTGAGCTTCTTCTCTCCCTCTTGCTTGAGTGATTAGGCTACCATCATGATTGTCTTTCATGGAGATCCCACACGATCTTCTTGAGAGAGGTTACATCAGCCATTGGATTAGCAACTGCCTCGGTTTGACATTGAGTACGGGAGAGGATAGCGGCCGACGAGCGCCTATGGTGGAGCTCTTGAGCATAGATCAAGCTTGATGGCAGATCGGTAACTTCCCACCACCCACGACACATTAGGGTGAGCTTAATATCTTTTGCACCGCTACTACTGGGGAGCACCAAGATGGTACTTGTCACACAAAGCCTTCTTTGATACGAATCCCGATGGAATCTCCATAGCCCGTTGCCTCGTAAGTGACTATGGCATTCGGTTTTTTGTTTGTTTGATTTGTTTTGTTGAATTTTTGTTGTTTTTATTTTGATTTTGTGCATATCTTGTGGTTGGGAGTAGGATTAGCAAGTGTTTGAGAAAAAAAACTAGAGATTTAAGTGATTAGAGAGCTCAAAGAAGAGGGATTTTGCTTAAACATAGAGTATTTTTTGTTAATTTTTTGCTTTCAAACATGTTTTTTGTTAGATTAGTGTACATAGGTAGCTTGGGAATGGAAGATAGAACCCTAGTCAACCAAAAAACCCAAAAAAAATAATCTCTTAATTTTTATTAATTATCACTAATCTATTGGTTAATATGATTAGTGAGCTTAAAGAGAGCTAAAAACCAAAAAACAATGAGCCTAATTGCTTGCAATTGGACTAATTGGAGCGGCATTAGTGTTCTAAAAACTTTCCTTGTCCTAATTCCATGCCTAGACCACTCCCATTAGGTCACAATTAGTGAGAATTAGCGTTAATTATGTCTCATTTACCTAATTTTTCCTCTTTTGAGTGGATTAATTAGAGACATAATTAGAAAGATTAATGGGGGATCACCATCTCATTGGGTTAGCCTAAACATTGCTAATCCACCTATCAAATCCCCATCTCTAAACTCCTCACCATTAGGGAGTAATTAGAGAGCAAAGAAGAGAGTTAAAAAGTGATTAATAGTGGGATTAAGAAGGATTGATTTTTAGTTAAGTTAGAGTGCCTCTAGATTAATTGAAAACCACTAATCTAGAGTTAACCTCTAACTTTAGCCTTTTCCCACCTACCTTGCATTAATGAGGAGATCTGAGTTGTCTCTGACTCAACAATGACCTCACCTCAAATTCAAATTCGTCAGCATATGTACGTACCTGAAAAAAATATTTTAAAAAAAAGCTTAAAAAATTTAGACACAATCGAACCTATCTAAAGCTATGGACGTACCTTTCTAAAGCCATGGTCGTACCTTCATAAGCATACGAGCATACCTTCCCAAAAAAAACTTTGATACGGTTGTACTTTCCTAAAGCCACGATTGTACCTTCCAAGAAAAAAATCTATTTTTTAAAAAATAGACACAGGCATACCTTCCTAAAGCCACAACCGTATCTTCATAAGCATACGAGCGTACCTTCCAAAAAAAAAATCCCAAAAGAAATAAAAATAGACACGGTTGTAGCTTTCTAAAGTGTATGGGCTACCTTCTCGATTGTTTTTCCAAAAAAAATTTAACAAAATTTAGACACGGTCATATGTTCCTAAAGCCTTCATAAGCGTACAGGTGTATCTTCCCACGATCGTACCTTCATAAGTGTACAAGTGTATCTTCCCAAAAAAAAATTAAAAAAAACTTAGACAATCGCACCTTCCTAAAGCCACAACCGTACCTTCTCAAAAAAAGTTCCCTAATTTTTTTTAAATATTAAAAATAACTTTGACACGGTCATACCTTCCTAAAGCCACGACTGTACCTTCATAAGCGTACGCGTACCTTCCTTTAAAAAAAATGTCAAAATTTTAAATGTTTAAAGGTGCTTAAGGTCTACCTCCCCAACTCACTCGGATGGTTTTTACACACAGGAAACCCTAAAAAGACCTTTTTCACACATGAGGCAAAGAGAGCCAAAACTCCTATTTCAGGTCCGCGCGTATATCCTTGAAGCTTTTCTAAGCCTCAACACATACCACAAACATCTTCCAATCATGGTTGCATGCCCCAAGTGCCTCCATTCCATTGGGTGACACCTCGGCCATGGTACATTCACATGTGGTAGCCATGCCACCACACACATTTGGTCGTGAGGTCGAAACAATTTATGAAGAGCCCTCATCTAGTGGTGTACCTCCATACATGCACCCCAACCAGGATAGACGCCTCGAGAACATACACGTACCTCCTTCTATAACCACATGCTTATACACACGCCCCACCCATGTACCACCTCCCCTTGATCCCCAAATTGACATTGCAAGCTTAGCACAAGCGTTATGAAGGGGGAGTGTGGCACAACACTTGCATCCATATACATCACATACACAACCCATGTGGGTGAAAATTTCAAACTTATGGCACGATTCCATGGACCGTATTCCACCTCGAGGTCTTTAACCAAATCTATCAAGCATTTGAAATTTTCGATAATGTAACTAAAGTCCATCTCTTTGGACTTGGCCTTGAAGGCAAGGCGGTGCAATGGTTCCAATCCTTGGACCCTCGGCACAAAAGCACTTTCAAAGCAGTGAGAGAGGCCTTCATTCTTTGATTTGCACCCTACAGCCTCGTAATCCACTTGTTCTAATTGGAACAAAAACCACATGAAACCTTACGCGACTACTTAATGTGTGCGACTACATTGCACACATTAAGTACCTCAATTCGCATTGTGAAGAAAGGGAAAAATTGAGTGACAAGCACTTAATGGACCATTTCCTCTTGGGCTTGCATAATCCAAGAGTTCATGAGACCACATGTTGGTAAAGTACTCCTCCTCCACATTTGATCAAGCCTACAAATGGGCAATCTTTATCAACGATGACATGTGAAAAAGCCATTCCACACAATTGGCCACCGAGCTAATGACAACCCCAAGCTCATTTGTAAAATTACCCTCCTCTTCTCCCGGGCACCATACATTATTGGTGGCACTGCCCCCAATTAACCACACACACATAGTGCCACCACGACCTTCTACCGTGCCCATCTTTCCACTCCAACTGCTGCCTCTCAAGGCGAACCCCCTTGATCATGGCAATAATAAAACTAGGTCCACCACTAAACCCCTAGAGCCCATGCGCTCCACCACCCTTGAGGCACCCATAACACATCATATCCCTTTGCCAATGCCTCACATGGACCCTAGACCAATTGTGCACACCATCGGTGCACCCACAACAAGGAAACCACCTCTCCAGTGTTTCCTTTGCTAGAGACCCCATCGGGTGGTTGAATGCCCTTAAAAGAAAAGCCTACAAGCAACACCACAATGTCGTGGTTGTGGAATCTACCATTACTTCAAGGATTTTCCCTTGCAATTAGTTTCTCACTCCTGGTCAAAGGTATGCCATCTCTCAATGTGTAGAGCATTCAATATGGGAAGATATCCACTGTCACATTGAATGTCATCACACAGTTGCAAGCCAAACTCAAAAAGGCCAATAAACCCAAGTAGTCTAGCACTTTCGCTCTTGGATGTGTCCCATCCAAAAAGAAACAACAATCTAAGCACATTGGCCAAGGTGAAGATCAGGTTAGCATATTTGCAGCAACGGCTCCACCAAGACCACATCCTTCTCCTCCGGGAGTGATGATCGTGTCGAAATGCCACTCTCTCATGCAGCCCCCCAAAAACTAACCAAACAACAAAAACGGCTTGCTGCATATCCCAATCCCATCCTCAAGAAGCAATGTCTTCAGGAGGCCCAAGCACTGGTAGAGCACTACCACGCTCAACATGAACCACTGCCTGTTTTTGTGACCTTTGACCCCCAGTATCCAAGTGTGTGTAGTCCCCCATACTCAATGTCTAGGACAAAAACCTGAACTTCCACACCAGGTAAGGTAGGAGTCCCATCTTATGCTCAAGGATGAGAAGATCTTTTCGCCAATATTACGTTGACAAATGAAGATCTTACCCCACCTATTCCTCCTATTCCTCCATTGCCTATTCCACAGGCAACCAAGACCAAATCCCACGTTCACATCGAATAACTCAATGCAAACAGCGGCACAAGGACCTGCACTAGGGACTAGTGATACATCGTCAGATTTTGAGCCAATGGAAGGATCGGCAGTCCCAAGAAGTGAGAACCCTAACTAGGTCTCACCAGTCAAGCCATCTACCAATCTTTTTGACCCCATCGCTAGAGCTACCTCAGAGGTTCGACCTCACTGCTACCTCTGAACCAAACCTTACAACTTATAGTGAAGGAATTGAGGTTAACTCCAGAGAGACACCTGGTGTACTCTCATTTTTACAAGCAGGGAGTGTTTTTGTTAATATCCCTATCCATACAACTCCTGTTGCATCTATTACAACTATGACCATTGAACCGCCCCCACACAAGTCCTTATGCCCAGTGGTAGGACATTAGAAGAAGTACAAGTGGTTAAGACACTGATCCAAGCTACTAGAGCAAAGGAAGAGACTTTGCAATTGGCACAACAATGATTAGCAGCCCAAACAACCCAATATATCCAAAACAAGTCCCAAAACTAGGACTGTGCAAGTAGTGCCCGATAGTCTCGATATAAGCAATAGCATTGTGTCTACCTTGGGGAAAGATCTAGGCTTGCAAATCATGGATAAACGTAATCTCACAAATAATTGGGAGTATGACACATCCAAAAAGACTCGTGGATTTTGCCATAGGCCAAGCGTATGGTGTTAGTTGTTGGGAAGGGATTGTCCAATCCATGTCTAGGGCCACAACTGAGGAGGAATGATTGTAGGGTATCTGTGAGATTACATATATAGGGTCATTGAATGTGAAAGGATCCAAAGACCTATGGCGCAAGCTGGTACGTCCAAATCAAGAATGCTAAGAATGAGCAAAATGGTAACACCTCTGTGAGCCCAACGGATCCTTATTTTGTAGTATCACCTAGCTATACCATGGACCAACCCACATCTTCTAACCCACAAGGCCATGCTGCAAGGACTCAAGAGCATTCTAGCATAAGCTTTATCTTCTTAGATCCTAGAGCTGCCCTTGCCCAAGACAATACTAGTACACTGCCTCATCCAGTGGCAAGCATCACACCAACTATGGCAACTACGACTGATGCAAAATTTCCTTTGAGCCACATGCCCACAGTTACCATGCTAGCCAACACCACTTCACACATGGACCCCCTGTGCCTAGCATATCTGGTATTGCCTTTCCTAAAGGGGTCACATATCATTCTGGTTCACCCATGAAACATCCCTTCCCTAGAGTGAGTGTGGTACTAACTCTTGCTTGTGAGACCGGCTAATATGACTAAATCACCTATTGGGTAGCGAGTAGGGCACATGCCTTATATAGCACATGTACCCCCACCAAGGTTTAGACCAATGCATCCTCATGCAATGCCATGTGCTGAGCCTCCACCTACTCTTATCATTGCTCCTATTATGCCAGCACTAGCTCTACCCACATACCCAGTTGCTTTTGCACATGCCTTAGGAAGAGCGGTAGCAACAAGCAATAGCACCTGTTTATGAGAGATGGTGGTAAATACAGAGCCATGGAAAGGCTGCCCAGATAGCTAAGCTAACTCATAAATTCGTTAGAGATCGTGATCCTCCTAGGAGACATTTGGAAGCATTTGGAAGCATTTGATCAAGTGTGTGAGGCCCTAGGAGACATGTTGGTTTTGGGCTTATAGTAGCCAGGTGATAGCATTCAATGGTGTGTGATCTAGATTTTTTAGGATATGCCTATGAGCTTGATTACTTACCCCAATCATGTTTAAGGACATGATGATGGGTCTTGTTTGTGGGCTTGTCACCACAATCTTGTTGGGGCGATCCTTAATCCAATAATCTATGCCACAACGGTTACAAGTAGCCGGTGGCATGTTTGAGGGCATTGCTTGGTTGAGATGAGGAAACTTCAGAGGAATTCATAGTGGTAACATTGAAGAGGCATTCTTCTAGTTGTGGCATTAATGTCCTGGCCCCTGTCCATCGCAGCAAGTTGGTAAACTGGCTTGACTCCACCTCTCCCATCCACAGTTACATAATAGTCAAAATGAAGCTCTATGGGGTCCTCAAAGAGGTGGGAGGTGGGTTTGACATCTACCTCGTATTCTTGGTAATCAATAGGATCCTCGAATCTTACTTGATTAAGAGGTGTGATCCTTGGGGTGGAGGTTGAGGTCCTAAAATTGGTGGAGGTAACGACACATTTTGTGCATTGGGTTGAGATATTTCTTGTAGACATTATGGCTTGTGGATGTGATGGGGATAATAAAGCCAACTGTTGAGGCCTAAAAGCATTAGTAAGGGTTTGCAAACATGCACGGCACTATGAAGCCTCGTGACCAAATGTCCACAAAAAGTATAATTACCATTATAGCGTGCCCTTAGGATTGGGCACTCACTGGTTGAATGTTCTTGTTGGTAGATTGAGAACCATTGAAGCTCTCTCCTTGTATGTACATTTTCGAGGGCTCTATTGGCCTTCATTCCCTCTTGGAATTCTTTCATGAAATCTGTGAAATTATCTTCGCTAAAGTGTTGCCTTTAGCAAAGGGGTTTAACTGTGGAAATGCTATGTCCCATGATTCTGGAGGCAATAGATTTAGAATTCAATGCTTTAGCTCCTTTAACCATGAGATTATCCTCTAGTTGCATGGCATTTCTTGTGACTTCATCCCATGTAGTGATCCTTGTAAATGACTAAGCCATTATAGCTCGCTTCGTGGTTAAGCCCATGGATGAATCTATCCTACAATTGATTATTCAAATAGTGTTCATGCAGAAGGCATTGAGACAGCTAATAAAATCTCTAACTGATTCTCTTCTTCCCTCTCAACTTTGTGTAGCTATGAAATGACACCCCATAAGGCTCCTTTATGCAAAAATTGCTTCAAGAACAATCTCCACCTGACTACAACCCCAAATCTTATTTGTGTTGACAAGCCTACAAACAAGACCCATCATCATGCCCTTAAACATGATTGGGGTAAGTAATCAAGCTCAAAGGCAGATCCTAAAAAATCTAGATCACACACCATTGAATGCTATTACCTAGCTACTACAAGCCCAAAACCAACATGTTCTCGAGTAACAATATGTAGCCTTGGTAGCAGAATCTAAAAAGAAGAATAAAAACAAGAGAAAAAAGTCGGTTAAGAATGGAAAATAAAGGAAGCCAAAAAGATAAATCTTGGGATGCCTCAACAACTAATCTCCATTAGGGACCTAGATGATGACTCCGACTCCTTGTACATAAGGGCTGATTTTGAACAGGGTAGGGAGACACCTTCCAAAACCAAGAGCACGGGGACGGAGACCCACGCGAACATACGATTCCTGAAACTAGATCACACATGACAAAACTTGGCTTTTATCCTGACCCTCAAAAGGAGATTGAGCAACTCCAAGAAATTAGTGATTTAGTTACAAAAACACAAGAGGAGCTTGAACCAAGTCCCAAGCAAGTGAGAGTCTCAAATAATGTACACCCTAGTATCTTAACGTCTACTCTACTGAGATTTGCAAACCTCTAGATGTACCGAGGGTCATCATGGAGGAGACTAAAGCCTCCACCCTCATAGTTTGATCCTTGATTAGTTCAAGGGACAACTACCATATGGAAACCTTGAGCCCATCTTAGAAATGGATTTTCCAATTTCACTGGCACCTACCTATGGAAAGGAAGTCATGAATGCACTACTAAATATCCCCAAATTGTTAGACTTTACGGCCTCTCAAACTAGTGCAACTATAACCGCCTGGTTGAGTGGAGATCTTGAATTGTTTGAATTGATGAGAGCTCTCCTTAATGGGGAACTCAATGTTGGCACGTCCCCAATATACAATGGAGACACCTCAAGTTGTACCCGAATCAATAGTCCCTGTGAAAGAAGAAAATACCTAATCTCGGACAATAATTTGAAGATGATGAATGAGTCTAACACACTACTACCAATCATGGCCAAGGGCATCACAGTAATGGGAGTAGTCCTAGATGGTGGTGTGGGAGTGAACATAATCACCAAGAAATGCTAAGAGAAGATGGCCAAGCCACGTCTGGAAGTCTTGAACATCATTGTCAAGATGGTTGATGGTTGGGGATGTTGCTGCGAAACCTATTGGGATGCTACAAAATTTAAAGACAAGGTTCTTAAACATCAGGTTAAACATACCTTTATTGTTATGGACTTTTCCAAACATATGAAATGATCTTAGGATGCTCATTCATGAGAGAAGCAAAGATGGTACATGACTGGTCTAAGAACCATGTCTACTTCTGATTCAATGATTCCATCATCAGGGTTGATCTTATGACGGCGGCCGTGTACATCCTATGAAAGCAAAAGACTTTTTGAAAGCCATTCAGACACCACCACTTATTCAGCCCCATTGTAATATTGCTATACCTACAAAGAAGAGACCGATGTGGGGAAGGACCCGGGCCCTACAAAGATGATAAAAAACAAGCTATTGAGCCTGAATATTATCTAAACTAGATACATATGATGGCTACTGATAGTTGGGGAGAGCTAGAGGATCTACATGGGTTACACCTGATGGTGAGGATCTCCCTAAGGTAGTGCCCCTACGAATGATTCATGCTCTACCTTTTGATACGGAGGGGATAGGTTATAGTGAACTTGAGGAGTTTCTGCAGAAGTAGTACAACACATCATCCCCATGTCACTCGAAGTTAAACCACTCCAATAGTGACCCTATCCAACCAATGAATCCCAAATGCGCAAGCATTGTTAAGGACGAGATCGAGATAAACTCATTGAGTGTGGATTCATCTATTATATTGAACACTCATAATGGGTCTCAACCATTGTGGTTGTGGCCAAGAAGAATGGAAAACTTAGAGTGTGTGTTGATCTCAAGAAAGTGAATGCTACCATGTGGAGGGATCACTACCCCTTGCCATATTCAGAACATGTGCTCAAATGAGTTGCAGGCATGTAAGGAGTCTTATAGCTTTTTGGATAGATACTCAAGCGATAATCGAATTTCAATCACACCTAAGGACCAAGCCAAAATAGCCTTTGTCTCACTTAGCATGGTGTATATACTTACAGAGTTATTCCATTTGGTCTAACCAACGCACCAGCCATGTTCCAAAGGCTTATGAGAATACTGCTCTTAAGGACGTCTTAAGAAAGTTTCTTGAAGCTTTCTTAGCTGATTTTTGCATTGATTCATCTTGGAAAGATCACCTAGCATGCCAAAAAAAGGTGCTTGAAAGGTGTTGAATGTTGATTCATCTTGGAAAGATCACCTAGCATGCCAAAAAAAGGTGCTTGAAAGGTGTTGAATTTATCGCATGTCCTTAAAACCTTACAAATGCCAATTTTGGGTGAAACACAAAGTTATTCTTGGGCATATAGTGTCCAAAAATGGGATTTCCACTAATGAGAGAAAAACCAAGGTCATCTTGGAATTACCCCCACCAACAAACTACAAGTGGGCCATGTCGGCTACTACCATCGGTTTATTCTTTTTTATGTAGAAATAGCTCATCCTTTCTACAAGCTATTGATTGTATTTATATGGATTGAGGAGTATCAACAAGCTTATGATGTGCATTGAAGCAAGCCTTGGCCAATGCTCCAATCTTGCAAACACCTAACTGGGATCTCATCTTTCATGTGCACATTGATGCCTCTAATTTTACAATTCGATGTGTCCTAGCATAGTCAAGGAACACAAATTGGACTATCCTATTAGTTTTGCAAGTCGGCAACTAGATGAGGCTAAAATCAATTACACCACCACTGAGCATGAAGGGTCAGCAATGGTTTATGCTATAAAGAAAATTTGGCATAACCTTCTTGCTAACAAATTTGTTTTCTATGTTGTTGTATCTAGTAAACAAACCATGTTCCACGGGAAGGATCACAAGGTGGGTGTTGATTCTTCTTGAGTTTGATTTCACAACAGTTGTGAGGCTTGGCAAGGAACATGTCATGGCAGATCATCTATCCCGCATACCTAATGGCAAAGCACCAATTGGGGTTCATGATGAGCTACTGGATGCTACGCTATTCAAGGTTGAGGCTATTCCAAAATGGAGTGAGAAAATTGCTAACTTTTTAGGTAATGGTTTTCCAGAAGGAAAGGAACTAAGGATAGATTTAGCAAGAAAGTTGCTGAAAGACAATGCACCTTACCAACTTATTTTCGGAACTCTTTATAGATGAGGTAAGGATGCCATGCTAAGATGCTACCCCAGGGAGGATGAATACTTATACATCACATCGAACAAGTACACCAAGGGGTGGCTAGTGGACAGGCAGCATTACAGTAAGAAAAATACTCCAATTGGGATATTGGTGGCCCATGCTCTTTAAAGATTGTGCACTATTTATCAAGGGATGTGACGAGTGCCAATGTTGTGCAAAGCCACAAAAGAAGGACATGATGCCACTACATCCTATCAGGGTCAACTAACCTTTTAAAAAATGGGGCTTAGATTTTATTGTCCCTATTAGTCCTGCTGCACATGGCACACACGAACGCTTCATCATTGTTGCCATAGATTATGTAACAAAATGGGCTGAAGCAAGAGCTTCATGAAAAGCAGATGCCATGGCGACTTCTAAGTTTCTATATGAGAACATCATTACACACTTTGGATGTCCATTTGAGCTAGTGAGTGATCAAGGTAAGCATTTTATCAATGATGTAATCAAAAATCTCACTAACACATTCATGATTGCTCACCGTAAGTCAACACCATATTACCCACAAGCAAATGGCCAAGAAAAGAGCACCAACAAGGTTCTTATTTCAATATTGACAAAGACTATTGAAGCTCGATACACTTATTGGGAGTCTAAGCTCATAACAACTTTATAGGCCTATCGCACACACTCGTCTCACAGTAGACTAGTTTGAATTAGACAAAAGGATAACATGCATTGTGGGATAACTCCATCCGAGGGAGAAGATGTGGGTGACAGAAGAATTAAATGTGAAAACAATGATTTTTACATGGACTGAGAAGAAAGTTGCCAAATAGTGCACTTTAAAAAAGGTAATTTGAAATTGAAAAATGCAACTGGAAATGAGCTAAGTGCACCCTTTAACTAGAATGTCCATGGACATGCTATTTTGTTACTGTGAACATGCTACAACTTGAAGCTGGTGTAACTCTTTGGTTTTTTCATGATTGCTCTCATGAAGGGATGATACATAAGAATAGATATGCCATAGTAAACACGATCAGAGGCATGCTTGCAGTCAAAGTCCTTTTATGTCAGGGAGGAAAGTTTCTAATAATTCTATAAATCTCTCAATGAACTCTAAGATCACATTGTAGAAGTCTGTACTACGAAGCTATCCCTCTCATGACATCTAGTCATATAAGTATCATTGCTCATAAGAGGAACGTTTTTTAACAATTGTATAAGTAACATTGCAAGAGGAATATTTTTTGATAATTGTATAAGTACCATTGCAAGAGGAATGTTTTTCAACAATCTCTTATCTTGGCTACAAGGTGCCATGACCTATTTCCTTGAGAATCATCTATATCTCCGGTCTACAAGTTAATAAATAGAGGTGCTCAAAGTGTCTCACCAAGGAAACTCGATCTGCATAATGAGCTGAGAAAAGGAGTTTCTCGAAGGAAAAAGATATCATATCATCCACAGTTAATAGTCCAGGGATTTCTCATAAGGCGGTCTCGTTATTTATTGCTCCATCCAAAAGAGAAACCCAATATACTATAAGTTTCAGTTTCAGGTTGCAAATCTCGCAACATTATATGCTTACATCTCAACCTAGCTTGCCCTTGATATATACCAGTAGTTGTGAGAAACCTACCCCTCTATCTATATAATAATTTGACAGTGGACATCATACTAAGGGTAGAGTGAATCACTTGAGGGCTCATATAATAATATCCTAATGTTTGGCTATTCCATCAACTCTCCACAGTCTCTCAATGGAACAATCCTCATGTAAGGAAGGTGAATGATTCGTCTATATGTTTTCCCTTCATAATTCTCACAAGTGAGTCACATCAAGCAACTCCTTGAGGCTCAACAAGATGTCTTGACTCCTCAATTATGAAGGCAATTCCTCTATCCTCATTCATGACTCTACTAATCTAAACTACTTATCCCAAATTTCTCATTTTAAAATATAATGTGGTCTTGTTTTGGAAAGTACTCGTGAACTCAAATACATCCTTCCACACCCGATTTCTAGTGTTTGATCCTTTTTCTACTCAAGCTAGCTCCATCTAATCCCATGGGTCTGCCTTCAACCCACAAATGGACCTATGTAGCCAGTTTGAACTCACACACCCCCATCATTAAACTTTACCTTTTTTACTCACACACCACTTAAAACATAGTTCACATGTACTCCTCCAAAGGTCAAATTTTTCATAAAAACATAGCATTATACAAATCTCTTCACATAACATTCACAAGTTTCACATATCTAATCATAAATCATATAACATAAGGTAATAAATCAATGTTACATTATCAATACATATCTCTTTGAATATGATCCTCAACAGGACAACACATACTATCGAGCACGATCTCACTTCTGAATCTTGGTGAGACCAGTGCAACGGAGGAGCCCACATATGTCTTGCATCCACCAAAACCATGAAATCCCATTATTCCAAGGAGCTTCTTCACCTCGCTATGTTACAAATCCCATTATTCCAAGGAGCTTCTTCACCTCGCTATGTTACAAATCCCAGAAGCACGTACACTCTCGCATAGCGAGGAGCTGCTTCACCTCGCTATGTTACAAATCCCAGAAGCACGTACACTCTCCTAGTGCCCAACATCAAGGGCCATGCATATTTAATACCAGCATGTATACATAGTTACTAGGATCCACCCTACCAACAATCAATCTGGAGTCCCTTCCTTGTCATCACACCAACCACCCATGCTCGGTCGAGAGGGGTCAAGGTCTCAGATGATCGCCTTCATGTGATGCACCTTGTGGATCACATCCACACGACGGCAATCTATGAACCTGTTCACACAGGATTCCAAAAATAAATAACACATGCATTACATAAATAAAATGTCCAAACAATTTAACATGATATCAAGAAATATTACCATGTTCAGGTCTAAAGTAGTATAAAGTATCGTAAGATCAACGAGACATCACAAGTCTTCAGTAGAAACTCGGAGCAAGTTGAATTCCTCTAGCTAAATGTATCTTGGTGGCGAGGTCCTCTCAAAGAATTTCTTTCTAACCTTCTTGGGATCATTCCAAATTTCCTTAGTCAAATGCTCATTCATCACATATATAAGAGTCTTTCAAGTATAATGACAATCTTTATCAGGTCAATCCACATAGTCTTTTTGATCTAAATTTCTTCATCTTAATGTTTGAGGTATTTAATAGTCTTATGGCCTTAATTTGTTGTACCTTTATGCACATTAGGCTAAGAATCTTCTTTTTCTCAAGATTTTTTTTAGATGATCTTTTTGTATTTGAATAACTTGTTCTAATTGTCATTTAAGTCTTCACTTGTCTAAGGATTTATTCTCTTATGTTCCTTGTAACTTGACAACCATACTGAGTCTCACCTTAAATCCTATTTCTCCTTTAGGATTCTCTCTCTAATTTTATTTGCCTATGTTCCTTGTAACTTGGCAAACTATATTAAGTCTTGCTGGACCTTAAATCCTATTTCTCTCTAACTTTATTCTCCTATGTTCCTTGTAACTTGGCAAACCATATTAAGTCTTGCCAAAGTCTTGCTAGACCTTAAATCCTATTTCTCCTTTAGGATTCTCTCTCTAACTTTATGATGAAATAGTTCCACCCCTAATTTAGTTATCCTTAATCGGCCGAATTTTGTCTTCTCTCCTAGGGTTTGGCCATTTCTTTCACTATTTCCTAAAGAGAGAAAATGTGAAGTTGGTAGGGTTTAGTAGGGATAAAGTAGTTCAAACATTTCTATTTCTTCAAAAAATGAGCAAGAAAAGTATTCATTCTTAGGGGTAATCATTTGCACATTTATGCCCTTAAATAAAAAGAAATTCTAGGAGTTCTCTTACTATAATTTTATAAAAAATTTGTTTTGACTTGCCCTAAAAAAGTTCAAGTATTCAAAGGTCATTCTAAGGTTCTATCCTTGAGCTTAATAAACCTTTTTATGTACACATAAAAGATTTCCAAGACAAATTGGGTATGTGTACTACTAGTTCTCTTTCCACTACTAATTTAAAAGGGTTAATCTAAGATTAGGTCACTATTCAAATTTTTAGGGTTAGGTAATTAATGTTAACTTATCCATGTTTTAAACTAATCTAGGTGTAGGGGAATACTCATAAATTTACATAATAATCTAAGGTTACAAACCTTCCTTTCACCTTGGTTCTCTATTTTGGGGTCTTGTGCAAATTTAATCCCAAAAATTTAACAAGACTCCCTAAATTTACAAAGTTTGATTTATCCTTTGGGAAAAAGTTCTAAGTGAATTCAACAAGCCTTACAGAAAATTAAGCTAAGATGGTTCTAGCCTCTATCTAGGGTGTAGTGCATTAAATCTATAGAGAATTTAATTAATTGACCCCAAAAAAAGATTAAACCCATTCACATGTGAAAATAGACAAGAAAAATGTATAAATTAGCTAATTGGACATGATGTACCTCGTCAACCTAGCTTGGGGTTTGATGATTATGCTAATTTGTTAGACGTTGATGCTTCCTCCTCTTCAAAATTGCATGCCCACTATTGAGCCTCTAAATGTGCAGCCATAAACTCCAATGCATAGACTTTGATGTGGTTTGAAGTACTCCCATTGATGTGGTTTGAAGTACTCCCATTGATGTAGGGGAGGTGGAGAAGATGTAGGAGAGGTGTGGATCTACGCGCCTCCTTCTAGATGGCTTATATAGCCTATGCACACACATTTGGGAGTGTGAGAGCTTGGCTCATGTGTAATCTCTCGGTGATTAATATAACTTTGTGCCACTTTGTAAAACTTTCCCTTGGCCCATGTTACACTCTTGGTTAAGTGTTCTAATTTGCTTTATACTTCATTATTAGTCTAATACAAGTCTACTTGATTTTTAAGATTAGCCTTAATCTCCCTTAGTACATATCTATGTGTGAGCATCATCTATGTCAATGTAGTGGTCCATGAATTATATTGATTGGATTAAGGTATTGTTCTCTAGTGTATATTCTAGTAAGAGAATGTAGGTTTATTAATAAGAGGGTTAATATTTAAATGAGATAATTTTAAAATCCAAAGAAAAATAAAATTTATGTAAATTGGCCAAGTTGCATGTGTATAAATTTATTTGAATAAGATAAATTTGAAATCCATATAAAAATAAAATTTAAGTAAATTGGCCAAGTTGGAAATGTGCACAAATTTATATGGGACCTTTCCATGTGCACATGTGCACCCTCCCCTTCTGCACACATTATAGTTAGAAAGAGAAAATTGTTATTAGAAAATTTTATGAAAGAAAAAATAAAAATTAAGTTAATAATATGTAAATAAAATGTGTTAGGGTGTGTAAGAATTAGTCTTGGCAAATTGTAAATACAAGATGCACATTTAATTGTGCGAAGGTTGAATGGTAGTGTAAACTCTTAGATCTAATTTTTGGGGTGTAAAATAAAAGGAGATAAGCTTGAGAACTAATAAAAAAACTCCAACCGTATTGAAATGTGGGAGTTAACTTGATGTAAGAGTTAGATGTATGTGGGAGCTATCAAATACATAAAAAAGGAGAGGTTGCATGGATTTTTGTGGGTTACATGAAGAGTCATGTGGGAGTACAATACTAGTTCCCAACTATCATTTTCATGTATAAAAAGGCCTCCATCCTCATGACAAATACACAAATTTTTATCTAGGTAGAGGAGAGTACTTTGCATAGTTTTCAGTACACATCGTTTTATCTAGGTAGAGGAGAGTACTTTGCATAGTTTTCAGTACACATCGTTTTATCTAGGTAGAGGAGAGTACTTTGCATAGTTTTCAGTACCTACACATCGTTTTATCTAGGTAGAGTACTTTGCATAGTTTTCAGTACCTAACATCATTTTACCTAGGGAGAGGAGAGTACTTTGCATAGTTTTCAGTACCTACACATCATTTTACCTAGGGAGAGGAGAATACTTTGCATAGTTTTCAATATCTACACATTATTTTACCTAGTGAAATAATTTTATTAAACTTATGCAAGAGCTTTGGGACGACCACTAAAACACATTTGGGAGCTCTATAAAAACTCATGGACTTCTAGGGACTTGTGCAGCTTCTCTACTTCACCAATTAGACCCTACTCTAACCCTAAAGCTAGGCCAAATGGTACAATCAACTTTCACATTCAAAAATTATCATTTTTATTATTATTTCTTGCAATTAAGTTGAGTTGGATACCTTGATTCCAATTGGATAATTGTTTGAATAATTAATTATTTAATTTAAGTACCCTAAGAAGGTGTATTTCCACCTAAGGTGTATTTCCACCTTAGGGTAAGGTTATATTAAGGCTATATGAATAGTAAGGCTTTTAATAGCCTATTATTCTTAAAGAAATATACATTGGATTGAGGTAGACTAACATCGAGTATTTTTTTAATTGTTTAGAATAGGCTAAGGTTCTGCACCATTTCTTAAAACCCAAAAATTAATTATCTATCATTTAGCATGTGAATCTTAGGATTACTAAAGAATTATTGATTTTGGACCATATAAATTTATGTCCATCTAGATTAATCAAAGGGATTATATTAAGAGAATTCAATTGACCTTAGAATAGGAGAAATAGCCTAGATTTGAATTAAACATTATAGAGAGAGAAACCCTAGTACACATGCACATGTAGATTTAATAGTAATTCAATTTGGATAAGCTATAATAAAGGAAATTAGAATTTAAAGAGACTTGGGTAATGGATATTTTTGGGTGTAGATTGGATCAATAATTATCCTAGAGTTTAGAGAGATAAAACCTAATTACCTCATGAATTAAGGGAACTATAATATCTACCTGATGTGCAAATCAATACCCTAATTTTTGAAAAATAAATGAAGAAAGTAAGACTCATATGAAAGTAGATTTGTCGTTAGTAAACTTAGTGCAAATCCATAATTTTCTCTCTCTAGGAAATTATGAAGGAAAAGACTTATATGCATTAATGTGCACAATTTGAATACACTTAATGATACGCTAAGTCATAGAATAGAAATTGGAAGCTTAGGACCAAATTTAGAGAAGAAATAAGGATTAGAAACAATAATATAACAAGAGAAGTTTCTTACATGTGCTAGTTGTGCATGTGTAAAGTATGACCAAGGTTAAGTAAGAAATTCAAAGTAATTTTTGATCAATTTATTACCTAGAATTAGTATTCTAGGAAAAGAAAATTCCTATATCTAGAGAGAGAAGATCCAAGACATAGAGATATAATCCTTAACTCTAAAAGTCTATGGTAAGGACCATCAAATTGTAAACAAGAGCGGATAAATCCTTAATGAAATGAAAAAATTGAATAGAAATTGGGTAAGATATGTGGAGATTTTTGAGTAAAAGAAGACTCCTAGCCTTTTATGCACAAAAGTACACTAAAGTAGGACCACAAGTCTCTTAAAGAACATAAATATCAAGATGCTAAAATCTAGAAAATAGAGATAAGTAGTTGACCTTAGAATGACCCCATTGTACTTGATCTCAAAGCTGGGATGAATGAACATTTTTCTAAGGAGCCGTAACCTCATAAGAGAATCTAGGTCTATGTTAAGCCATTGGTGAGGTGCTCTCTAATTCGGGCATTTGTATGTCAATGGAATATACCCATGGGAGGCGCTTAAGACCTTATCTCTCACCCTAGCTCTCAAATAAAAAATAATGAATGTGCTAATATCCATTCTAATCTAAATGAATGGATAATGAATAAGCTAATCTAAGGGAAGAGAGTAACAAGAAGGAATGAACCTAACTAAGGAAATATAAAGCAATTCAACACTCACACTATCACACCAACACTAACACTCTCACTCTCACTCCATACCCAGCTCTCACTCACAAGCCTAAGCTCAAGTAACTGACAAGCAAATATGGCAATGAGAAGATGGAAACCCCACACTCAAGATCTCAACCACATGCCTCTCACAAATGGGGAGTGCTCAAGAGTGAGCAAGCCATGCCCAAAACAACACACCCTAGTTCTCTCATGAGCAACAAGAACACCTTACTCAGCCCTAAGTAAACCCTAAAACGAGATACCTCAACCCCTAAGATGAGAGAAGGGAGCAAAGGACTTAATCCTAATAAAAGGTAAAGCACACAAGATGGACTCCACAACTTGGGATAAAGGGGAAGTGAGATCTCCCTCGCCCATGCTCTCTATAAATAGTGAATGTAGGGCCATCCCATATGCACAAGTGCCACATGGCGAGCATAGGTGAGTCTGAATGAAGCTCATTGTTACCCAAGTATCCTATGGCAAAATATAGGATATGTGCACCAAAGTGATATGCATATACAAGTGCGTGTGCAACATCATCATCTTGTGGAGAAGTATGTAGTGCTAAGCTATAGTGTACCGAAAGAGGTTAACATACCCCCACCTCTAATACACATCTGGTCCCACGGATGTGTATCCTATGAAAAATATAGAATATATCCACCATGAGAGGTAGCCCATCCTACTAAGAATGCAAAACTTGCATCATTGAGTGCCATCACTATAGATGGTGTTGAGTACTTTCTCATGCAGGATGTCCTTGAGGTCTTGGATTTGAGGGAGGAAGAGTTGTACTACCACCTTGTCCAAGATGTTGATGAAGACCTCGTTGACTTTGACACTGTGGATGTCCCTCCACAAGTAATTGAGATTGGCCGATACGATGGCACAAGCATGGATGATGTCTCTGCAATCATCCACATCCAAAGAAGTGCTGTAGAAGTTGCTCCTAACTATGATATCTTAGATGCAGAATTTGAGAGGTTGTAGGAGGAGCTCTTTGGACCTCGACCACGCATTGACCTCTTGAACCCTCTACATGATGGTGATAGAGCGATCACACTGGGACAAACCTAGATGCACCGGTCGGGAAACAGAATAATGAGGCTAAGAGGGTACGTTTAAAATAATAATAATCTTCCTAAAAATTTCGGTGCGGGGACTTAGGGGCCTAGGGACCCCACACATGTAATCTGGCATGCATCCAAAGTGATATGCATATACAGGTGCATGTGCGCCATCATGTGGAGATGTATATAGTTCTAAGATATGGTGTATAGAAAGAGGTTAACATCCCTCCTCTACACATCTGGTCCTACAGAAAGAGGTCAACATCCCTCCTCTACACATTTGGTCCTACAGATGTGGTCGGATGAGATGGCAACAATGAGTAAAAAAATGGAGGGGGGAAGGGAAAAAAAGAGATAGGGTTGATGTCAATGATGCCCAAAAGGAAGGAAGGATTGTGCCAAAGATGTGTCTATGTAGAGCATGACCCAACCCCAGGGATCCATAAGATGTGTCAATGTAGAGGATCCTTCATGCACCAAAAAGTGAAGTGAGGGAAACTCCCCCACCTCAAGAGTATAGACCATGGAAGTGAGGGGTTCCCCTCCACCTCGAAAGTTGATCCCATCCCATCGGGATCCCAAATGTAAATGTGGAACTCGAGAGGCTCTCAAAGGTGTATGAAGGGATCCCAAATGTATGATGCTAGAGTCGGTGCTCAAGGAAAGGTATGTCAATGTTGTAGAAGGTAGAGTCTATGAGGTCCATGCAAAATCAATGTAGACTAACCCCAGGATCCCACATAAAGTGGCTCAAGGCAAGAGCCCAAGCAAAGAGCAATCATGAATGGTAAACCATGTGAAGTAAGGTCTAAGGAATAAGGCAAAGCTAAGGTCTCTAAATGTGATGTGTAATAGAAGGGATGAAGAGGCTCCCCCTTGAAAGATGGAACAAGGATGGAGGTGGGAACCTCCTCAAAAGTTGATGGCAAGGATAAAGTATCCACACCTGAGGATCCTGGATTCCAAATGTAAGTGCTAAGAGGGGGTGCTCTCACAAATGCAAGTGATCAGTGAGAAACATTCAATGTGAGGGCTATTTCATCATAAAGTTTGAGAGGGAAACCTAACGGATAAATAGGATTTAAGGTCCAACAAGACTTTGGTGAGACTCAATATGGTTGTCAAGCTACAGGAATAGATGAGAATAAATCCTTAGACAAGTGAACACTTAAATACAATTTAGGACAAGCTATTCAAATACAAAGGGATCATCTTTAAAAAATCTTGATAAAAATATACCCTACCACATCTTCCATGAAAACCCACACAAGCCTTAAAAAATCCTCTATTAGCTCAAAAGATACCATACCACCTCTTCCATGAAAACCCACACACGCCCAACAGAAACCTTTACTAGCTCAAGAGTTGTGGAATCCAACAAAGAAGTTATTATAAGCTCAAGGATACTATGAAGGTAATGCTGAAGTGTGGATTCCAAAGAAACCCACAAGACACCCTAAGCCTGCACCACAAAGGAGGAAATCTCAATATCAATGGCACTAGTGTTTTCTTCCCCCTTTTTCATGACCCTCCCTACATACCTCTTATTTAACTCCCTTTGAAAACCATATTTTTTTGTGGCTATCCACCCTCCAAGAACCCTTATTGATAACTTTTTAGGTGATCACCATATGTAATGGGAATGGGAAAAATACAAAAAAATTCAAGAATATTCCCTCTAAAGTTTTTTGACAGTCTTTTTTTCTAAATATTTAGCCAAATAAAAAAATTTGAAAGGCAACAATCCCTAATTCAAAATTTCTAAAAAGATGGGGTGTATGCATGCCTACTCCATGCTCAAGGGTATGATGATGGTAATTCCATCACATGGGTGCCTAAAGAAATGAAAGAGATAAAAGCATCGCCACCAACCCAAATTAGAAGAAGTACACTAAAATCTCAAATGGTATGGAGGCCAATATAGTGGCAAGTAGACCGTAAGAACCCTCTCCCAAAAATGAACAAGCCACCAGAACTTACTTGAACTCTAATTAACAAGGGAAAGCAATAGGTAATATCACTACCACTACTACTTCACAAGACTTGAAGAGCTGCTATATGGAAAGCTTTAACGTCTTTACTTATCACTTCCATAATAGAGAATTTGGATTGCATAATGGCATACCTCGAAATGTTCATAAACCCACTTTTGGAATCCAAGCCATAGGTTGCAGAAACTTAGCAGCAGTAGACACAAGAACATGTCTCTCAAAGGTAAACATAAGAACGTGTTGCTCACACAAGGAGGTAAAAATAACAAGGGAGACGCAAGAACCATCTATTTATATTTCAAAAAAAAGGTAGAATGCCACAAGAACCTCCTACATACACTTCAAATTTTCATCAACATTCTACCAGCTCCCACATACACTTTAAATCTTCATCAACCTTCTACCACACATCCCAAATCATCTCATAGGGTGAATTGGATGGCTTAGTATATACTGTATTGCGACTCGTATGCATAATTGAAATGACTCTTATCTTAAGACTTTTGGCTCAACTCATGTATGTGAGAGAGAGCAAAAGCATGATAGAGTGTGATTAGTTTTATTAGGCTATGAATAGTGCCTCTTGCTTTGAGAGTGAGAGTGAGAGCTTGAGAGTGTGATTAGGCTATGCATAGTGCCTCTTGTTTCATGAGAGTGAGAGTGAAATCATGTCTATCTATTAAAGAGGAGTAATCATGGTGGTGAGCGACACAACGATAAAGCGTGTGGAGGACTCGGGGGTCCACCTCTAAAAATTTTATGTATCACATGCGTTGAAGGGATATTTAAAAAACACCTTACAAGCTACATACTTTTATGAATAAAGTGACCCCTTTTTCTTCATAAACTTACGGTTTTTTTTTTCAAAATTACCTTAAAAACCCTCCTGTAAATGTAATTCTATAACTTTTTTGAATTAATATACCCCTCCTGATGAACTCACATGCTACACTTACATATTTTTAGGTGAACCCCCCAAGGTGGAGGAGAGGAGTGACCAAAGCCCCCGAGGTGTAGGAGAGGAGTGACCAAATGACACTTACATCTAGAACTTTGGAGCTCAACTCATTGTGGGTAGAAGTATGTTCCTAATGATAGTTTCATTTCTATTTTAGCCTAGCTTGGGGAGGAAAGTAACATCTTTTGGCCCCACTTCTAGGGGAATGGCTTATTACCTTCTCTCTTTTTGAATTTCTAGGTTAGCTCAGAAGGATGAGAAAATCTTGCCCACCATGACTCTTGTACGCATGATGGTTGTGTGTGCATGAGGAAAGGAAGGGGTTTGTTTTTTATTATTATTATTATTTGTTTGCACTAAGATGAAAACCTTGCTTTTTGTAATTTGTTTGTTTTTTGTGTTTTTTTTTTGTTGTCACACAATTAGAAGGTGAATATCATTGTACCTTCAACGTGGTTGTATTACTAGAGCATAGTTTGAAAGCTCATGAACATTTCAAATCCAACCTCTATTCTAGGAAGCTTTTGATTAGGTTTATGCATTGGGGGGTTCAATCCTTTCAAGGCCTCCTTTTCTAGCTCAAGTGTAGTGTTAAAGTTCCCTTAGAAATTTCTAGGTTGTAACTTACATGGTTTGATCAAATGAATACCATGTGCTACCATTCAAACCAAGGATGATTTCTTAAAGTGTTTTTGAAGGAGTCTACATCTAGAACACTTGAATTTCATCATTTCACAAACAATTATGAGAAATGTTTGCTTGAAATTATCCAAGAATTCAATGGGTTCTCCACTTACATCTAGTGTGGCAATAGGGGTGATTGTTAGCTAGCCTAAAGATATCCAAGTTTCCCAAGACATGATATTGTGAGTAGTGTCAAGGCTAATTGACACTAGTTTTCACTTAACTTTATTTCCTACCAAAAGATCTAGACATACCTTGATAGGTATTTCTAGAGAAAAACATTGGGTTTGCAGTTTCAAAGAATTGGTCCACATTATAAAGTCCCTCATTCAACATTGTCAAGAGTGCCTAAATGTATATAATGGCAGTGGAACCCCATTAAGCATCCTTACTTTCTAATAATTGTATAAAATATTTTGAATACTTTGGAAGTTCACATTTGGCATCATGCAAGTGTATAGGTGACGGTTAGAATATAGGAGGGTGCTAATGGAAACACCCTCATAAGATAACAATGGATCTCCCATGTGGATCTGCAACAACGAGGTGTAGGAACACTAAATTTCAAGGTCTTGCAATGGTATATGGCAAATACATCATCTTGGCTCCATAGAAAGCCACAATTTCACTCTCAATTTGATGAGACTATTTTATTGCATCATTTGTAGATTCTTCCTCTAACTATTTCTCATGGTTCAAGTTTCCTAGTAGGTAGTTCCTCTTCCTTCTAAAACCTTCTCCTTTTTATTTTTGTTAGCCATTGTTAATTTGACATGTTATGTCTTAGTGTTAATAGCTTACTCGATCAATAGCTTGACAATCCTAATCATGCTCTCCCAAGATTTCTTAATGTGTTCCTCATGGATGTAGAATCTTTTCCTCAGCCTTGGGTGCTGCATTGAAATCTAGATTTGATTTTTTAGGGGAATTGAGAGTGAGGTGTTGGGCATTGTTTCATCATCTAATCCTCCTCGGATTACTTATTTTCCCATTGTTCTTGCCCATGCTGGAGTAGAGACGAAGGTAGCAACACACACACATAGATGCAACAAGCAAGGAGAGATAAAGAGAAGAAAATAGATTAATGAGAATGAGTAAAGTACAAGTGAAGTGACGTCACTTACACACACTCATAAGAGTATGTGCATAATCTCAAGGGAAAAAACCTCCTAAAGAGGAAAAACGTGCCCCAGCCCATTATTAGCTTGCATCCACACATCACCTGCATATAAATGGCTACACCCCCCTATAGTGATGATGTGAACATGTATAGGGATCATGTGATTGATTAATCCCCAAATGGTAATAAGCCTAGAGATTTGTGAAAAGCTTCAAACTTCTCTTGTGAGAGAACCTTCGTGAACATATTTGCCATGTTGTCATGTATAGATACATAAGCTAGGCTAATCTCTCCTACAATGAGCCTCTCCCCTGACATAATGATAATGCACCTCAAAATGTGCTTTGTGCGAGCATAAAACACTAGGTTCCTCATAATGGCTAATGCACTCTGGTTATCAATGAAGATAGAGGTGGGGACTACTATATGAAAGATCCCTGCCCCCTCCGCGTAACGGATTCGGGGGTGCTAGCAGCGAAAGTAGCACTCCTTGTGCGGTGCAGGGTCCTCTCACTCGGGGCCTCGTCCACGGATATTCAGACAGGAGACTAATCCCTCGGTTCTTCCAAAACCGAACCCGAAAAAACTTCCCTTGCCCGAAAAGCACGGGCAATTCCTCCAAGATATTTTTACTCTAATGTAGTCAAGGTCATTACTGACCAAACTGATCCGACCAAACCTAAAGTCATTTGGTCAGATCAAGGAAGAAACTTGCACTTGGATAATAGAGATTAACGCTTTTTTCCCCATCGAGAGGCACAGTCGATGATTCCTTTTTCCATAAAACAATTACTATCCGGGATTTACTTCATCTAGTGTACTACAACAAAAATTGAGTCTCATTTTACGGATCCATTAGTCCAGCCTAACCCCATCCAGTCCCATGGGTTAGCCAACCACCCAACCACTGTAGTGATGTGTGTGAACACACTTAGGACCGCTGGGGCACTTTTTTCCTCACTAGGAGGTTTTTTCCCCCGTGCGTATGTACACCCTCTTATCTACTCATTTTGGGGTGTGTACTTATCTTTTGTATCTGACACACATTTGTTCATTCTAATCTAGTGAGTTTGTGTGCTCCCAGGCATCTCTATCTTGTGTGTGTGCATTGTTGCAACCCTAACCCTGATTCCAACAATTGGTATCAGAGCTAGTTTCCTTGACACTTGATCTAGTAGTTTGTCCCCCTCCTCACAACCCTGTTTTTCTTTCTCTAATTGAGATACACTCTTAGGAGAAGAAGGGATATACTATAGTGTTCTGTATACATACATAGCATACAACATTTTCGAGGTACACGATGTGATTCCGGCGCGTTTTGGGCACCACAAGGTTTCTACAGATGTTTGGAGAGGCATCATTTTGGATTGGTTCTGCTTGATTTTGGGTGTTTGGGTTGTGCAGCGGCAAAGATTTGGTGTGAAGCAGCATCTACAGTGTCTTCAACAAGATCGACCATCATACTTTTGTATGCTAGTAACACTCTATTCTCTACTCTATGTTATTTTTCATACACGTTGCAGGTGATTCAGTCAATTGGCAGCCATCCGGGGTTGCATTCAATGAATACTGAGTACTGGAGTGTGTTGAAAGATTTTGCATTTGGTAGACAGTCATGGCTGGTAGTAGTGATGTATTCAACATGTTGTTTGTTGAGGACAAACTTGATGGGACTAACTACCCATTGTGGTCCTATATGATGAGGCATGTACTGGTTGCTAAATGCCTTTGGAATGTGGGCAGTGGTAGTGAAACTTGTCCTGTTTCATAACTACTAGTGCAACCAGGTGCTGTAGGTACATCTGAAGTAGAATCTAATACAAATCTGGCTTCTCCATGCACCACCAGTACCTCCCATTGTTGCTCAAACAAGATGGGATGGAAGAGATGCACAAGCACATACATTGCTTGCACTTTCTGTGAAGTGAAGCATTATTCCTCATATATGGTCATGTAAGACTTCAAAACAGGCATGGGATGCACTTGTTGCATTATCCCAGGTACGCAATGAAGCACGTGTTGCATATCTACGCAAACAGTTGGAGTTTGAGTACATGAATGAGGGAGACTCAATGGAAAGCTTCTTGACCAAAATCAAAGATTTTAAGGAGCATCTTGCTAGTATGGATGAGATATAGCCTGATAGTACATTGGTGCCCACCACAGTTCTCAATGCATTGCCAAATTCTTATCAGATTTTTGTCTCTACCCTTAGACTCATGATGAAGGGAAATCCAAATGCCCTTACATTTGATGAGCTAGTTTCAGTAATCTTGCAAGAAGAACAGTCTAGGCAAAACATATCTGTTATGCGAGTTGGTGACCAAGCTTTTGTTGCCAGTTAGAAAGGCAAAGGTAAAGCTTCTTCTCATGGTGGCTATAAGACAAAATTAGAATCCTCAGGTAAGGATGCAGAGAAAGAAGGTGATAAGCCTAAAAAGAAAGACAAGTGTCACTATTACAGGAAACCAGGGCACTACACAAATGAGTGCAAAAAAGGTTAAAGAAGGAGAAAAAGAAAGAATCGGGCATGGCTATGTGGCTGATGCATCTGCACCAAGTGCAAAGAAGAAGGAATTTGCAAGTTTTGCTCAAGATGATTGGGCATGCACTGTACATTGCAATTATGACCCTTTTGTTCATGATGTATGCATGTCAGTGGGGCAGAATCAAGTGCTTGGTACTTCGACAGTGGTGCTAATAAAAGCACATTACTTTATAAAAATTTGTTCTCATCTTTGGAATCTGTCCCAAGTGCAGGAACCGTCACATGTGCAAATGGTTCCTCATATCCTGTCAAAGGAATTGGTAGAGTTGTGCTCACTACTACTGCTGCAAATGGGGGTGCATTTACTCTTTCTAAAGTTTTATATGTGCCAGGCATTAAGAAGAACTTGCTGTCAGTTTTAACCTTAGCCTTGTCAGGCTTGATGGTGGTGAAATTTGTAGATGACTGATGTATAGTTTAGGATAGAAATGATGGTTATTCTATCATTGTCTCAAGTACCTTGTTTCATGGCCTATACAAGATGGATGTATTTGAGAAGTTGCAGTATGATGCTTGCTTAGTCTCTATGACTCGTGCTATGAGTGATGTAGAATTATGGCATGCAAGATTTGGCCATTTGAATTATGGCAGTTTGTTATGCCTTCAAAGGCATGATATGGTGTTTCCAACTCTTGAGACCCCTACTAGACATGTATAGACCCCTGCTAGACATGTATGTGAGGGGTGTATTCTTGGTAAAATGCATTGGGCATCATTTCCAAAGGATGGATATGTGAGAGCTGTTAAGAAATTATAGCTTATACATAGTGATGTATGTGGTCCTATGAGAACACCGTCTATTGGGAGATATCTATACTTCGTGACTTTTATTGATGATTACTCCAGATATAGCTAGGTGTATCCATCAAAGCAGAAGTCAGAGGTTTTTATATGCTTTAGGCACTTTGTATCCATGGCTGAAAATGCATGTGAATGTAAAGTTGGCACCCTTTGTTCAGATCGAGGGGGGGAGTATATGTCCAAGGAATTTCATGCATATATGGCTGAAAGAGGCATAAGGCATCAATATACAGTGCCATACACACCTCAGCAAAATGGTGTGGCTAAGAGGAAGAACAGGTTTCTCATGGATATGGCATAGTGATGGGGGGCGAGTCACGACTGTTCGTGAAGCTTGTCCCGTGCTTGCGCCGGTCTCGCAAAGTTTCCCTAACTAGGCCACAGCCCGCCAGTGCCCTCTTGGCTTAGAGTCTTAGTGACACGTGACCGTCGGTGGAGGCCACGTGATGCTGTGCTGTTGTTGGGGCCCTTCTCGCATGTGCGTGGACTGTGGACTGGCCTCAGCTCTATTTGGCACGGGCATTGGCCAAGGGGGATCAACGATGGAGAAGGTTTGGGGGTCGCATCTTGACGCGCGGGGCGTTGATCTTGGCGGCGGCGGGCGCCAATAGAGTAATCTCGGGCTATGGTGAAAGACCACGATTTACCTCATGGTTTTTGCTTAGAGGAAACTATGTGCGCAAACTATATGTTGAACAAATGCCCTATACCAAGGCCTTGCAGTCTAAAACTCCTTATGAAGCTTGGCATGGCAAGAAGCCTTTTGTTGCTCATTTGCATGTTTTTGGTTGTCTTGCTTATGCTCTTGTGCGCATGAGCAACAACGCAGTAAGCTTGATGATAAGGCAGTTAAATGCATATTTGTGGGATAAAGTTCAGAAAGCAAGGGATATAGACTCAAAGCGGATTTTGGTAAGTAAAGATGTTGTTTTTGTCAAAAACTTAGTTTAGCCCATGCTTTCATGCAAAAAATAGCATAATGTATGCTCACATGACATGTTTGATTCGCTCCTACCTTTGTTTAACAGAGGGCAGCCATATGTAGAGCAATGGAATGCTCAACTAAGTGCTGAAATTCAACCTTTGTAGGTGCAAAATCAGCCTGCAAATCAACCTTTGATGAGGCAATTATTGAGGATGTAGTGGATGAGGAGAGAGCAGCCATAGAAGAATCTAGGCATATAACAAAATGTCTTGTGTAGACATTGAGGGATAGCAAGTTGGCAGGTCCTTTACCTAGCGGAACTTGTGCAGATTCTAATCATGCAGACTATTCTCATGTGGATCATGTTCTCATTTCTACTTTATGTAATGAGGAGGAACCTGTTTCCTTTAAGGAAGCACATGATGATGATCATTGGATGCATGCTATGCAGGATGAGTATAACTCTATACTCAAGAATGACACCTGGTATTTGACAGATCTACCTCATGGCAAGAAGGCCATTGGTACCAAGTGGGTTTACAAGTTAAAATGCAAAGCAGATGGTAGCACTGATCTCGCTACAAGGCCAGACTTGTTGCAAAGGGGTATGCCCAGCAAAAGGGCATTGATTATGATGAGACCTTTGCATCCACATCTCGTCTGACTGCCATTAGGTGTCTCATTGCTTTGGCAGCACATCATGGGTGGAATGTACATCAGTTGGACATTAAGACTGCATTATTGAATGGTGATTTACATGAGGAGGTGTATGTATCGCAGCCTCCCATTTTGCATTGAAAGGAGAAGAGTCTAAAGTATACAAGTTGAAAAAGGCTCTTTATGGCCTTAAGTAGGCTCCTAGAGCATGGTATGAGAAGATTCATGTATACTTGGTTGCAAATGTTTTTTGCAACAGTCCAACAGAGAGTACTCTCTATGTGAAGAGGAGTAAGGACACATTTTTGGCCATCATTCTATACGTTGATGTGCGCTTTTGCCGCACAGGTCGCAGTAGAGCTGGGGACTTGCCGGACACCGTATGCGAGCCACGAATGGCTGCAAGCCAGGGAGCTCAAAACAGAATGCAAAAGGTGTGTCACTCACCGCTTAACTGCCGCCTTGAAGGATTCCCGCGTCACAGCCGTGAAGGAGGAGCCGCCGTCGCCGCCGCCGTGCCGCTACACAGTGCGCTCGATCGCTCTCTCTCTCTCTCTCTCTCTCTCTCACACGCAGGAGAAGGAAGCCAAGGAGATAAGGCAAGAGCACTCTTCTATTCACAACACATGAGAATGAGGATTTTAGGGTTACATTTGACTCTTATAGGTGACTTGGCCGTTCACACTTGGGTGCCCATACATGGCCGACCGATCCTAACCCTTATCCTACTGATATTCAAGGTGCGCCTCTCATCGGCGACGATCACCCGATCCCTTTATCCCTTGCATATGGTGCCGACAAGCCCGGCCCATGACTCAGAATATTTAAATTAATGACGTAAAACATAGTACGTGTGAATGTCCGTCTCATAGGTTAACATGCCCCCCTTCCTGATGTAGATTCCGTCCTCGGAAGCTATGGTATGGTAAGCTCGAGAGGGTTGTTGTGGTAGACCGTCTGCAAAACAAGGAAGTAGAGTGAAGGTATGCTGGAATTCAAAAGATATAAAGTGTATAAATTCAAGCATGTTAGACCACAATGGAGTTGCTATGAGAACTTAGTTTAAGGGTCACATGAATGAGCTAGTGTAGCAAATTAACAGGAGTTTAAAATTATTGAAAGTAAATCAAGAGTAAGCAAGGTGTCAAAGGTTAATCAAGGTTTATAACTGGCCTAAGTCAAGGAAAATAACCAAGCTTAATAAATAAACAGATGACCACACTGTGTCTACTCTAAGAATAAGTTAATACCACAAGCCTAGGGACATAAGAAACATCAGAGTTACAGGAGCTTTTTGCCTTCTTTTTTTTTTTAAATGCACGTGACAATTTTTACACACAATGGCGACCTTCCTAAGGCAAAACTAACATCGATCCTGGTACCATGTTTAACACAAGGCATTATCCAGGAATCTATTAGCTCACTTTAGGCAAGGCTACCCCCTACCAACCAAGGCATCGGTCTGGAGTAGAATACTCCTCGCCTACCAAGTATTAATAAGGCGATAGGCCAACATTAAAGCACATCATAGACTTGTATTGCCATTTATTGTAGGCTTTTTTTTTTAAAATCTATTTCTTTTTATCTTCGCTCCTGAACTATAGTTTGTCTTGCATCCTTTCGACAAAGGGGTAATAGCTATGTCCTAGAGGTCAACACACACATGGCCAGGTGTCAAACATTAAGATGGTTTGACCCTAGACCTAAGAAAATCATATTCCAAGGTTAACTAAAGACGTCATGCTGCCTAGGAATATTTCCAATAAAGTTAAGCTCATTAATGATTTACACTAGCATGCAAGCAACTTCAAAGACTAAGTAGTACATTGACAATTTCCATGTGGTCATGCATTATAGTTTATGCAATTAATTGTACAGTAAAAACGAAAGAGAGTGGGTATGGAAGAATTACACCTGTAATTGGAGATCTCCTTGATTTGACAAGACAGCTTGCAATTTGATGTAGATATATTTTGATGAACGTTGCGGCAGTCTCAGGACTTGAAAGCGAACCCACCTCAAACTTTTTAACCTGTACAATCAACTAACAAGCACTATACCTCAAGAGGCACATCAGTGTGAAAATTTCAAGACTCGTTTAAGGAATCTAAACTAGAAAAAACTTGAAAACACTAACCTACCTACCAGTCACCACACTACTACTGAGGATACGGTAAGAGGATGTTGTAGAGTCCTGGCTCTAGCCCTAAGGCTAAGCCTCTATCCGCATCATCCAAATAAATAAAGTCAACCTCAGTAGTGCCATGAGTTTCATCCGTCCATTCATCATTGTCAGATATTTCCGTTTCATTTTCCCATCCACATAAACTCATCAAGAATGTAACCATGCGAGGATAGTCATCTTGTGGAAAAGAAAAGCATTGGGCTATCGGGGATATGTCCTCTATGGAGTAGGGGTCAGTCATGGTCAATAGGCGAATTAGCCATTCTAATTCCTCAACATTTTCCTCTCTGGCTAGTACATCTATATGATCCCATTCAGTTTCAATTATAGGATAGCATATGTGGAATATCTGAGAAAGGTACAGATGATACTTCTCACCAAAGGTAGGAGTGGATGAAGTGTATGATGATCGTGCATCTGCCATATCTACAAACACAGATATAGCATCAGTAGGTTTGTGAGACAGGTCAATCTAGTTCTTGATTGTATACAGATATTTATCCTCTTTTTGTGCTCTTGCTCTTTTTACTATTTTTTTATTTTCTTTTCTTTGTTTTTTTTAAAAAAAATGTATGAAGCTATATATATACATCCCCTTGAATTTGGCAATTACATGGTCAGGGGAGAAGGTTAAGGAGGAAGCATTAGAATGTCGAGCGTGAGTACATGCTCCCCCTTTCCTTGGGTAGATCATATTATTTGCAATGATGTTGCAGCCTCTTGGAACCAATTTGTCCAGCGGGTCATAGGTTGTGATGTGGGCAGATAGCTTTTTATGACCCTTGTGGCCACATCCAATTGCAGAGATGGTAGTGTACGCTCCCATTGACGAATGGAGGAAATGGTTTCCGATGATACTATTACAAGGGGAGACGTAGACTCATCGGTTTTTTGTTGGGTGTTGACAAGAGTAGGTGTAGAGCATGTAGAAACTTCTATATGAGTGTGTGCCTGGCATGAGGAGCTAGAAGCTTCATGTGGCTCCCCCCTTCCTGAGCTAGGTGGTAATGATCGATATCGTTTGGGAATCCAAACTAACTCTGGAAGAAGTGGTGCGGAGCACTCTATTACCTTTCCCTTACCACGGTCTTGAATTGTCATTGGGGTGGCAACAATTGGTTTGCAAGGTTTTACAAGTGATGTAGAGGGATTCAACTTATGTTTAGGGACCCAAATCTGGTCATTCCCCTCGTAGTACCCTTGGGCTACTAATAATTTTTTAGGGATCCATCGCGATGTTACATTGCCCTTTCTCGGGTGGGTAGCTGCTTTCCTTTTACGAGGCTTCTTGGTGACTGAACGAGATTTAGCAGGGGAAGTAGCTGTTAACGAAGCTTTGGGGACCCATTTGTATGTACTCTTTGGCATAGTAAGCGAAGCTTTAGGGACCACCTTGCCTGTTTCCACTCTTGGCGTTGAAGCGTTAGAGGGGTGGCCAACAATCGAAGATGGTTTTGCCACTGGACTTTGTGATTTTTCGTTATCTAATATTTGAGTGGATGACTTAGGTGCGGGATTTTGAGCGGTCAGACCTAGTGTTGGTTCTTGCGTTGTGACTTGTCTGGTTACCCAATCGATATTGCACTTGGTGGCCATCATCCATTTGCGCCCTAAGATTACTGTCCCTTCCATGGTACCAGCAGGCATAACCAAAAAGCTTTGAATTATGGTTCCCTTGTCATAAGCAACCGGAGTGTGCAGAATTCCTGAGACATGGGTTTTCTTCTTGTTGATACCTTGAACTTGGATAGCACTCTTGGATAAAAGTGGTTTTCCAAGTTGACACCACACACCATATGATAACAAATTGTGTTGAGCTCCTGTATCCAATAATGCATTATACAGCACCTCCCCGTAAGGACTCTGTAACTCAATTGGGTATCTTAGAGGTGGGTCAGATTCCAGTGCATCCTCCTCTGCTTCCTCGAAAAATACTGGCGTAATTTCCAAGTTGGCTTCTCGTTGTCGCCTAGCACGCTGTTGACGTTCTTTGGCTTCGACTCTTGCTTGTATCTTTTTAAGCTCAGCTTGTTCTTTAGCTGCCTTCTTTTGATGGATTGCATGTAACTCCTCTTGGCTCAGGGGGTCATAGTATCTTTTGAATTTATTCCCATTAAGGAATCCAATGGTTTCGACTCCGTCGAGAGTCTCCACTCTAATGGTACCTTGCAGGGTAATTTCACATACTCTATATGGTCCCTTACCAGCATATTTGAGCTTCTTCTTTTCGTTTCGCACTCCATACATCAGGACTTTATCCCCAACCTTGATGTCCTTGTTCTTTAGATAACGATCAAACCATTTTTTCCTTCTATCCTTCTCCACAAGGGCATTGTATATAGCCAATTGTCTTTCTTCGTTTAGCCGCTCAAGGATATATAGACGCTCTACTAAGGGATTACCATCCCAACCCTCTTGAGTAGCAACACGAAGACTAGGAATGACAAATTCCCACGGCATGACTGCTTCTTGGCCATATACCATTTTGAATGGTGTGCAATTAATAGCCACTTTGTACGCAGCACGATAGGCCCATAAAGCTGTCGTAAGCTTTAGATCCCAATCCGTGCGATGAGCTTCAACTGTCTTTGTCAAAACAGAGATTAATGTCTTGTTGGTACTCTCGGCTTGGCCATTCGCTTAAGGAGTAGATTTATGATGGGATATCATGAAATTTGTTGTGAGCTCCTTAATCACGTCATTTATAAAATGCGTACCATTGTCGCTCACAAGTTCAAAAGGACAACCGAAGCATGTGATTATATTTTCAAAGAGGAACTTGGCTGTTGTCCTTGCATCTGCCTTACGTGTCGCTTTCGCTTCAGCCCATTTGGTCATATAGTTAGTGGCCACAATAATATAGCGAGATTGTGTGTTTCGGGCCGCTGGACTAATTGGACCTACAAAGTCTAAACCCCACTTTTCAAATGGTTGGTTTACTTTGATCGGATGTAGGGGCATCTGATCTTTTCTCTAGGGTTTCTTATATCGTTGGCATTCATCGCAACCCTTCACAAAGAGTGATGCGTCTTGGAACATAGTGGGCCACCAATACCCTGATTGTAAGATCTTTCGCGCAGTTAAGTCTCCTGAGAAGTGACCACCGGCTACGCCCATATGTGCCTCTTGCAAAATGTATAGATACTCATCCTCTCGGGCACAACGCCTAAGAAGGTCATCCTTTCCTCTTTTATAAAGAGTCCCGGCTATCAGGCAATAGGGTTCGCATTCTTTGATTAGCTTTTGAGCTAGATCTTTACGAAGCTCCTTGGGTGGAAAGCCATTAACCAAAAAGTTAACAATCTTCTCACTCCATTCAGGCATTGTCTCCACCATGAACAGGGAAGTGTCAGGTAAGTCATCATCAACCCCCGTAGGAGCCTCACCATTAGGTATGCGAGACAAATGATCAGCCATAACATGTTTTTTGCCAGGTCTCACAACAACAGTGAAATAAAACTCAAGAAGAATCAATAGCCATCGTGTGATTCTTCCTGTGGAGCATGGTTTGTTTACCAGATACAACAATGCTTGATGATCTACATAGAAAACAAACTTGGTGGCAAGGAGGTAATAACGAAATTTCCTTACTGCATATATCATTGCCAACCCTTCTCGCTCCGTAGTGGTGTAGTTCATCTCAGCATCGTTCAACTGGCGACTGGCAAAGCTAATGGGGTAGTCTAGCTTGTGTTCTCCAGGTTGAGTTAACACACACCCCCAATAGCAAAGTTTGATGCATCAATATGCACATGGAAGAGTAAATCCCAGTTAGGCATTCTCAAGATTGGAGCACTCGCCAAGGCTTTCTTTAATAGCTCATAGGCACGGTCACATTCTTCGGTCCAAATAAACTCGATGAGAAGCTTATACAATGGTCGAGCTATCTCGGCGAAGAAGAGAATAAACCTTCGATAATAACCAACGTGGCCCATAAACCGTTGGACTCCCTTGTAGTTGGTGGGTGGGGGTAATTCCAGAATGACCTTGATTTTACTCTCGTCAGTGGAAATCCCATTTTTGGACACTATATACCCTAAGATAACTCCGTGTTTAACCCAGAATTGGCATTTGAAAGGATTCAATGAGATGCGATATAATCTACACCTTTCAAATATTTTTCGTAAACACATCAAGTGCTCATCCCAAGAGGAATGAACACAAAGATCATCTAAGAAAGCTTCACAGAAGTCCCTTAGATATTCCTTAAAGGCCGTGTTTATCAATCGTTGGAATGTTGCAGGTGCATTGGTCAAGCCAAAAGCCATGACGCGAAAGGCAAACACTCCAAACTCCGTGATAAATGCTGTTTTAGCTTGGTCCTCGACTGCAATTGTGATCTGATTGTAACCTGAGTACCCATCTAAAAAGCTATATGCCTCCTTGCCTGCCACTCTTTCAAGCACATGTTCAGAATATGGCAGGGGGTAATGATCCCTTCTGGTGGCTGCATTAACCTTTTTGAGATCAACGCACACTCTGAGTTTCCCATTCTTCTTTGGTACGATGACTATCGGAGAAACCCATTCTGAGTGCTCAATAGGGTATATGAATCCACATTTTACCAGCTTTTCAATTTCCTCTTGTACAATCTTTGCATACTTAGGATTCATTGGGTAGGGACGTTGCTGGACTGGTTTAGCAGTGCTAATCATTGGAATCGTGTGTTGCACCACCGAGGGTGGAACACCCTTCATATCATGATATGTCCAAGCAAATATGTCCTTGAATTCTTTAAGAAGCTTCGTAAGTGCAGCTTCTTCCGCCTTGGTGAGGTCTTGAGCAATAAAAACTGGTTGAGACTCCTCACCCGGATCTGCTAAGTCTATCTCCTTAACTACCGCAGGGCCATCGTAGACACCGCTACTCCCATTGGTAGGCATTTGTTGGGCTTTTGTGTAGACTACTTTACGTTCCCCTGTGGTGAATGATTTGAAATGCTCGGGTGCGGGGTGTAAGTCTACTGGTTCTTGTTGTTCCAGGCTTTTTTCTTTCAATTCCGCTTCCCTTTGCTGCTGAGCCAACTCTTGGTTTTGCCGCCTCCTTGCAGTACGACTTAGTTTTGTCTTCTCATCAATTTCTAATTGGGCGACTCTCATAAGGTTGCGAAATACACCACATGACACTTTGGAGATATTGTCCCCAATCATCTGCTATCTTCCGATGAGCATCAATGGCTCCTACATAACTAAGCCATTCTGCAGTGGATCTTTCCTTGTTTATTGCAGTGCGTACATTGGCTCGATAGCGTTGACGCTTATGTCTCGTTTTCTTCTTACCAAGTTTTTGATTTTTGTTTTTATCAGATTCGGACTCACTTGGTTGATCTTCACTTTCGGATGAACTGCAGGAGGTCACCGTCCTAGGCCTTGAGCACATTGCTTCCACATTTGGGTGAATATTTGATTCATCCCTCCCATCAGGCTCAGGGTCAGTTTCTTCTTGAGATTCATACTCAGAGTTGCATTGGTCAGAGTCTTCGCTACTTTCAGTGTCGGTGGAGTTTGCCACGTTCTCGCCATCAGGAGTCAAGTGCATAACACCTATCATGTTTATTGGCACTAACGGTGGCATATCTTGCCCCTCAGGTGTTACCCAACTTGTGCCTCTATTTCCCCATGTGTCTATGGTTGCCGCTAGGTGTACCCAATCCACGTTATCCGACTCAGTCATACCCGGTAGGACATCCATATAAGGAGAATCTTTCCCATCATCAGTCTCTTTTTTGCATGTATAGCAATACCTTAATGGGGCGGAGTGAATAGTGGTATCCGATCGATTATCAATGATAACCTTGCTTCCTAAAGGATGCGCACGACCATTCTCAAGATCAACTCGAATGACAGAGTCCTAGAATTGTAGGTAGACATGGTTTTTCGACCAGTCATGCACCATTTGTGCTTCCCTCATGAAAGGACGTCCTAAGATCATTTGATATGACATAGGATGCTTGGAGAAATCCATTACAATGAAGGTATGTTTTACCTTGTATCCCAGGACCTTGATCTTAAGGTCCCTTAACATTCCAATAGGTTTAGCTATGGTTCCGTTTGCCATCTTAACCACTATGTTTGTGACTTCGAGGTGAGGTCTTCCCATGGATTCCCAACAGTTTTTAGTCACAATGCTCACTCCAGCACCACCATCAAGGATTCCCTTTAGAGTTAATCCCTTGGTAGTAATGGGGAGGGTTGCATTAGATTCGTCCCCTTCAAAGTACTGTCCCAACTTGTTAACAGGTATTTCAACGACCGAGTCTTCATCTAGGTTGGGTTGTAGATCCCAATGTTCCCCTTCATCTTGACGCGTGTCGGGTCTAACCATATTTGCAAATTGTGGTAGCCCCGCCTTTAGTTCTCCATTGAGAAATGCCCGAAGAGCTAAGAATAGCTCAGGATCTCCGTATAATTTGGATATGATCGTGGTTCTGATTTCAGAGGACATGAAATCCATTAGCTTAGACACATTCAACAGTACTTTTCGAGACATTGCCCCTTGACTAGGGACTGGTGAAGATGGAATCACTTCCTCTTCAATGGGGTCAGGCATTCCCTCACTAAACATTCTTTCCAGCAAGAAGGGTGTTTGCCCACTTCCGGATGTCCTATCCTCACTTTCTTCCCGAATGATACTAGGTATAGCTAACGGTTTATGGTTCCTGTGAGGCTGAACTTGCGTAGGAAACACTGTGTCTGGAATTTTGATTTTTCTCGGGTTTGGCTCCAGTTCTCTTTGTGTTTCTTCCACCAAACCCCTTAAGTGTTGCACTTGTTCAATCTCCTCAACTGGGTTTGGGTAAGTTCCAATCTTTTTCTTAAGGGTTTTTGGCCCACAAGGTTTGTCTTGGGGAGTCTCTGTCAGTTTGGGTGGTCGAGAGGGCATTAACTGACTTGGTTGTGGGGCCGAGGAAGTTTCCTTCTGTTTTCCCTTATTTATGTACTCGCTTGATTCTCCTTCATTGAGCTCCCGAGTGGGTTCCTCCCTTAAGGTAGTGGCTTTGGTCCCCATGGTTTCTATTGAATCAGAATCATCTTCAGGATCATTCATATACACGGGGTCGTCTCCTGTCCCTATGTTAGTCTTTGAACTGGGCTTGGAGCTCGTGGCATTAAGCGATCTCTTTCGTCGTGTTTTCTTTTTCTTTGCCTGAGCGATTGATGCAGTATCCCTCTCTTCAAGAATGTAGTTTTGATTTTGAAGCATTGACCGTGTAACTACATTCGTCGCGGGTACAACGGGTGTGGTTCCTCGTGCTTGGTTGGTGACCTCAACCAAATTCAATGGCGTAATCTTGGGTGCATTAGGATTATGTGGACATTGAGCGATCAAATGATCTATGCCACAACAATTACACGTAAGTACCGGCATTCCCGATGTACTCCCTTGATTTGGTTGCATATGAGTAGCGATCTTCTGTAGCCTATTAGGGCACTCTGCTACACGATGCGGTCCACCACAATCATAGCATTGAAGAGGTGGTCTCCTCGCCAAGGTATTAAGGTTTTGCCCTCTTGTGGCGAGAGCAGCCACTTGATATACAGGCTTAACTTGCCCGAAATGATCCTCCATGTAGTACTGGGGAATCATTTCAAACGTATCAATCCCGTATGGAGCAGTGGGGTCTATCTCCTCTTCATAATCCCCACACGCACTATGTGACTCACAACCCATCTGGTTTATTGGGGTAATCCTTGGATGTGGAGGTTGTGGTCCTAGCACTGGGTGGAGGTGGTAACGGCACAGACTGGACTACATTTGGATTCCTTGGAACTATGTGCTGTGACGGTTGCTCGACAGGTCGTGCAGGCATTAGCGCGGGTACTTGAGGTGTGTTTGACCAGGCTAGTGGTGCCTGATTTGCCAACATTCGCTTAAGTACTAGGCAATCTTTAGATTGATGGCCATACTTACCACATGCATTGCAATTCCCATTGAATTTGACTCTGAATGTGGGACATTCACTCGTGCTATGTGGTCCTAAGCACACCAAACACCATTGTTGCTCTCTCCTTGGGTACATATGGCTATTCTGAGGAGCTCGATTACCCCTAAAGTACTCTTGGAGAGCCTTAGTAAGGTCGGTCACAGACATTTCAGATATCTTGGGCTCCTTGGCAATAGGTTTTACTGTCATTGGCTCGTGCCCAGATACTTGCGAACTAACAGATTTTGTTTCTGAAGACACCTTTTTACCTGCAATCATCAAGTTGTCTTCTAACTGGATTGCATTGGCAGTGACTGCTTCCCACGTTGTAAGACCTCTAATGACTAGGCCATTGTAAATGTCCTTGTGGCGCAATCCTCGGATGAATCTATCGAGGAGTTGGTTGTTATTGAAGCGTTCATCGGGAGTGCAGCGAGAGTTTAGATGCTTCAATCAACTTATAAAGTCTCTCACTGACTCCCCTTCCTCGCGTTCAGCTTTTTGGAGTTGAGATGCTACTCCCCAAAGCACACCCTCACGTATATATTCTTTCAAGAACAATCTCTTGAGAGTGGGGTAGTGAGTGCGCTCTTCAACCCTTAAGGTTCGATACCAATCTCCGGCCTTCCCACTTAAGGTTAAGCCTAGGGCTTTACACTTATGCAGCTCATTGTGCTCTTCCAAGGAATCACACACGTGTTCAAAGACTTCAATGTGCTTCCTAACATCCTCGTTACCACTGAAGTTTTGAGTGAGCTTAGCCACTTGTACCGCCTTGCTTCTAGGTTCTCTCTCGGGCATGCCCCGCATGTTTTCCGCAATGGATCGTCCGATCGTCTGAGCAAACGCTGCGAGATCACCTAAGTGAGTAGGCATAGCTGGTGGAGGCACTTCTGGGATAGCCTGGCCGATAGGAGTTGGCGTTGGTCTGAGTATGTTGGCAAATGACGTAGGATATGATATGTGACTAGGCCTAGCTCCCCTTGGATAATGGTTATGATAAGGTGGTCGTGGAGCATACGCCATTGGCATACTAAGAGGCGTAGGAGCTACATGAGCATGAGTAGCGATAGGTACATATGGTTGATAGGCACTGGCACGCACTGTTGTAGGTACTGTTCCACTAGGTAGCGGTGTCGTACTAACTACAGCGGTAAGGTGCATTTTCCGTTATGCTCATCATTGGGGTAGGCATTGTGGATTCCTGAATGGAAAGTTGAGCCAAGGTTGGAAAGCTAAAGTTACTACTCGTGGGCTCAACCTCCATTGAGACTCCAGGCGAAACAACATACGAAGGGTCTACGGGACTCACCGAGGGAGTCTCCAATTGTGATAGGGTTGGTTGTTTGGCCTTGCCCGTATCCAAAAATCTCATAGGGCCAGTGGAAACTAGGTTCACTCCCCTATTTTACCTCTCAATTTGGATAATTCTATGAATCACCTCACATATCATGTGTTGTTGCTCCTCTAGATTAGTGGCGCTAGATGTAGATCGTAGGACTTCTAACCAACCTACATGGTATGTGTAACCCGTGTATAGGTCCGTTAGAGTCTCCGTGTGTAAATCATATTCCCAATTTTCATTGAGAAATATCCCATCCAGACTTGGTGTGCCAAACGGTTCTCTTGAAGTGGACGCAATGTCACTTCTTATGGGTTGGCTTGGGACCTCTACTTTAGGAAGAGCATCGGAATGTGGTAGCTCAGTAGGGCCCTCATTAAACGAAGTGGGTAGAATATCCACATGGACACTCTTTGGGAGGGTAGGGTCCACATAAGATGTGAATGGCGAATCTACTACCCCTCCTTCCTCATTTACTTCGCTTATCGCATGCTCAGAGCATGTAGCTCTACTAAAGGTCTCTATTAGACGACTAAACATGCTAGATCCGGGTTGTGGGGCCCACACTGGCATGTTTTGGCTTGTCTCCTCAGGGTTCTTGGTAGGGTGCCCTTCCATTGCTTCTGAGTCAGAGGACGAGTCACTATCCACTATTCGTGGATCTTGGGTTGCACTCCCTTGGGTCCCAGCCGAAGGCCAAGATGCTAACGTGGAGGGATGGTGTGAGCCTGCGTAAACTGAAACGCTTTCTAGTGGCTCAGGTTCTAGCACCCGACCAGAACGTAGATGCATGTGACGTGGGTACCCTACGTGCGTTGGTAACTACCCTTGAAACTCACACAAGTGGTTTCTTAGGTGTTTCGCACCCCGTTTTTACTTGTTTTTAGATTGTTTTTAACCCGTTCTTGACCCCCTTACTTACGGTCGAACCTGGACTAGGGCGTGTGATAGCTCGAAACGAGCGTATCGTTTAAAGGGTCCTAGCGTGCTTTACAGCACCGTGTTTGCCTATCCAGAGCTCCCGTGGTCCTCAAAACAGTCCGTTTCCCTATGGGGGAAGGGGCAAAAGCCTATTTGCTTGTGGAGGAAAGGGTGAGGGCTTTATCCCACATGCTCACTTTACTCCTTGGGGAGTGGGCTACATATAGGGCACGACTTCCCATGAGCTCTCACTTGAAAGAAAGCTATGGAGGCTCACTCTCCTATATATATATATCAAAAGACCGAGACCGAGACCGGGGTCGTGGGTCGTGGGTCAATTGGGGTTCTTTCTTTTCAAAAAAATTTTCTCCAATTAGAAAATCTTTCCTCTCCACACGTTTGGTTCTTTCTTTAAAATTAAAATTTAATTTTTTATTTTTTTAAATTTTTATTTTCTGTTTTTTTTTAAGATAAGTTTTCTAGGGTTTCTTTAGGGTTCAGCCTTTGCCGCAGCACAGTTCGCACACAGCACAGATCTGGGGATTCAAAAATCCCCCCCGCACTCAGATAACCAGATAACAGAACGCACGTCCACACGCGGAGCGGAATGAAACAGAAATGCAGAAACAGAAATGCAGAAGACAAATTACAGAGACAGATTACAAAACACAGAAACACCTCAACAACAAACACACAGTCGCTTTCCTACAGTGTAAATTAAACTTCACGCAGCAGCCCGAGCTGCAAACTGGAGCTTGGTGCAGGGCAACTCCCCGGCGCAGCGTCGCCAAAAATGTGCGCTTTTGCCGCACAGGTCGTCGCTGGGGACTTGCCGGACACCGTATGCGAGCCACGAATGGCTGCAAGCATACAACCAGGGAAGGAAGCTCAAAACAGAATGCAAAAGGTGTGTCACTCACCGCTTAACTGCTGCCTTGAAGGATTCCCGCGTCACAGCCGTGAAGGAGGAGCCGTCGTCGCCGCTCTACCGCCTCGCCGCCGCCGCTGTGCCGCTACACAGTGCGCTCGATTGCTCTCTCACTCACTCTCTCTCTCTCACACACACACGCAGGAGAAGGAAGCCAAGGAGATAAGGCAAGAGCACTCTTCTATTCACAACACATGAGAATGAGGATTTTAGGGTTACATTTGACTCTTATAGGTGACTTGGCTGTTCACATTTGGGCGCCCATACATGGCCGGCCGATCCTAACCCTTATCCTACTGATATTCAAGGTGCGCCTCTCATCGGCGATCACCCGATCCCTTTATCCCTTGCATATGGTGCCGACAAGCCCGGCCCATGACTCAGAATATTTAAATTAATGACGTAAAACATAGTACGTGTGAATGTCCGTCATAGGTTAACAGTTGATGACATGCTGCGCGGGACCCGATATAGATTAGATTTCAACCTTTAACGCTGATTTGTAGTCATTGTTTGAGATGTCAGATTTGGGACCCTTTTGGGGATTTAGTTTATGTAGTGCAATGATGGCATTGTTATGCGCTGCAGTCTAAATATATACAGAAGCTATTGAAGAGGTTTAATCTTAAAGACTATAAACCTATGGCTACACCTATGGAGATAGGTACTCGACTTAGTCTTCAAGATGTAAGAGACTCTTTTGATGCTAGTTTGTATCAGTAGGCTGTTGGATCCCTTCTTTATGTGTACAACACTAAGCCAGATATAGAGTATGCGGTCTCACAATTGAGCAGATTTATGCATAGCCCAGGTTCGAAGCATTGGCAGGCTGTTAAGTGGGTTTTCTGCTATTTATAGGACACTCAGGATTATGGATTATTTTATCCAAAGGGCGGTGAGTCACAACTGCATGCTTTTTGTGATTCAGATTGGGCTAGATGTTATGACACACGAGTGTCCACTAGTGATTTTACTTTCACCTTGGTAATTCATGTATATCATAGCTCAGTAAGAAGCAACCTAAAGTGGCCACTTCCAGCTAGTGAAGCAGCTCAGTATACAGGGCAGCTTTTACAGCTACAGTTCAGTGTGTGTGGCTTATACATCTTATGGCTGATTTGGGTGTTGGACAGTCGTCTAGCACTATGGTTTTCACTGACAGCTAGAGCGCATTAGCAGTTGTTGCGAGGAACCCAGTGTTTTATGCTCGTACACTAAGCACATTGAGGTGCATTACCACTATGCCAAGAAAGACTCTCTGCAAAATAGAGATTATGTAAGATTCCTCCCTCCAGCTTTTGAGGTGTGTAGGTATAAGAACCTCCCCTTCTGATCTTATAATCATTCCCCTCTCTGAAATAAAAGAAAGATCCTGTTTTACCCTGTTTTGGCCTAGAGAGAGAAAATGTCTAGAGAGAGGTAATTCAAAATTGAGATATTTTTGGATATAAAAATCCTCCTAGTGTCTAAAATGATTTTCCCTGAAATAGAAATTCAAAAAGAACTTTCCAATGTGCAATTGAAATTAATTGAAAATAGGTATAAAGGACCAGATTTTTAGAAATTTTTAGATTATGGTCCAATTAAGGTTCTTATGGACCAATAAGATTAATCCAAATGTAGGGAGGAGATAAATTGAAGAATAAAAGAAAAACCTCCAAAAATGAGTAAATGCTCACATAAGATAAAGAGTTGACTGAGTACAAGGTTTATTAGTTAAAAACTAAGAGATATTTAGAGAAAATGATGCATTTTTGACACCTCAGTGTGGGGATCTCCCATTATGAAGGAGGTGCCTATTTCACATGTGTGGAGGAGTTTTAAACTAAAAAATAATGAGATATTTTCATCTCTCCTCTCTCCTGTTTCAACTAGATCCAAAAAGTAAGCTAAACTGACCCAAAAATGGTCAAAAATTGACCAAACTGATCTAAAAAATTCTAGAATCAGTTTGCTTGGTTAGAGGCTCACTTTTTCCTATAAATAGAAGCCTCCCCCTTTGTAAAAGCTTAATGGTATTTATGCACTGTTACTCTGCTCTCCTGTCCTGAGCCATTTACATTGAATTTTTTAATAATTCAATTATTTTTGGCCTAATCCTCTCCAAAGTGAATTGGTGGCCACTCTTGCTTCAAACAAGAGTAGAACCCTCAATCCCTCAAGCCAAAGAAGAGCTTACAAGCTCTATGTAAGTTAATTTTCTTACTTGTTTAATTTTAAATCTATGGTTTTCTTGATTTTTATGTTTTGCAGTAAATTGAATTTTAAAGAGACAGCTGAATCTGTGAAAAAGGCAATTTCATATTGGGTTTGTAAGTGGTGTGACTAGTTCTAAGTTTGTATGAATATCCGGTTAGGGGGCCTGGGAACTCTTTTCCCTGGTACCCGGGACAAAACCTAACCAAATTTTTAATTGGATCCCATCACACTACAGTGGTTGGGAGGTTGGCTAACCCACGGGACTGGATGGGGTTAGGCTGGACTAATGGATCCCTAAAATGAGACTCAATTCTGTTATGGTACAATAGATAAAGTAAATCCCGGATCAAAATTGTTCTATGGAAAAGAATCAATGGCTGTGCCTCTCAATGAGGAAAAAAGCGTTGGTCTCTATGATCCAAGTGCAATCTTTTCCTTGATTTGACTATGGGACTTATGGGTTCAGTCAGATCAGTTCAGTTAGTCAAGGCTTTTGACTACGTTAGAGTAAAAATATCCTGGAGGAATCGCCGGTGCTTTTCGGGCGAGGAAAGTTTTTCCGGGTTCAGTTTTGGAAGAACTGAGGGATTAGTCTCTTGTTCGGATATCCATGGGCGAGGCCCCGAGTGAGGGATCCTGCCCCGCGTAAGAAGTGCTACTTCTGCTGCTAGTACCCCTGAATTCGTTGTGCGGAGGGGAGAGGGATCTTTCAGATTAGCTTGGTCTATGTGCCTACACATGACAGCATGGCAGATTTATACACGAAGGCTCTATGAAAAATTTGAAGCTTTTCGTAAAGCTTTGGGCTTATTGCCTTTTAAGGATTGATCGGCCATACCTTGTACATGTTCACATCATCACTCCAGGGAGGATTTGTAGCATTATATGGTAGTGATGTGTGTGAACACACTTAGGACCACCGGGGCACTTTTTCCCTCACTAGGAGGTTTTTTCCCTTGTGCGTATGTATACCCTCCTATCTACTCATTTTGGGGTGTGTACTTATCTTTTGTATCTGGCACACATTTGTTCATTCTAATCTAGTGAGTTTGTGTGCTCTCAAGCTTCTCTATCTTGTGTGTGTGCATTGTTGTAATCCTAACCCTAATTCCAACAAAATTGCCTCTTAGATAAGGTGATACATGGGCCTTCTCACCTTATGCAAGATGACAAAAACGTGTAGCTTATTTTCCAACTGAAATTCCATCTCTCATGTAGATTAAGAAGATTTCACTCTATGCTACAAGATGATGAATTTTAGTAAGGTGAAACAATGTAGCTTATTTTCCAATTGAGTCCATCTCTTTCATGTAGATTAAGAAGATTTAACCTTGCAAAAATATGTTCCTATGTTCCCATTTACTATGGCAAATTTTAACATATTTTCAACAACTAAAGAAGGTTGAAATTCATGAAGGCTATTGATTGTTCACCATCCCTAAATTTTAGGGGCTCAAGATATCACTAAAAATGAACCTTTTGGAGTTGTTTCTTAGCAACATTAAAATGGCAATGGTATATAATCTCCCATGTTGACAACAAGTGACAAACCGGCATTGGTTCATTTTATTTTATAATGTAAAACATATAAATTATGGAATGTTAGAGTTTATTGGAAAGTATCTCAAGTATAGAATGTCATAGTTTATGGAATGCCACACTTTATTGAAAAGTATCTCAAGTATGGAATGCCATAGTTTATGGAATGTCACACATTATTGAAAAGTATCTCAAGTATGGAAAGTTTATGAATTGTCATATAAACTATGGAATGTCATAGTTTATTGAAAAGTATCTCAAGTATATATATTTCAATATTTTCTTATCATACAAGAACATTGAAGAAAACATTTGGACCTTTAATTAAACAAATATTTCCACAAATCGCAACCCATATTTGAAGAAATGATTATAAAAGAAGGGAAGAAAATAAGGGGTTTTCAAAAAGTTTGGACGTTTAACTAAACAAATATTTCCACAAATCGTAATTGATATTTGAAGTAATGATTATAAAAGATGGGAAGAAAACATTTGGACCTTTAATCAAACAAATATTTCTACAAATTGTAACCCATATTTGAAGTAATGATTATAAAAGAAGGGAAGAAAATGTGGGTTTAATATATTTTCCCTAAAATGTAGATAAATAGGTCTAATTTTAGCTCAATTAAGTAGTTAACAAATGAGGAGGATGCAAATATAAATATCTATAGTTGATTATTTAACAATCTAATAGGTTAAATGCTTCCATAAAAGCTCAATCAAGTAGTTGAGAAACAAAGGAGGAGGAGGCACATATAAATATCTATAGTTTATTATTTAACAATCTAATAGGTTAGACGCTTGCATAGAAGGTTATAGAGAGATTTCAACCATAACTTATAGATGGGCTAATGTTACATTTAGATTATATCCGCCAATATATTGACATTCTTTTATTACCCTTTGAGAAAGATAAACCATATGTTCTACATTTTCATATAAAGTGCCTTCTAGAATTTTAACTTGCTAGAAGAGCATGTGGATTTTGACTCTTTCTTTCACTAGTGGACTTTGACTCTTTCTTTCCATGAGGCTGGATTGTAGATGTGCAAGTGACAATTGAAGGGAAGGTGATGGGGATTCTTGAACGAGGGAAGGTGTGCAAGAATGCATTGTCTGTGATGTGATATTTATGGTCATGGGTGTGATGGGATATTCTTGCATGTTTTAGGTCATATTTCACTTGTGGTGATAAGAAGCTTTATATTATTGAAAAGATAGCTTTAGCTTCCCTCACCATGCATTCATATTCCTCCTTTGCTTATGTCATATTTGGGAATGCATGCCCTTCGTAACTTTTTTCTTGTTACAATGCATGAGCTTATAAAAAATGTGAATACCATTGAATCATGTAGCTATGCATTACTAAGATTGAGAAGAGAACTTGGGCAAACTCCATTGAGCCTTTGTTGTTTGTATGGTGTGAGCATGAATTAACAACGTGGGTCGCTATTGAGCCTTTGGTTCTTTTTCACAATGGATGGAGCCATTACGAAACCTCTACTTATAAACATGATACGAGGTGGGTAGCGATACCATGCATCCATACCAAAGAGACATAAGAGTAGTGGGGTTCCAACTTCCACCCTATGTTGGTAAGTGATGCACATCTAAAAGAAGAGTTTGAGAAATAAAGAAACGCATGCAAATGATGTGAAAGGACACGAGAAAGGAATGCAAATGATGTGAAAGGACACGAGAAAGGAATGAAGATTCTACATACATCATGGTACAAGTCCAATGACTTGAATTATCCAAAAACCAAACACTCTTGCCTTTACAACACATTATGCTACTTGGTCAAATCGGAGTTACTTAGAATGTGCCCTCAAATATATACATTCTACAATGTTATAAATGACATAAGGGGATATAAACCATGTGATTATCCTCTCTTGAATTTGAATATGTAGCCTCTCAATTATCCTCTCTTGCATTTGAATATGTAGCCTCTCGGTCCTCATCATAGGGGTGCCTCCTCTTGTGTGTGTGTGTCCTTATAACTCTTTTGGATAAGTACTTGTTGAAATTGTTTGAAGAAACTTAAGAGACAAAAATGGGTAGTGTATGTGTGTGTGCATGCCCACATGGATGGGTAATTCAATAAAATTTAGATAGAATATGGATCTATTTTTATATCCTTGTAGTATGAACTAAATTGAATCATATGCTTACTTTGCTTTCATTGGATGTAAAATTGTTTCTTACCTACTAGGTGAGGTGACTTCAGGCCAACTTGAGCATACCAAAAGATGAGGAAAGCCTAAGGGTCGATTCAAATGGGGGTGGCAAAAATGTGGGGCTTGTACACGGATTCCATAACAATTCACACACTAATGAAAATGTTGATAAGAATCTGAAAGTAGTTCCCATTATCAAATGACCATAGGCCAAGTGGTTAGATCCCTTGGTGGGTGTTGTTCAATCCCCACTAATTGCAAGTGAATCTTGTCCTTTTGTGGGGTGGCCTTCGCTTAGTCAACTTCTTGAGACCGGACAACTTTTCATAGGTGCGCATCAACACTATCTCCCACGGGGTCATAAAGACCAGGGATCAACGGTGCCACGCAAGCGGGGCCAACGAGAATCATCCGATCTTAGCCGGAGGACAACCACCGCCGGTCGATTGGACTGCTAGGGGGAGAGGGGGGATAAGCTTAAGGCCCAATGGCTAACTGTCCAGAGCATGAATGTAGGTGGGCGTGATGGGTCCGCAGCGACGACCAGGGTTTGAATCTTGCCTGGGCGCCCCGATGTCACCCGAGTTTACAAAAAGGTGCCGGAGCCTTCCCGTCGTTGATCCCATGCCTAGATGGGTCTTTATGAACTTGTTGGGAAATAGTGCTGAGGGTCCGACCTAGACTGTTAGCGAACCACGCACTAGTTGTAGACATTTTCCGCCGCCCGCGCTAGAGAGGAAATGTTGAAGGCCAAAGGAATGACAATGTGAATGGCAAAGGCGGGATAATAATGCAAGGGGCAGTATGAAGTGTGGAGTCATGGCATTGAGGAATTTAGGGTGAGTTGACCAACGAGACTATGAGCCCCATGTGAATGGAGCCCAACCGAGAGCAAAAAGCTGAAGATAATTTGCAGACAAGGGGAGGGGACAGTTGAATCAGTGTTGATCTAGAGTCTAGTACTATGAATGGGCACCATTGATGGGAGTCAGGCAGATTCCCTTCCCCTCCCCGAGTCGGCGAGTCCCCTCCCCTCCTTTCCTCTCCTTTACCTTGCAGCTCGGGTTTTAGGAATCATGATGGAAAGAGAGGATAAAAAGAAAAATGATGATGGGTGCCAGGTGGTTCATCATAATACTTTTGTATGGCTAACTCTTCATAATTTTTAGAAATTTTGGGAACATGGATCCTCCCAATTGCTTGGAAAATGCTTTTACTCATTTAGGAATCTGGGAAAATTTGGTGGGTTGCAAGTTACAAGGGAAACATGGCCACACTTTAGTATGGGAAGACAGGTATTTGTCGGGAATTGGCCCAACAAATGGCCATCTGAGTTTTGGAAGAACAGGATTAAAAAAACAACTCTTTGGCCTGACCCAATGAGTCATTGGCCCAATTTCTGCTAAACTAGGGATTTAAAAAGATGGATTATGGCTAATTACTCCAGATTGGGTTCTCAACACTCATCACAGATGATGTAGAAAGTGATGAAGGGAATAATCAAGGTATTCAAAAGAATTTCTCCTAAATCTGAAGCTTAAGGAAGCCAGTTGCCTTGATTGTGCACAATGATGAGGGGGGTAGCTTGGATTATAATCCAAGGTTTTGGTAGGAGGTGGTGGTGATGATGATGCCATGATAATGATGATGATGGTGGTGATGCTGGTGATGATGGTGCTGTTTGCCTCACCCCACTACTAGTGGCAAGTGCCTCAGGGTATGAGAGAGAACTTAGAAGGGGAAGGTGCTACAGTCTACAGACAGGGATTGGGGGGAGTACATCAAGGTCCACCAGGATTTCATGTCCTCATATTGTCAGCTTTTACATTAATCCTGTCTGAGTCTGTCTCCCACCTGTTCCTCCCTTCTGAGTTCTCTCTCTCCCACCTGTTCCTTCTGAGTCTGTCTCTCACGTGTTCCTCCCTTCTGAGCTCTCTCTCTCACCTTCTCCAGCCCCTACCATAGCAGCAAAGGCAACAGTTGAACAGACCCATTTGAGAGCTGATTTTGCTTGAGATTTCCTATGCTTGAGCACACCTTAGACAGTTCAACCTCTCCAGCTTTAGTAACCCTGGTTACCCTTTACCCCTAGTTAAGCTGATTCCAGAGATGAGTACCCAAATCTGAGAGGCTTATAACCTTATGCCCAAACCATAAACCCCAAAGCAAAATTTCAACCTGGCCATGTTTTGGAGCTTCGTAAGAAGCAAGAATTCTACTTAATCACCCTCTTCCTTGGCAAATTTCAGAGCTTTTCTTTGAACAGGAACCCTCCTCACAGCTTTGAGAGAGCATCATTACTGTGCGTTGGTATAGGGAAATCCTCCTCGAGCAAATGCAGGAAGCGAAAATCCATCAAGGGTCTCCTTTACCATATTCTAGAGCTTGAAGACAGGGAACCCGCAAATTTCAGACCTTTGAAGCAGCAGAAAACCAAGCAAGATTCCTGATTGGGAAAATCTTGGAGCTTGGCCAAGCTGGGGAAGAAGCAGAAAACCTAATGAAGAATATCTCAGCCCTAGGTGAGAGCGAGCCCTAAAGAGGAAAGAATAAGCAGAAATCTTATCTCACAGAGCTTGGGAGGAAATAGAAACCCTGGTTCAAAGAGCTTGGAAACCCTAGTTCTACAGTTTTTCTTGCGCTAGAATGCTCTCCAAGAGGAGAAACTCATCCTCTGCCATCAGCCCAGTTGGGGACTTCTTAGCTCCACTGTGGGAAGGGCCTACACCAGATGCATACCAAGACAATGGCAGTAGGCACAGCAAGAAGGAGAGATCCTGTGGAGGTATGCTCCACTGGGTGAAAGAGCAGGTTGAGAGAAGCTACAAATTGCCTCGGCTCTTACTTGCCAACAAAAGAGCTGACCCAAAGCTGCTTCTCGGAGTTCTCGGCTGCCCCTTGGCTCCCTTCACTGTCTCCAACGATCACCTGCCACTGTGTCACCTGTCAACCAAAGACATACCCATTGTAAGATCTCCAATCTTCCTCTCCAGTTTTCTCAAATTCTGGTCTGTTCTTGCAATGCAAGCTCAAAGATGAGTGTTCTTTTGAGCAGCAGATCTTGTCCTCATTTGAGGTCCATGCTAAAGCTTTATGATTATGTTGGATGATGTATTTTTGTTGCTAAATGTGCCCTTAGCTTTCTCATGTTATTGTTATTTACATTAGCATTTATCATCCCCACTTCATTTCTGGAAGCTACCCACATGAAGCTAACACAGAGTAACTCGAGGATGCTTACGGCAACACATAGAACGCATCAGATGTCATAATCTGTAGTCATAGTAGATTTTCAGCAATTCCCATGCTCTAGCCTTCTTTCCCAGATTACCTCCATATAACTCAAGCAGAAGCTTCCCCCATAGTCCCACATCAGAGTGCTTATAGTCATAGTAGATTTTCTGCAATTCCCATGCACTAGGCCTTCTTTCCCAGATTACTTCCATAGAACTCAAGCAGAAGCTTCCAACATCAGATTGCTTAAGCTCACATATAAAGCCACATGAAAGCCACACAACTCAGACATCATAAGCTCAAACAGTGTGATTAAGCTACTCAAATTTATTCTTAGGCTTTATCATGGTCTAGCCTTCTTTCTCACTCAGTGAGTGGGTTAATGCAACTATTATTAACTGGGTTGATGCAATATCACCAAGTTTAGCTTGTCATACCAGTTCATAGTGTACAAGCTCCCAAAACAGGGCCACAAAGCTTCACCCGTCCAGTCACCCTTTATGTGCTGACTCGCAAGAACTTTTTACGAGTTTCCGAAGACTTCTGCGGTTCCGAGCCCTGAATCTTTTGAATGATGGGCCTTCTGTAGGTCTTCAAGATTGTTTTATGCAAGCTGTTACTTCAGTACATCCCTCTTCTTTTGACACAGAACTGCCCAGTTACATAAACCTGCTTCGTTTGTTGGCAGGAAACTTCTTGTGCACAATACATCATCCAACAGTATATTGCTGCCACTGGAGGCCTCAAGCTCTTAAGCTCAATCAAGAACTTATATACCAGAGGCAAAGTCAGAATGCTTACTACCGAATTCGAGACAGCTACCCGAATTGCGAAGAATCCAATTAAAGCAGCAGAGAATGGGTGGTTTGTCTTGTGGCAAATGATGCCTGACAAGTGGCATGTGGAGCTGGAAATTGAGGGCAATACAGTGCAAGCTGGGAGCAATGGCAAGTTAGTGTGGAGGTATACATCATGGCTTGGTGCCCATGCAGCAAATGGCCCTGTAAGGCCTTTACGCCGAGCCGTTCAGGTTTGATAATCGCCCAAACCTTGTTTGAATAGATCTATATCATCAAGTCATAGACTCTGCTTGTAATGAGGCTGAGTATAGATGGTGAAGAGCTGTTTTTGTGCTTTGAAACTAGGGACTTGATCCGATAACTACTGCAAACTTGTTCATCAATGCTCAGTGCATTGGGGAGAAAAAGATCGGTGATGTAGATTGCTTTGTCCTCAAGATTTCAGCTGACCCAGCTACACTGAGGTCAAGAAGTGATGGCCCTACTCAAATAATACGGCATGTAGTCTATGGATACTTCAGTCAGAGAACAGGTTTGCTTGTTTTTGTGGAAGACTCACATCTGACAAGGATTCAGGCCAATGGGGCTGAAGCTGTCTACTGGGAAACTACAATTGAATCCTCTGTACAAGACTATCGGCTAGTGGATGGTGTAAATATAGCTCACACTGGGCACTCAGTTGTCACTTTGTTCAGGTTTGGGGAGGAAGCCATGGGACATACAAGAACTAGGATGGAGGAAATGTGGGCAATAGAGGAAGTTGCATTCAATGTTGAAGGCCTTTCCATGGACTGCTTTTTACCTCCATCTGAAGTTGGAAAACGCATACCGAAAAAGGGGGGAATTTACAGTAGTAGGCAAAACATACACACAGCTCTTGATGCGTGTGGAAAAAAACAAAACACTAAGGAAGAAAGGAGAGGAGGGAAACCCTTTGAAAGCTTGACAAAATGAGGGCACACATCCCCCCCACATAGAAAAAGACACTGAACATGCACTACACTAACTCAAAGGGTTTTAGGAAGGCTTTGAGGAAGGTTGATATTGCTTTTGCAATGCATTGACAATTCCGAGGATTGTCTCATGCCTGGAAAGAGTGTCATCTCGAGGGCGGAGCCTCTCTACTGGACTGTGACAGAGGGGATCAGATAGAGGTTTAGGAGGCCCCTTTCCCCTGGGCTTGCTATCGATTTATTTTGTCAGAGTCTAGTAGAGAGGCTCCACCCTAGAGATGACTCTCTTTCTAGGCATGAGACAATCCTTGTGGCTCCTTGGAATGCTCCGCCCTTGAGATGACTCTCTTTCCAGGCATGAGACAATCCTTGTGGCTCCTCGGAATGCTAGAAGGCTCTTTTTACATCTGGATGCTAGCCTCCCCTCTTTGGAGGTTAGGAGGCAAGTGTTGACACTCAAAGTAGGACGGTTGGGAGGCAAGTGTGACACTCAAAGTAGGACCCTAGTGTGGCTTTCTACTTTTGTATTAGCAATGTAGCCTCCCAGAGCCGCCAGTCATGGAGGAAGCACCCCTATTGTGTTCCTTTTAATGTTGTTGCAATGTTAGTACTATGCCTTGTAGGCATATCCCTGTTTAACAAACAGAAGGGAGGGTGGGGGGACTCTGTATTTTAGATTTTGTATTTTACTTTTTAAAAAATTGAGTTAGGATGTAAAAGGAGCTAGCCTTATCAAGTTAAGCAATGGTCACATGGCATAGTTAATTGTCAATGTGATAACTCTAGCATGTGACCAAAGTTTAGTCATGATAAAGAGTCCTGTCAAAACTAGAATGCTTGGGTAATCGTGTATGTGGTTTCATGTGTATGTACAATACAAGGAAGGAAGATGCAAAGATTTAAGAGTATTTTCAAAGTAAGTTAACACATTTTTTGAGGCAGGATTAGTCAATGTTAAAAGAAATTTAATGCTTTGGGCTCTAAACATTATGTTGCAAGTCTTGTAATTGATCCATATTCACACGACAACACTTAAGATTGGCGATTAATTGAACTTAAGTAAAATGGATTTTGATTGCTCTCATCAACACAGAACAAAGGATGCCATCAAAAGTGCGGCATCTAGGGTGACTTTAGGTAACTAAGATTTGAGGAACCTTTATCCAAGGGCTGCATAGCCTTGTTGCAAGCATGAGGAGAAGGGTAGCAACCAAAGACAAGCCGCAAGATGAGGGTAGCGAGAGAGAGAGAGAGGACGAGGTGCAAGGTTAGCAACATAACAACAACAATTTTAGAAAGTAAGTGCTTGTTAATTGCTTTGCTAAGCAAGATTTTGATCTTCAAACAACATGCCTCTATATTCATTTACTCGTTCTTGCGTTATTCATCTATTGATATCTAATCGAGCTAACGCCCCTCCTCCACGTGTCATTTTTTTTTGAGGTTTCCATGTGAGATCTAGCTTCTACGAATCCTCTCTCTTTTCAAATTCTCTACCAACCTCTTTAATGATACGTCCCCTCTTTACCAACCTCTTTAATGATACGTCCTCGCGTGCCAATTCATCTTCTGAGAGACCCGTTTTTAGAGAACCGTTTGTCCTCTCTCTTTTCAAGGCTGGCTGCACTGTTGGCACCCAAGTCTCGCCCAGATACATTGTTGTTTTTGGAATGGCCGCTTGAATGCTTGGAGCTCTCTATGGAGTCGGCCTCTCTTGCAATAAGATGTGCAAACGGATCACCCCTTTCATGATGCGAGGAGGATGGATCAAGCTGTCTAATGGAGTGCCCGGGAATGGGATGTTGGGGCAACGATAAGGCCAAGCTCACGGATGTGGTGTGCGGCAACGATGAGAAGGAGGTGCAGGAGTGGCTGAAAGAGATCATGGCGGCTAGGATGCTTGGGCCTCAATTCGACGGAGGGTGACACCATGCTGTCCGTGTCCCTTTCTGGCGAGGTGATGGTCCGTGTCCCTTTCTGGCGAGGTGGCCGGTGCTGCAGGGCCGCAACGATAAGGCCAAGAAGGTCCTGACAGACGTCGTGTGCGCTCCACGATGAAAATTGATTATGGCGAACTGTGCGGAGGGCAGTCTATTGCACGAGAAAACGCGTAGTGCCCTATTCCAAAGGTATGCAGGCTCTGGTCGGGCGGCCTGGCCTCAACGGGCCAGCCTCCCGGCCCAGTGTAGCATGCAGAGCAAGATGTGCTACGGCCTCAACACGCCAGCCTCTCGGCCCAGTGTAGCGTGCAGAGCAAGATGTGCTACCGCCTCAACACGCCAGCCTCTCGGCCCAGTGTAGCGTGCAGAGCAAGATGCGCTACCACCTTTTGCGCTCAGTTTTGAATGTGTACTTCACGGGTGCGGACTCCACGTTCCGTCAACAGCGCCACCAACAAACAACCGTGGCACTGGTAGCGGGTGCCATGTTGGGACTGGCAAGCGACCGACCGAACGACGACGGCGTCTGTTGTGCCGCGGAGGAGGTGTTTATAGAAAGGCAAGGTTTGCCGACGACCCCTGACACTCTTTTGGTTTGTTAATTTTGGATTTCTATTTTTTTTTGCGGATGACTACTGAATGGAAGTAAGCCGTGACAGCCGGGTTAGTGTTGCGGAGGTTTACGTACTTAATCACGGCTTAATTGTGGGATCATTGGTGGAAGAGGCGAATTATGTGCATGCGAAGGGCCTCAAGCCGACGTCGGTTAAAGTCCTATTTTAACACCAGCTTAGATGGAAATACATTTGCGATAGCATAATATAATACGATAGTTGGTTCATGCGCATATGCAATAACGGTATAGTGGTTCCCAATAGTTACCAAACATGCAAAGGGAAACCGGGCTCATTGGGCAATGAGTATAAGGATGTTGCGACCTTTGCTTCCTGGGTGAGTATCCGCATCTTCTTTAACAACATTTTTATACAATTTTTTTAATAAAAAAAGCACTCTCTTATTTTACAATGCTTTGTTAAAAATTCATGCATGACTCCTTTCATTTTTTATGTAAAAGAGAAAAACCATTTTCAACATTATTTATATGCATGAAGGATCTGGACTATCTCAAGTATGATAATTGCAACAACAATGGCACAACTCCTAAAGTGAGGTGAGCTTTGTTAATGAAGTCGATGAGTGTCGAAAATCTCTTACTATGTAGTACAATCTTAATATAATCTTTGATTAGTTTGGAATATATATTTCTTAGTATATAAACTTCTCCTTGCCAATAGATTCTCGGTGATGGAAAAGGCTCTGTTGAGTATCAACCATGTCATCTTTTATTCGCTTTGTGAGAACCATGTACACATATATGTGCAAATATATACTCTATATATCTACTTATATGCATTTACATAAGGATAAGTTAAATATGCATATCCATGTATGTAAACTTGATTGCTTCTATGTATGGGTATATATGGATAGTTATGTGTATGTACACACACATATGAATGTGTATATATATATATATATATATATATATATATATATATATATATGTGAACATATATATTTATAAAAACATAAATATATGTATATATTGTTGTCATATATATAGGCAGTGATATGTGTGAACACACTTAGGATCGTCTGGGTATTTTTTTTCTTTAGGAGGTTTTTTTTCCCAGCTTCTATATACGTCCATTATTTTAGGGTTAACCAATCTTTGTATATTCACACAATCTAATACACTATGTGTTGTATGTATTCTTGCTTCTTCTTCTCCAAGCTTTGTGTGTTTTCTTGTAACCCTGATTTCAACAATTGGTATCAAAGCAGGCATCGGTTCTCAGGGTTACGTCGCTAGTACCTTTCGACACACGTTTTTTGATTGAGAAATTTCGACAGTGTAGTTTTTTGTAAAACAGGTATATGTATTCTATTGTGGAGCAAATTACATAGCACGAGTTGTTTTCTGTTCAATCTTTGCTTCATCACAGGTAGCTTTTGCATAAGTTTCAGTTAGTGGGAGCCATGGTTGATAACAGCAATGATGTATTTTGTATGTTGTCTGCTGATGATAAATTGGATGGGCACAGCAACTACTCACTTGGGCATATATAATGCAACATGTTCTGGTTGCAAAAGGAGTGTGGAACATTGTGCAGGATATGGATGTACGTCTAGGTTTGGTGGATGTAGGATCTGTTGAGGATGTTGTAGGTTCTAGCAGTTCTATTGTTGTTTTATCCACTGCTGAACAAACTCGTTGGGATGGTAAAGATGCGTAGGCTCATGTCTTGATTGTACTTTTTTGTCAAACGTAACATCACTCCATATATTCGTTCAATTAAAACAACAAAACAGGCTTGGAATATTCTAGTTGGTTTATATGCAGGTCGTAACGAGATAAAAATCATTTACTTACGTAAAGAGCTAGAATCGAAGATTATGCAAGAAGATGATGATATGAATGTTTTTCTTGCTGAGATTAAAGATCTCAAAGAACAGTTGATTTTTGTAGGTGAGATTATTCTTGATCATTCTCTTGTGCAGACTGTTCTTGATGTTTTACCTGAGTTATATCAAACTTTTGTTTTTACGTGGAGACTTGTTATTGAGGACAGACCTGATGTTGTCAAGTATGATACTTTAGTCAACAAGCTCTTGCAAGAAGCGCAGTCCAGGTAAAATAGAGCTAGGCAGCGTACAGTTGATCAGGCATTTGTTGCTGTCTAGCAGAGAAGAAGTGGTAAGGCAGTCCTTTTCATTGTTTCTTCTCTTATTAGTAGGTCTGCAATTTCTTCTCTTTTCACAGGTAGCAATAATAGGTTTGAGAAGGCTCTTGATAAAGGCAAGAAAAAAATCAGGTGCAACCATTGGCTAAAGAGGTAAAGAAAGAGTCAAATGCAATCACAATAGCAGATGCTTTTATAAATGCAGATTTTGTAAATGTTGTGCAGAATACAGAATGGACGTTTAGTGTTTATTGCTAATATGATCTATTTGTACATGATGCATGTTTGGCAGTTTTTGTTGACTCTGATGTATGGTATTTTGACAGTGGTGTTATAAAGCACATTACCTCGCATCATGATATGTTCACTTGTCTTGAGGTTGTCTCTAATGAGAATATTGTCACATGTGTTAATAATGCTTCTTACCTAGTGAAGGACATTGGTAAAATTATGTTTACTGCTGTGCAAATGGCAGTGCTTTCACACTTTCAAATGCTTTGTATGTGCCAGGGATACAGAAGAATCTATTGTCTGTCTCTACGCTTGCTAGACTTGGGCTTGTAGTCAAATTTGTGGGATGACAGATGTACTGTTCATGATTTGACTTCTGGTGATACGATTATTGCATCTGGTACCTTGTTTCGTGGGTTGTATAGGCTCAATCCTTATGACAAGTGTGGAAGATTTAGCAAATGCAGTTTCTGATAAAAAGGTCGTTTCAAATGCAAAACTATGGCATGCTCGATTTGGTCATCTGAATTTTGTTAGTTTGCTGCGTTAGCAGAAATTTGATATGGTTGCTTCATTGCCCTCTCTTGAGGCACCATTAAAACATGTTTGTGAAGGCTGTATTTTGGGCAAAATGCAGCGTTTTGCGTATTCAAAGGATGGTTCTGTGCAGACCACTCGGTAAATTGCAAAACTTGTACATAGTGATGTATGTGGACTCATGCAAACTCCATCATTTGATAAACACTTGTACTTCGTGACTTTCATTGATGATTACTCAAGGCATGTATGAGTATATCCACTGAAGACAAAGTCCGAAGGGTTTTTGTGCTTCAAATAGTTTTTTCTTATGTGGTTGAAAATGTATCCAATTGTACTGTGGGCACCCTCCGTTATGATCGAGTGGGGGAGTACATGTCTAAAGAGTTTGATGAATTTTTGGCTAGTCTCATGGCTAGTCTCGTGGGATAAAACACCAATGTACAGTGCCGTATACCCCTCAGCAAAATGGTGTTGCTGAGAGAAAAAACAGGTCACTTATGGAGATGACACGATGTATGGTCAAGAGCCAACCTTTGCCACATGCGTTTTAGCTTGAGGTTGTCATGTGTGCTGCATATGTACTCAACATGTGTCCCACTAAGGCCTTGCAGTCTGTTACTCCATACGAAGCTTGGCATGGTAGCAGGAAGCCTTCTATTGGTCACTTGCGTGTCTTTGGTTGCTTGGCCTATGCTTTAGTGCCTATGCAACAACGTAAAAAATTAGATGATAAGGCTGTCAAATGCATTTTTGTTGGTTACAGTGTTGAGAGCAAGGGTTACGGATTGTATCATCCGCAGTCAAAGCGTATCTTGATTAGTTGAGATGTTTTTGTGGAAGATGCTGTGCAGCCTTTGTTATCATGTACCAAAGAGATAGGTGTAAGCTCACGAGATGTATTTGATACGTTGTTACCTCTGTTTATAGGTGGGAATTCAAATGTAAGTCTTAATGAGGTAAATATTCAACCTATGCAGATTTCAAACGACATCATAGATCAGCCTATTTCTGATGTAGATTTACAGGATGTAATTTATGGATAGGGATGAAAATGAGTAGGCTAGAGGTACGCCTAAATGGTTGGTGCAAACCTTGCGTGATAGTAAAATTGATGCACCTATGTCTAGTCGTACTCGTTCAGGTTTTCAGCATGCCTCTTATGCATCAGATTGTTATGCTTTGCCTGTGTCTAGTATGTGTGAAGAGAAAGAATCTCTTTCATTTGATGAGGCACAAAAATCAAAAAATTGATTGGCTGTAATGCAAAGTGAATATGATGCTATAATGAAGAATGGTACATGGTCTTTGTGTGATTTGCCTATTAGTAAAAAGGTCATTGGATGTAAGTGGGATTTTAAGTTGAAATGAAATCCAGATGGTAGTGTTGATCGCTATAAGGCTAGACTTGTTGCAAAGGGTTATGCTCAAGAAAAGAGCATTGATTTTGATGAGACTTTTGCTCCCACTTGTCATATGACTACCATTTGTAGCATTTGTGCATTGGCAGCTCATAATGGTTGGAATGTACATCAGTTGGACATAAAGACTGCGTTCTTGAATGGAGATTTGCATGAGGAGGTATATCGCAGCCTCGTGGTTTTGTTCAAAGAGGGCAGGAAAACAAAGTGTGTAGGTTGAAAAAGGCTTTGTATGGTTTAAAGCAAGCTCCACGAGCTTGGTATGAAAAGATACATGCATATTTGACTGCACATGGTTTTCAGAATAGTCCACCAGAAAGCACTTTGTATGTTAAACGTATGGATGATGTACATCTAATCATTGCTCTCTATGTCGATGACATGCTGCTCACAGGACCAAATGAGTCATATTGTTGATTTTAAGGCTGGTTTGAATGCCTCTTTGAGATATCAGATTTGGGACATTTGCATCATTATTTGGGGATACAATTTAAGCAGTGTGATGGAGGTATTGCTTTGTGTCAGACAAAGTATATTGAGACATTGTTGCGGAGATTTGGTCTTGAAGACTGCAAGCCTATCGCTACTCCAATGGAGACAGGTTTGAAGTTGAGTCTTCATGATGCTGGAGATCACTTTGATGTCACACTTTATCAGCTGTTGGTTGCCTCATTCATGTATGTATTACGAGGTCGGACATTCAGTTTGCAGTCTCACAGGTGAGCAGGTTTATGTATAGCCCAGGGTCTCAGCATTGGAAGGCAGTTAAACGCATCTTTCGCTACTTGAGTGGCACCATACATCTTGGGCTGCTTTATTCCAAGGGGAGATTGTTGCCGCCAGATTAATATGCTTTTTCGGACTCAGATTGGACTGGTTGCTATGACACACAAGAGTGTCCACAAGTGGTTTTTGTTTCATGCTCGATAGCTCATGCATATCTTGGTTGAGCAAGAAGCAACCTATTGTAGTCACTTCTAGTTGTGAAGCTCAGTACAGGGCAGCTTTCATAGTTATGGTTGAGTGTGTGTGGCTCAGACGGCTTATGGCTGACTTGGGTGTTGGACAGGAGTCTGCCACCTCTATCTACACTGACAGTCAGAGCGCATTGGCAGTTGCGAGAAACCCAATTTTTAATGCTCGCATAAAACACATTGAGGTGCATTATGACTATGTCAGGGAGAGACTCTCAACAAGAGAGATCATCTTGGCATATGTGCCAATACAGGACAACCTCGTCGATCTTTTCACAAAGGCACTTCCTCATGAGAAGTTTGAAGCTTTTCGCAAAGCTTTGGGCTTGCTCCCCTTTGTGGATTGATCTACTTCGGGCATGGCACTTTCCTATACATGAGTGTTAGCTCTCGTTCACACCATCATGTCAGAATATGCAGCGGAAATGATAACTTAACTTGGGTAGACAAGAGCAAGTAGATTGCAAAAAATAATCAGCACAAGAAACACAGAGAGATAGGTGTGTAAACTCTTCTCTATACACAAGATCCCAGAAATACTGAATGAGAAAGTGGTGGGGGCTGAGGGGCAATATATACAACTCCTAGAGGGCAGTCGGCCAGCAGCAGCAGAGAGTGCCCACGACTGGAGAAAAATCCCACGACTGCATAAATGCAGTCGGCCAGCATCCTGATGCCCAGGACTGATGAAAAAGCAGTCGGTCAGCAGCCCTGATGCCCACGCCTGAAGAAGATCTAGTCGGCCAGCATTGGGGTGCTCCTGGCATCATCTGGCAGCCCTCCCACCACTAGAAAAGAATGGAAAAAATAGGAAAAAAATATGGGGAGTGTGGAAAAATGATATACGGGCGGGCACACCCACAACAGAGGCCCTGGTGTATACAAATAGACAGGATATGACTTCTAACACCCCCTCTCAGCTCCTAGCTGTGAAACCAACCCAAGGGAGCTAGAGTGCCGCCTGAGCGTAGCCTGACGTAGAGACTCCGTGAAGAGGTTCGCCGCATTGTCCTCCGTCGAACAATAAAGTAGCAAGATGTCACCCGCCAAGATCTTCTCACGTATAAAGTGATACTGTATCTCTATATGCTTGGTCCGGGCATGGAAAACCGCGTTCCGAGCAATAGCTATACAACTCTGGTTATCGCACTGGATGACTGTGGGCTCCCTCTGTGGAAACCCAATCTCGCCTAGTAGCCTCCGCAGCCATACAACCTCACAAGCAGCACCACAAGCAGCCCGATACTCTGTCTCTGCCGAAGAAAGGGCAATAGTTGGCTGCTTCTTGCTGCTCCAAGAATTTGCTCCTGGGCCGAGGGTAAAAGTGTATCCTGAAGTAGATCTCCTCGTGTCTGGATCTCCTCCCCAATCTGAGTCACTCCAACCTTGGAGCTTGACTCCATTCCCTCCTGTGTAAAAGAGTCCCAGATCCTTCGTACTCTGCAGATACTGCAAGATCTGCAATCCTGCGTCCCAATGAGTCTTCAATGGCGTCTGCATAAAAGAGCTCAACAGCCCCACGGAGAAGCTCAAGTCCAATCTGGTGTTCAGCAACCAGATCAATGAACCAACCAACTTCCGGTACTGCGAGGCATCAACTGGCTCACAAGGATCTGTAACGGTTAACTTTGTGTTCGGGTCCATCGGCGAAGTAATAGGCTTGCAGTTCTCCATCCCAAAGGCCTCAAGCAACTCATGAACATACCGCTGCTAAGAGACGAAAAACCCCCTCTGGGTCTGCCAGATCTCCAATCCCAAGAAGAAGTGGAGTAAGCCTAAGTTGGTCATCTCAAACTCCTTTGACAAGGCAGCCTTCGTCACTCCAATGTGCTCCACATGACCGCCGGTGAGAATGAGATTATCCACATCAAGGATGATAAGTGTGACCATGCCGCTTTCCCGAAAGAGATACAGGTTCGGATCTGCAACCGATCTCTTAAATCCAGTCCGAATAAAGAAGGAATCAATCTTCTGATTCCAAGCCCTAGAGGAGCCTGTTTAAGACCATACAAGGCCTTACGTAACCTGTAAACCATTCCTTCCAATCCTGGAACAATAAAGCCTGGAGGTTGCTCAACGTACACCTCCTCCTGCAGGTCACCATTAAGGAACGCAGATTTTACATCCATCTGGTACACGGGCCACCTCTGAGAAGAAGCAAGGGCAAGAACGGTCTGAATCGTGGTCATCCGTGTTGTCGGTGCAAAGGTATCCTCGTAGTCAATGCCTGGCCGCTGAGCATAACCTTTAGCCACAAGCCTGGCTTTGTGTTTGTCCACCGACCCATCAGACGCGTACTTGGTCTTAAAGACCCATTTGACACCTTCGACGGCCTCGGTACCAACTCCCAAGTGATGTTCTTCTCGATGGCATCAAGTTCCACCTGCATGGCTTTCCTCCAAGTATCCTGTGAGGGGGCTTCCTTTACGGAAGGGCTCTTTGTCCCGCATGATACGAGACATCAAAGCATAGTTCACCTGAAGAAGCTCCGCTATGTTGCTTTTATCTCGAACTCGATGTGATCTTCGAGGGCCGTCCTCTGTGGTCCACTCAGAGGGTAGCTCCGTGACACCTGACTCTCGAAGGGTGTCTAACAACCACCTAGGTACTCGAACAGATCGTGGAGCCTCCTGTGATCGCGGGGGCTCAACTCCAGCTGGCTCAACCTCCTGTGATTGACTGAGGTGGATCAATTGGAGTAGTAGACTAGGAATCATCATCAGACTCCTCTGGATCTCCAAGAAGTGGCGGCTCCTCGACAGTGGATGCTGGAACATGCTCGTCAAAGACCACATCCCGGCTGACAACAATCTCGTTCCTCTCTGGATCATACAACCTGTATCCCTTGGAAAGAGAGTTATACCCCACAAATACCAGCTTGCGGGACTTGGAGTCAAGCTTCCCCCTCTGCTTCTTCGGAATATGTACATACGCGTCACTCCCAAAGACACGGAAGTGCGAGACATCGGGTTTCCTGCCAAAATATGCCTCAAATGGAGTCATATGGGGTACAGAAGTCGTCGGAGAGCGGTTAATGGTATGGACAGCCGTTGCCACAGCCTCACCCCAAAGTGGACGAGGAAGATCACGATGCTCCAGCATGGTCCTCGCCATCTCTACCACAGTCCTGTTCTTACGTTCAATAACTCCATTCTATTGGCCAATTCCCTCTTGATGCCATGATCTGCACAAAATCGGAAAAATATAGTCGAGGAGAATTCACCTCCTTTGTCAGCCCTGAGAGTCTTGACCTGAAATCCATACTCTTTCTCCACCATCACGTGCCAATCCTTGAACCGAGCAAAAGCCTGGTCCTTCTGGGAAAGAAAGTAGACCCACGTGAATCTGGTACAATCATCAACAAGCAGCATGAAGTAGAGAGATCCTCCCAAGGATGGTATCTGCTATGGTCCACACAAGTCAGTGTGAATCAACTCCAATGGTTTCGAAGCCCGCCTGGAAGCCTGCTTTGGAAAGGATTCCCTGTGCTGCTTACCACGTATGCAAGAACTGCAGCGTCCTTGCCTATTACCAACATCTGGCAAGCCAACCACCATTTGCTCTCGGAAGGCGCGCCGCAAAGCATCCACATTTAAGTGGCCAAAACGAAAGTGCCACAAATCTCCGACCTGAGAACCTGTCAATGAGAGTGCAGAGAGCTTGTAGATGCCATTCTCCACACCGCCTTCCCAAACAACTTTGCCTGTCTCACGGTCCCTTAGAGCAGCTGAATGCTCCTCAAATTCCACCCGAAAGCCAGTCTTGCATACCTCATGCACTGACAGAAGATGAAAACCCAGAGTAGGGACATAAAGAACACGGGAAGCATGCTTGCCCCCCTTGCCGTCGGGAATAATCTCCATCCCGACCCTCACTATGAATCGGAATAGTGGAGTTATCGCCAATAAAGATACGACCTGACTGCCGTTTCAGATCCAGAAAGCAGTCACGGGATGGAGTCATGTGCCTGGAAGCACCAATGTCGAGAATCCATTCCCGGGTATCCTTCGCGGTGAAGCCAACTGCCTCCTCGCTCGAAGATGATGAAGCATCGGAGTCCACCATCTCCAAGTGCACAAATGCCGGAGTCTTCGCAGCTGAGGTTGAGGAATCAGCACTCTTCCCTGTCCGCTTTGGGCACTTCCTCCAGTAGTGGCCTTTCTCGCCACAATCATTACAAGATCTTTCGGCCTTCAGCTTCTCTCGTTCTGGATCAGGCTTCTTCTCAGAAGACTTCTCTGGTGAAGCCTTCCCTTTGCCCTTGTTGGTATTACGGCCTTTCGACCGTTGGCCAGTTAAGGCCTCCGAACCTCCGCCGTGAGGAGGGTTCGTGAAACGTTCCTCCTGGTCCAAGACCATTGGCACAAGCTCCTCCCAAGTAATGGTGCTGAGCCTGCCACTCGTGATCAACGAGGATTAGAAAGCAGAATACTGACCAGGCAAGTGGGAAAGTAATGTGATGGCCATATCTTTGGATGATATCTCTTTCCCAGCTTGAAGGACTTCCTGCTGAAGGGCCTGTAGCTTGTTAATGTGTTCCCGCATCGTCGAGGACTTTGCAGGGTTCATAACCCGCATCTGCACTTCCAAGGATATCCGCTTCATAGGTGACACCCTGTTATACAAAGAAGCCAAGTGCTCCCATATGCCTCTCGCCAGCGTCATGTGCTTCACATGGTTGATCACCTGTGGTGTGCAATTGAGGAAAATAAACGACCGGACCCTGGCGTTGACACGATCCCACATGTGTGCCTGTGCCTCGCGGTCCTTCCTCGTCGATAATAACTCCCCTTCCTCAGCTTCCGACCGTGGCACCCCGATGATAATAAAATCAGCAAGGTCATATGACTCCAGAACTGACTCCATCATGACCTTCCAGATGCCGTAATTGGACCCGTCCAACTGACGATCCACTCGGAACGTGGGGAGAGTCGGAATCTTCACATGCTTCTCAGCCATCTCTAGTAAATCTGCCATCGCGGAGAGTAACTTGAAAGGGTGGGTGGGTGCGCGGAGAGTAACTTGAAAGGGTGGGTGGGTGGGAAAAAAAAATCTAAAAATCTGCAAGTGGCTGTTCAGCACCTTTGCCCGCCTTCCTCTTACACCTTCTCTTCCCGTTCAGCCCGAAACAGTCCACCAATCAGCAACCTGTTGCTCCCCCTCTTGCTCAGAAAAACACCCAAGATCTGCTAGAGCCTAGGGCTCTGATACCATGTCAGAATATGCAGCAGAAATGATAACCAAACTTGGGTAGACAAGAGCAAGTAGACTGCAGAAAATAATCAGCACAAGAAACACAGAGAGATAGGTGTGTAAACTCTTCTCTATACACAAGATCCCGGAAATACTGAATGAGAAAGTGTTATGAAAGCTTGTTGGAGATACCTGCAAGGTTGGGGGTTCTCCAAGAAATGGGTCATACCATGGGCGAGGCTTACATGGTCCCCCCATCCAGAGATGTACTTGGATGGTGCAAGTGTTTATGTGTCTCATGATATGCGAGAAGTGAAAACAATGTGATGCTCGTAGTGAAATATGGAGGTGGTGTGCATGGACAATGGTCTAAATGTGTGCTTGTGTGTGTACACTTCTCCAACTCAACTGCTTTCTTCGACTCTTGTAGTTACTTTCTTCGATATTTACTTGACATTGTGAGTCAAATGAGTGGTGTAGTTGAAGACGACGTGATAGGGGGTTTTTGCTAATTGTAAGAAGGTCTAGGTGATGGGTTGTACCATGGGCTAGGCTTGCAATCCAGAAATGTCCTTGAAGGGTTGTCGAAGATGAGGCTCACCTACAGGTTCACAAAAGAATAGTGCCTATGTGTCTTTATATGCAAAAAGCCCGTTTAAATAATATTGCAAGTGGCATGCATGGGCATTGGGAAAAAAGGTGGGCCCGTCATGTAGAAGCTTCTTTGGGTGAAAACTCCAACTCTTTGCTTTCTTCGACAATTATTAGTCTACTTTCTTCGACTCTTACACATGGTTTGAGATAGGGAATTGGTGGTTGATGTGTAACGATGCTAGCCAAAAAGTCGGGTGGAAAAGAGATTGAGCTGTCTATGAGAATGGAAGAAAAAGAGATTGAGTTGTCTATGAGAATGGAAGAATTTATAGGACACCTAGGTTGACAGGAACATTTACAAACTATGGTTGGCGAATGGATCTGAGTGCCTCTTTTGGAAGTGTTGGTGGTTGTTTGGCCTGATTTCTTGAAGCATGGAGATGTCGCCAGAGAAACGTGAAACATTAGATAGCTTATGTAGCTTCCCGGTGAAATGTTGATTTGTCAAGCAATGTTGACCTTGGGCATGTGGGGTTGTTTTGACCTTTTGGGCATGTCTACCTTGCACTTGAGTAGCAGGATGGAGGCAAGTGTTAAGGGAGATGTAGAGCATGGTGGATGAATCACAACTGGGTGTGAAGACCACCGTTTGTGTACATGGATCTGGATGGATCTATGGACCGCGATTAGGATGCCCATTTGGTTAGGCAAGATGGACGATTCTCCTATGGCAACTTCACAAACGCCCAATGTGCCATGCACAAATGGAGGGTTAGTAGCCCACGTTGACTGAAATAAGAAATTCAGTATCCTCAAGTACCAAATTGCTTCCAAAGCCACAATCTGAACAAAGATCTGTTCAGAAAAAAACGCAGCAACAAGGGCTGAAAACGCAGAGGTAAAAGGGGTTGTAGAATAGGGCTGAATCTGGAAACGCAGAAGAAATAAAAGGGGTTGTAGAATAGGGCTGAATCTAGAAACGCAAAAGAAATAGGTACAGACAAGGCAAGATGATTGATCAAAGGCAAGCATGCAAAGTTATGGCATGGAGCATGGATGTTGCTTACCCAATGTCGGAGTGCCTTGATAAAGTGCAAGTGAGACCATTGGGGGAAATTAGCGAAAGGTATGGGTTCGTGGTTGGGTGCTAGATGGACCATATGGCAGGAAGGACTATCTAGGCCTACATGTGTAAGTGTCGATGGCAAAAGGGTAAGGAGTCATCCACCATGATGTGTGCACAAAGGCTCCTTGTGCACAATGGATTAAGGCCTTAGGTTTTTGGTAAGTGCACAATCATTATGTGAGAAGTAACATGTTATTTCGAGATGTATGTGTGTAGTGGCAAGGGAGTGCATGGCCAGAAAGTGTTTTGAACTATTCAGGAAGAGGATTTTGAACTTTTCAAGAGTGTACCTACAAAGAACCAGCTATATTATATTTACCCTTCTGGGGAACACTTTACCCACTCAATAATCATGCTTTTCAAGAAGGTACCTGCGAAGAACCCACCTATATTAATTTTACCCTCCATGGGGAGCACTCTACCCATTCAGTGGGGAGACAAAATAAGTAATAAATGGAGGCTGAAGTGTTTTATCTTCACTTCATGGCTGAATGCGATCACCTTCTCACTAGTGGCTTCTTGTTAGTGGCGGTGTTGCCTTGTTGTCAGCATCCGGTGTTGATGTGCCAGAGCTGGTTGCTTGCAATTGTGCCGGCTTTGGGGTTGGTGTGATGGAACTGTTGCAATCTTCTTACTGGGGGTTTGGTGGCTTTGTCAGACTGTAAAACTGGTGATTTGAATGGGCCAGTGGGATGGGACTATGATCCAAGAGATCGAGCTCCTTCCTTTCTGTCCTCTCATTGGCCCTACGCATCACTTACTTGCACACAATTCCCATATAGAAAAATGTCATGTGGAACTACGATCCACTAGGTTCCAGTGTCAAGGCACCAAAGAAGGTGGCTTCTCTACCCCCCATGGCTTGGTCGTGGATATCTTGGAGGCCTCTTCAAAAGTTCAGGTGTTGAAGAAACTACTATGCAACCATCATTTTGTGATTGTGATTGTGAATGCCCTTGAGTCCACTACACATCCCTGTGATTGTGAACGCCCTTGAGTCCACTACACATCCCTGCTCTCTAACAATGAGCTCCGAGGAAAAAATTGTGCAGTTCAAAGAGCATGCTTCTTGAGGAGAACCTCTTGATTCCATGTTGTATTTCTTGTAGTATCTGTATATGGAGAGGATTTCAGCTCTTAGAACATGGTAGTTGGCATGTATACCTACAAGAACTAGTGAGAAGCACGAAGACAGTGTATATTTCTAGGCAACACACTGAGTTGATTGGTTCTGTGTGCGAGCCATTTTCTGAATGGGGTGGCACAAATGGGATTGAAAGGCTTCACCCCTACTTCCATTGTCTTGGGCAGAGGAAACATCCATATGCAGAATTGCCATAGTGCCTTTGAGAGAGGAGGAGAAATCACATTTGAACTTATCTCACGGCAAAGAAAGATTTTGGCCATGTTAAACTTGAGGTGGGCAAGGAGGAGGATGATGGGATGGTCCTGGCCTGCCGTGTGCTTGGGATGGAGTGAGGCAGAAGCGGGAGGTGAGACATGTATGGTCTAGTCAGTCATAGCTGCAACAAAGAGGAGCTAAGGTTGGAAAGGAGACAAGATTGCTTACAGTCTTTGGCAATGGCAAAAATGAAGTAGTGCAGATAGGCTTTAGGGGCAAAGGCACGAGGGTGTAGGGGTGAGGCTCATCTTTCACCCCCTCTCTCACCCTATCTCTTTCTCCCTCTTGTCCTTACCTCTCACCCCACCAACCACCCATCCCACCATACCCTATGTCACCTCTCACCCCACCTCTCACCCAACCCTATCTCCCTCTCCCTTATCTCTTTCTCCCTCCCGCCCCCACCTGTCACACCACCAACCACCCATCCCATCCCATCCCACCCCCCACCTCTCTCTCTTTCTCTCTCTCTCTCTCTCTCTCTCTCACACACACACACACACACACACACACATCTACACCTTGCCATCCCCCACCCCTCCTCTCTCCCCCTCTTCTCTCCTTCTTGTTAAAGCTCTTTTAAAAAAAATAAAAAATCCATCCTCTATATTTATATTTATGTATATCTTCTGTCTTCTCTCTCTCTCTCTCTCTCTCTCTCTCTCTCTCTCTCTCTCTCCAAAAAAAAACATACACAAAACAAATTTTAAGAATCCCCCTCTTATTTTCATAGAATGGACAGACTTTAGATTTCCATCCCTCACCTCTACTTGTCACCACCAATGCCCTCAGACTTCTCTGACTATAACCAATTCCATTGATGGTTGTGTGCACTCACAACATATATGGACACGTTGGGCTAGGCTACTCAAGGTGGTCACATATCCCCCTAGGTGAGGGAAAACTTTGTTGAGCACTATCTCCCCTTGATTCATGGACTCTATATTGGAAGATCTTTCATGTAGTATATATCATGACATATGTGGTATATATCATGATATATGTGGTATATATCATGACATATGTGGTATATATCATGACATGTGTGGTATATATTAAGACATGTGTGGATATGGAGGTAGCCCCCAACAAGAGGTGTTAACATGTAACCTATATAGTGCATATTTTGCATATTATAAGGGAGGAATAACATGCTATGTGGTTTACATCTCCCTCTTTGAGCTATGAGGAAGATAACGTGTGTATTGTAGAAGCTCATGATGAGGAATGAATATGTTGTTGGCTCGCCTCTTGTCTATTTAAACGATGAGTTACTAAGAGTAGTGTGGTGAGAGCGAGAGTGTGGCTAACTTAGTGCAAGGTAGTAATAGCATAGTAGACAATGTTAAGTAGAAGGCTTGTAAGTCTAGGTAGCGTGAGTGAGACTAGCCCTTGGTAGGTATACTTCTGAGAGAGAACCTCATCTCCCTCTTCATATTCTTCTCTTCCTCCTCTTTCTAGCAATGAATGAGCCAAGATCGATCGAGTCAGCTATACAAATTGATCAAGGTCCCTACTAATGGAAACCTTACCATAATAATATAGTGTAAGTTCCAACATGAAGAATAATTAAAGTAGTTAAAAACACACTATAGTGTATACCTTCTCCATCAAGAGGATAGCTCAATCTAAGATAAGTTAAAGGGTAGCTTGAGGAGAGCATAACAAGGGGTTGAGGGCCAAGAGAATTGTTGGAGTGGAGATAAATGTAGAAACACACACACACACAGATGCAACAAGTAAGTAGATATAAAGAGTAGCACAACACTAAAGAATGAGTGAAGTGACATGATAAGGTCACTTAGAGACACTCATAAAAGTGTGTGCACATGCTCGAGGAAAAACCTCCTGAGGAGGGAAAAATTCCCCTGGTCCATTATTAGCCTACCTCCACACATCACTACCATATATATGGATACAAGTATACCTTGAAAACTTGAGAATCCTTCCATAAATAGACATTCTAAGGCCCAATCATGCACCAACATGTCCTCTCTCTCATGAAAGGTCTACCAAGTTATAAATCTGGTTAGAGCACAAGAAATTCATCACTACGAACATGTGATGATATCTAAACGAAAATATTTTTAGTTTGAGTCATTGTTGTAAGACTCCTATGGGTCTTGTTGATGTTTCATCATCGACCATCTTTATACAATGAGATTCGTTCATTCTAAGGTAAGTTTTTCCCATCTTTGCTAGCATTTTTTTTTAAATGATGCCCACGCCTACTCCACCATCTAGGATTATAGTATGCCTATGCATATCCATTATGGATATGAATGGGAGAATTTGTATCATCATTTTCATAATGACGTCCTAATTGATTGATTGATTGGAATCTTAATGACTCTAGGAGAATTACTATCATGTCTTAGAGATCTTATGACATCGACTTTTGGTTCAATTCATGATTTTGCATGTGGTTCTAAAATTCCCTCCACCCATTTTTTCACATTCCTTCAAAGGGTAAAATTTCTACGAAGCATTTTCACCTCTGAAGAAAAAAATGACATTAACCTATCTATATCCCGTGGTCTATATGCTACCTCACTTTTTCCAAAACTAGCTGTTCTATACTATTTTGTGGTCTTGATGTATAAACCTTATCCCTTGTTTTGAACATCCTATTTATGAGTTCATTTCTTTTCCCTTCATTGGAGCTAAGTTCTTTCTCATCCTCTTGTTCTCAAATTGGCTCATTTTGCATTACCTCCTCATGGGGGTACATTGTTTCAATTGCCTTATTGCTCCTCGGTCTTTACTCGAATTTCCCTTGGGCTTCTCTAATTAAGACCTTTGCACTTTTCGATTTTTTGATCTCCGTTTTAGCGTTGGGATATTTTCCAATGCCCTTTGGGGTCACAGTTGTTTAAGGATTTTGTATATCGAGATGTTGTCCTAGTTGGATCCTATTGACCCTATCTCTATTGTCCTAGTTGGATCCTATTGACCCTATCTCTATAGTCCCTTCATTTGAGCCATCTTGGAAAGGGACTAGTCATTCACCCTTGCAAACCCTCTTTTGGTTGCCTTGTCCTAATTGTTTGTAAGAGGTAGAAGAAGTTGGTAACTAAATATCCACCTTATCTTTATTCAATTGATGGGACTTTACTCAGGTTAACACATTTGGTGGGACCACTATTTGTCTTGATTGTATACTTATCAAGTGAAGGCTTGTTACGAGATTGGTAGAAGTTATAACTTCTCTGCTTGACTTTTATGGATAGTCCTTGATGAGATGATATGCTCCACACTTTGTATAGGGGAAATCTAGAGTCATTATTGCTTTATTAGGGAGCTTGATGCTGAGTAGGAGCAACTATTTTACTTGGGCACTTTTCTCCTCGATGAGGTACTTGACAATGCTAGCATTTCAATGGGGCACTTTGTATTTGTTTCATTCATATCTCTCCATCTATTGGACAAATGTTTAAAATACCATCATTGGCGTAGCTCCTTGTATAACCTAAAATTTGGGTGTAATATCATGTGGTTCCTCCCTCATAATAGTCATGGTTTAGTTATGACTCACAAGGATAGTCACTATCTTGCAGAGGTTCTTTAACCAAAACCTGATTGATTGGTGTTTTCTTTGATGGGGTAGTTGAGGTGGTGGGACCACGATGATGGTAAGGGTAAGTTAAGTACCCTATACATTCCATGTGTATAAACTTGTCCATAGGTTTGTGGTGGTTTGAAATTCCCCATACGTTGGGCTGGTGGTGCTAGTAAAGCTAGAAGTAGTCTAGCTAGTAACTGCACTAGTGTGATTGGTAAGAGCTACTACTGGTGGCGATTGGTAAGGGCTATTGCTGGTAATTGTAGTAGCGCGATTGAGCACCATATATACACATGGATGTATCATGGTTCCCCAAGCGTCTCCAATGTACACAATAGTGCGCCCCCAAGCATCGTGATTGGTAAGAGCTACTGTTGGTGATTGGTAAGAGCTACAGTTGTAATTCCACTAGCGCAATTAAGCACCATATATACACATGGATGTATCATGGTTCCCCAAGTGTCTCCAATGTATACAGTCGAGTAGTGATTTGGGTCGATCATAGATGAGGGCACTTCATGCTCATGTGGTTCTATTATTCATGCTCATGTGGTTCTATCTATATATCAAACACCAGACTACCTCTCTCCTTGGATAGAGATGTGCATTGTTTGGAGGTTCTCTTACCTCCTTTAGCTTGAATTTTTCTAGGATGACCAAGGTTAACTCATCAACTGCCATATTTTTTACTTGCCTTTCCCTATTGTCTAGGTCATGTTAATGGTGCAACCAAAGATGAAGTCTTATTTTCTTCAGGTTGGGGTGATTCTAACATGTTATATTTGAAGTCAATGACTGTCTTGTAGCACACATCCAATATAGGTGGTCTTGATAAGAGCATATAGTCATGCATTCTTGGATCTCATTGCTTCTCATAAAGCCTGGCACAAACACATTCTTAAATTGAGTAAAATTTCCTAGTACAAACACATTCTTAAGCCAAGAAAAAGTGTCCTTACCCCCTTTGGCTTTAGAGTCACGTACCATTGGTGTGCCTTCCCACCTAGCATTAGGGAAAACAAATGGATCTTCTCATCAATCAATCCATATGTTTCAAAAATAGGCTAAAAGATTTCCACATGTTGGATGGGATCACCATCTCCATTGAAGCTTTGCATGAGTTTGACAATGAGGCATGGAGTTTTTCCTTGGGGCATGAACTTGAGCATTTCCCAACTCCCCTTTCACCCCCTTACCTATTTCCATTGTCAATCTTAACAAATCAGCCGAGATTGTTGTGGTGGTTAAGACTAGAACTATGGCCCATAAGCTGGTCTTGTGGGGTGTATTAGTCCTCTTCCTCTTTTCCTCCCCCTTCTTATGTTGGTTTCTACCCAAGGTCGTGGGAAAAGATGGGATTTCCATGTTTAGTGCATATTTTCCTAAGGTCGTGGTAAATTGCCTCTACCCAAGGTCGTGGAAAAGGTGGGATTTCCATGTATAGTGTATATTTTCCAATGGGAACCCTTTGTTTTCCTTCTAATAACATTGATTACATGTATGCGAGGAAATCAGGATCAGTCATCATTTTAATGTACTCCTTTTTGTATAGAGCTATTCCGTAAGCTCTTCCTTCTTTTCAAGGTTGGATGTAAAGGATAGTTATTTCCCATTCTCCCTTAAAATATTTCTTGATTGTCTCTAAGGGTGTCATTCCTTGCCAATGCTTGGGCAAGGGCTTGGGCTTGTACAGTAGCCTTCGTTGTTCTATACCTTTCATGAGTGTTTGGCTCTACAGCTTGCATTCTTCTATGTTTTGCTAAGGCCCTTCTATAGCTTGCATTCTTCTATGATTCCTATGTTTTGCTAAGGCCCTTCATGCATTTAATTCTTACTTCTTTTGACTCAGGGTTTGCATTTGCATCTGGGACTCTCTAAATTTTATTTCTACCTCCGTCTCCTCATTCATTATAGGAAAAAGGTCTCTCTAGTCCTTGTTACAATGCATTCCTACGTCCCTCTTAATCATCCTAGGAGTGAAAGAGATTTTCTCATTTAGGATGTGTAAAGTTTTACCTCTATACAAATGTCTGTAGAGGAGGTGCCACTTACAAAACTCGTGTTCTTGTTTAGAACTTTAGATATTGCTTATTGTGTGACCCTCATAGGCCAAGTGAGCCTCTTGATCCGTATATGACTACAATTTGAATAGCCCTTTAGCAATGTTCAAAAGCCCTCTCCTCCACTTGCTGATCAACCATTTGAGCTTCCTCCATGGATTCTTCACTACCAGTTTTGCTTGAATTTAGGTAAATTCCACGAAAACACACTTTGAATTGTGCTAACAAAAGGACCAGATCTAACAGTGAGGTCTCCATATTGCATTATACTAATTTGCATCAACTAGTAATAATCATATTGAATGATTAAAATTCTCAAGGATCATTACAACATGATTCAGGTCCAAAGTCGAGATATGACATCCCATATCGCGTTATTGTGATTTGCTTAAATAAAGAACCAAGGTGCACATTCATATTTCAATCATGAAAACATACATTTAAAAACTGGCAAGCTTTGAGAACACACCTTAAAATTTAGAACTAGGCAGGAGATTACTAGTAAATATTGAGAGAACTATCCATATCATGCTATCAAAACCAAGATCCGTTTTAGGAGAGGAATAGTGTCACGACCGGTTGAAGAAGAGCAAGGGTGTCTAAAAATCATGATCGATTTACAGAAGAGCAAGAATGTCTGATAATCACACTACTAATAATGCATGTGGGAGGACTTTATTCCTGATGGCAAACAGTCTTTACACATGGTAGGCATGCATTGGCAGCCCCATTCCCCTCCACACATATGACTAACACATGTCATTCACATTGCGTTCGATATATCATTCAATAGCACATGTACATGACATCATCATGCCTTGTCACTACTATTTAAGGTGTGACCTCTCTTGTTAAACCCTGAACCATCATATTTAATAAAGAGCCCTTCAAATTGTCTTTTTCGTCTACCTCACCATCGTTCGTTGTGCTTTATCTATGTTATCTCAGCTATTCATGCTCGCACTATTGTAGTGAGTGTGTTTTCTTCTCTAAAACGGATGTTTTGATCAAAACTCAGGTGTCCCATTCACATCAATGCGCGTCAACCTTTGCATTCATCATAGATGGTAGAAATTGTCCGGCCGATACACAACAACATGAGACAACCTTTGCATTAACCACATGGTGTGAAACGGCACAACACATGCACGGCTGCACAATCTTTTGGAAACTCCATGACTGTACTGTGTTTGATTGAAATGGACCGTCTACTCAAAGCATGCATAACACCTTGTTATTAACATGTCAAATTTACGTTAGTTGTGAATAATCTCTCGTGGTGTAGATAGCGTCATCACAACGCGAGGCACGTGGCATTCATGTTTTCGATTTCCCCCCTCGCTTTGTACTAACTTGATGAATGTGACATAGTGATGGGTCTTTTACATGCATGTGTAGATGAGTTATTCTATGATCTATAGCTCTTTGTTTGAGAAATCAGTATAACGTAAGGAGGGGAATTGTTTGTGCGCAATGTCTACTAATTGTGTTGTATTGATTTTTCTCCAATAAGAGTTTGTAAATCATGATCAATTGGAAAATAGCAAGGGTGTCTAAAAATCTTGCTAGCAATAATGCATGTGGGAGTTCTATATGCTCGATGTAAAACCATCCGTACATGTGTAGTATAGCCCTCTGTTTGTAAAATCAATACAACATAAGGAGGGGAATTGATTACATGCGATGATTACTTTATCGCATTGTAGTCATTTTTATCTAATACTTTTGTTTAATACTTTATTGAGAAGACTGAACATCTATCTATCTAATTTTTTTTTATAGATGGCGTGTACAAAGCAGATCGTGAGGGTCTCATTGTCCAAAGATCCTTAGATAGAGAAGAATGTATGGCCAAGTAAAAACATACCACCCTTTGGTTAATGAGAAGTCGGAAGTATGAGCAACATCATTTTTCTCTCTAGGAACTACGAAAGGTGTAGAGGCACATGCAAAGCACAATTCCAAAGCTCCCATTTCAACGTGGTCAGATCAATTTGTGAAAGAAACCAGATCAATATGTGTTGGCAGGATTCTGCCCTAGATTTCTTGCAGGAGGTTACTGAGGACTGGCTTATCGTCGCTGAGTATTTCTAGGATAGCTACATTTTAGCTGCTCATGTACACAGAGTCATAGTGATGCCAAGAAAATGAACTCCCTTTGGCTCCTTAGGTTCTAGCATGACAAGACCCTAGAGCCACGTTGTTGACACAAGGATGAAAGGTATTATGGAAATCCCTCCTCTTAGTGATAGAGTTAAGATCACGAAGCTGACTAAGGTCACTCATTCCCGTGACACATGGCTCAAAGTAGAAAGGACCCAAAACCAAGCCAAGCTACCATCAACAAAGTAACATTATCTCTGATACTAGATTGGCCCTTGGGCCAAGCTGCCAATAGGAAAGAAATGGCTATCCCTAATAGTCATAGTGCCTAAAAAAAATAGAAAGATTCGGGTTTCTGTTAACCTCAAAAAAGTTAAGACAGCCATTATGAAGGACCATTACCCATTTTACCATTCATTGAGCATGTGCAAAAATGGGTAGCCAATTAAGAATGTCTACAAATTCCTTGATGGGTTCTTAGGCTATAGACACAATTGGTCAACATAAGACAAAATTTGTTGCCCCAAAATGGGGCACTTATACATGCAAAGATATGCTATTTAGCCTACCTAGGCACTTTCCAAAGGCTTATGTGCACAACATACAATGAATATCTTAGGGTTTTTTTATGGAAAACCTTTGTGTCAATTCCAAATGGAAAGCACATCTATGCTATCTAAGGAAGGTACTTGAAAAATGGATGACTTTTGCATCAATTCCAGATGGAAAACACATCTATCTTTCAAAAAGAAAACTGTATAGAATATCCCCTAACCCACTCAAATGCCAATTTTGGGTGAGGCATGGAGTAATACTAGGCCACATTGTTACTAAACATGACATCTCTATTGATGTCAGCAAGGTAAAGCTAATTCTTGAGCTTCTCCACCCATTAACTTCAAGGGTGTCCAACATTTCATGGGTTATATTAGACGCTATAGAAGACTTATAATCTTGTGCGCTGATATAACAAAACCCTTATATAGACTACTTGTCATCTTTGAGTTGACGAATGAGTGTCAAAAATCCTATGAGACTCTCAAGAAATCATTAGCAGGCACACCAATCCTCCCAACTAGGATAGTATTTTCCATGTGCACATAGATGACTTGGCTTTTACAATTGGGTACATTTTGGCACAACCAAGAGAGCATAACATGGATTTCCTATTAGCTTTGCCATTGTTTGCCAATTGCGAATTGATCTTTATGGTAGACCATTGGGTGCTCCTCAATAAGCCTTGTACTTTGAAAAGGATAACCAAATGGCTCCTAGTCCTACTAGAGTTTGATTTCATAGTGACTATGTAGAAAGGCTCACATCATGTGTATCTTGATCACTTGTCGTGCATTTCTAATGGAGAACCGCGTCAGAGTGGAGGACAAACTGCTTGATGCCTCACTCTTCAAACTCTGCATTGTCTAATGGTTTTCCCCAAGAGAGACCTCTCAATCAAAACAGAGCATGATGCCTTATTAAAAAGGCAGCCCCTTGCCAATTGATTGCGGCGGGGGAAAATTGTACATGTTGGGCCAAGCTGGGATCGTGAGGTGTTGTGTTGGAGGAATTTAAATACATTGATGTCCTAGAGTAAGCCACTTCTATGTGCCTAGTGGTGGTGGACATTTCTAGATACCACCATTTAAAAAAAAAAGTTCTATTAGCAGGTTTGTGCTGGCCTCCTTTGTTCAAATTTATAAAAGGCTACGAGACAATGAATGTCAATGATTTGTTAGGGTTCACAACAGTGAAAAAATTTCCTTGTACCCTATACTGACTCTACAACCATTTAAGAAATGGAACATTGACTTTTTGGGACACCGATTAGTCCAACTGGCTCAAGGAACTTAAGTGTGATTTATCATCGTTGTTTTGGACTATTATACCAAATAGGTTAAGGATTATGCTACCACAAAGGCTGATACCAGAGCTATAGCAAAATTCCTTTATAAAAATATAATTACTAGATTTATGTGTCCACTCGCACTAGTAAGCAACAGAGGGACTCACTTCATCAATGATATAGCCAGGTTCCTACTGAGTGTGAATTCATGGTAGTACACCACAAATCCTCACCATACTACTCCCAAGACAATGGCCAAGCTGAGAGTACCAATAAGATTATCTATGCTATCCTAACCAAGACAATGGAAGCCTCACATAATAACTAGGAATAGAAGTTAACTGCTCTTTGGGCTTTCAAAATGGCCTACAAGGTAGCATCCACATGACACTGACATATAAAACAAATGTTATCATGCCCATGAAGTTCTTGGTACCAAGCTTAAGAATTATTGTCAAGGAAAGTAGACAACAACAAATGTCATGACCAATGATCGATTATTTGACCTTGAATGCTTAGAAGAGGCAAGACATTGTGTGCTGTCTATAGAATGATAGTCAAATAGTTGAGGTGTAAGGAGTGGTTCAATAAAAATCTCAAAGACAAAGATATTGAAGTTAGGTAAATGGTTCTCATTTACAACATAAAAAACCAAGTGTAAGCTAAAATATAAAGGGATGGGACCATTCCTTGTGTGCAATCTCACCCCGCAAGGGTCTGCATGTAATGAAACACTTGACAAAGTGGAAATAAAAGGATTCTTCAATGATAGCAAACTTAGATGCTACTATGGACCATTAAGAGAAAATGCCTTGAAGGCCATTCATCATCATAAGAAGGAGAAAATAAGAAAAGTTGCACAAACAACATAATTTTATTGACATGGCCCAAGTCGACTTAGAAGAGGAGGATTGGGAGGTGAGGCCTGCTGGAGTTTGGCTAGGCATGACCATAAAAAATGTCCTAGAACATAAGCTCATGCTTGTCAACATGGGTGGTAGCCATAACCTAATATCCCATGCAACTTGGTATGCACTGCAAAACAACCGTTGTTGACATCAACAAAGAGTGGAAAGAGTAAATGAATTCAAAACCTCATGTATAGGATTGTTCACTGCTGTGTTTCACATTGGAAATAATCCCTTGGAAGAGAAGTTCTATGCTATGCCTATAGATATCATGCATGTGAAGAAGTTCTCTTAGACATGGATGGATGGGGCACAGTCCGCGATGTCCAGGGATTTTATATTCACGTGATCACAAATTTTTTTTTGTTAATAACATGTGTGAACATGTTATTAACATGTTCACAAAAAAGCCGGTGGCAAGCGACCTGGTAACCGGGAAAAATCCCGCCGGGCTTTTGCTTTGCCCGGCGGGCCCGCCGGGCTTGTGCTTTGCCCGGCGGGTCCCGGAGGGGTCGTCACATATCCCGGCGGGGTACATTTTTCTATATATATGGGCCCGGGGGGCCCTTTGGGATTTCATTGCTGACAGCATACACAGGTAATAAAAACTTGTGTGTGTGTGTGTGTGTGTGTGTGTGTGTATGTGGGTGTGTTCGTGCGGGCAGCCGCCCACTGTCGCAATGCGCGGCAAGATGTGGGTGGTCCGCCACACGAGGGATGTGTGTGTGGGTGAGTTCGTGCGGGCAGCCGCCCATTGTCGCAATGCGCGGCAGGATTTGGGTGGCCCGCCACACGACTGGTGTGTGTGTGTGTAAGGCCATTCTTCGGAATGGTTTTTACCCTGGGGCACTTAGTCGGTAACGCGGCTAGTCTGTGTCCTATGGTAAGTATGGCACGCCGTAGCGGTACTAGTCGGTAACGCGGCAAGCATAGTATCGTTATGGCGATGTCACCTTCCCTTCCCTTCCCTTTGTCAAATGCGGACATATGGTCGGTAACGCGGCCAGTGTATGTTCGTATTTTATTGGTATTCCCATAGAATCGGGCGGCATTTTGTCGTTAACACGGCAAGTTGGTGTCGTCCGCTAGTGCATAAAATGTTTTTTGCATATTGCGGCATTTGATCGTTAACGCGGTCGAAAAAGTGTCGTAAATTTGCTTGCGTATTTCGGCATATGATCGTTAACGCGGTCGAATAAATGTCGTCAATTTGTTTGATTTGACTTGTATTGTTTTTATTGTGTTTGATCCATGCGATACTTGGTTGCTAACGCGGCATTCGTATTTCAAGGATCAAAGTTAAAATATACATAATTTTTAATAATTTCTCTTAAAATATACATAATTTTTAATAATTTCTTTTTTCTCCCTCTATTTACTTAAAAATTAAAACAATACATTATTTTTCTCTTTAGGAACTCACAAAAACATTAAAAATGTCATTTAATGTTTCTTCTCTCTATCTGTCAACTCTCTCTTCCTCTCCTCTCTCTCTCTCTCTCTCATGATACACTTCACAATTCTCTCTCTCTCTCACAATGATACACTTCACAACTCTTTCTCTCTCTCTCTCATGATACACTTCACATCTCTCTCTATTACGATAGGTATGTAGATGAGGAGTGCTTTAGGATTACAAAACATTATTTTTCTCTCTTTAGGAACTCACAAAACTATAAAAAATGTCATTTAATTTTTCCTCTCTCTATCTGTCACACCTCTCTCTCTTCCTCCCCCTCTCTCTCTCTCTCTCATTCGATAATGTATACACTTCGATAATGTATACACTTCGTAAGTAATAATGCGCTTGTTGTTTGCGGTTGTCTCACGTTCGATAATGTATTGCATGATGTTGAGTTCAGTAATGTTGTTTGATATATTCTGTTTTTGATTGATCATTGATAAGTAATGATACACTTATTGCTGTTTTCTCACGTTTGATGATGTATTGGATGATGTTGAGTTCATTAAAATTATTTGATATTCCGTTTTTTGTATGAACATTGACGATATTGATATACTTGCTGCTGTTAAAGAAAGCTTAGGGGCCCAGTTAGCAGAGAAGGAGAAAGAAGCTGACCGATTAACTCAAGCGTCAACTCCTCCCCCGGCCAATAGAGGGGTTCAAGAGCAGCTAACAAAGATCAGCCAAGATGTACAGAGCATCTCTTCACGTATTGCTCCTGTGCGCCAAGGAAACCACATCTCTCATTTTTTGATACATCCTGATCTTGTGGGAGTTTCTGCTGAGGCTACAAGTTCCTCCACCCCCCAATGTCCTGTATGTTACAAAGTTTTCGATGGGTGGAGCGGCCAGTATATACTACCATGTGGACACTACTACCACTTAATATGTTTAGTGAGACAAATGCAAAATACTTCTACATGTGCATTGTGCAATGGCCCAATAAATCAAGGTATTTATACAGTGTACGGCATGGCTAGCGAATATAAACCACCAGGACCTTTAGATGCAACTCCGAGTGCAATTCGTAATTTATTTCAAGATGAGAGTTAAGAAAAACAAATCCTACTTTTGTATTGATAATTTCTTCAAATATGATCATTTGTACAAGTACTTTTTATTAAATTAATGAAGTGACTTCTTCCTCTATGTCAATATCTTGCTCCAAAATTCTTTCACCGTTTACTCTCTCGTCTGCTAAATTAAGCTCATCTAAGTCAATGTCTAAATTGTCTTCTATCTCAAGGGTGGTGCACAACGTACGTCCAACATCAAAGTTCTCGTCTACTACATCATCACAATTGTACATCCATCTGGGCATATCTTCTTCATACTCTTCGCTTTCAATGTCTCGCAAGATCTTTTCATTGCAGTACATGTAAACAAGTTTATCTGCTCGATCTGCAAGAAGTCGATTGCGAATAGTACTATGAATATATTTATACATGCTCCAGTTCCTTTCTGAGCCTGAGTTTGAAGAGCACTGACTTAGAACCTTCATCGCAAGGTTGCGCAATAAAGCATAATGCTCACCACCATTCATCATCCACCACTTCCATGCAGGTTGCTCTTTAGCCATTTGTTGAACAAGGGAGTTGGAAAATAAACCTTCTTTCAACCGAAATGAGGTCATCTCCTTTATGCACTGTACACGATCATCATCATTATTATAGAAAGTGTTTACCACTTTATAAAAATCTTCCACCACCTCAACGTTGGACATCAAATCCATATTCCAATATTCAGGATCTAACATGTAAGCAGCACTGTGCAGTGGCGAGTGCGCTCCAATCCATCTAGCATGAAAGTACTTCAACAGAACTTTTCTTTGTCTACTGGAGAATGGTACACGCCATTGCTTTTCCACCACTGAATGCTCTAATTTCTCAGGACATTCCAAACTCCGCTGGACAGTCCACCATTGCATCCATGCTTTTCCGAGATTAGGCGCTCTTTGATCAAGACTTCGTACAGCATACATAACAGGCATCATTACATGGTATGCATCCATCACACTGTTCCACCAACTTCTTCTCGTAAGCGCTCCCTTCAAGACTTTGATTTTCTCTTTCACTTTTTCAAGTTGAGTGTTCTCCCAGTCATGAAATGCCATGCACGTAAATGTTTCACAAACTGCATCTTTATTTCTAAGAAGAGACTCAAAAGTGTAAAAGTGAGTGCAAAACCTAGTCTCCGCTGGAAGCTTTAACATAACTGACATGCGAGGTCGAAACATATCTAAAACTCTCTGTCTCTTGAGCATGAATTTCACAAGCTGGCGAGCAGTGTCGACGATTGAGGCAAACCATTTGGTATCATCAGATTTATACCAATCTTTTAATACAAGATTCAAACTATGAGTATTACATCCTACCGAAAAAATATGTGGATATTGTCGCTGTAGGATTCTGGATGCATTTTTACAATTTTTTGCATTGTCCATGACGACTTGGACTACATTCTTGGCACCCACTTCCTCTATCACAGAGCTAATGACTTGAGCAATGTAAGCCCCAGTTTTGATTGAACCAGCTGAATCCACGGCACGGATGAAAGTCTCACCTCTAGGTGAAATAACCATTACATTAATTAATGGTTTTCTTTGCACATTAGACCATCCATCACTTACTATACTACATCCAGAAAGCTCTATATTGCTAAGAATTATTCTTTGTACACGTTCTTTTACTGACGCATAACATTTCTCTAATAGATCATTTCGCATAGCATGGTACGTAGGCGGTGAAAACCCTGGTCCAAACTCACCAATTTTCTTCCATGCTCTCTTCCAATGGTCACTGTCCACCATCATCATAGCACTCCCAGAAAAGTAAATCGCTTCAGCGAGGACGAGTTGTGCATCATCGAGTCGACCTTGACGTAGGCTTTCTTGCAATGAAGTTTGACGCATGGGTATATTTCCTACGTCAAAGTTTCGCTTGCAAGAAGATGCACTGGGTAGATTACTTTCTGGTTGCACATTGCCGTTCGGGGTACAAGTAGGCGATGTAGCGGGAGTTTGATGATTAGAACAACAGTGTTCTTGCTGCCTTGATACATTAATGGTAGGAGTGTCATGTTTTCTTGAATCTTTCTTTTGAATTTCTTCTCTTATGCGTTTGGCCACTATAGGTGCAGAGGGGTGGGTACATGACTTTTTCTTCGGTCCGCCTAAAAAGTGTTCTCTTAGTCGAGGAGCCCCACTTGATTTTACTGCATGGCATAGCTTACACTCCCAATCTATGAATCGATCACCAACGTTAATTGCATATTGCCACTCTATCCCAGGTGCCTTTTTTTTCCTGCTATTTGAAATTTGGACTCTATTGGAGGTATCACTGGATCCAACATTGTCCTCCATCTCAACAGATAACCTATTCAACCAAGCGTATAACAATGAATACACAAATGAAAAAACAACAAATCACTCACGTATAACAAAACATACATTAGCAAACAAATTACTTCGAAACTATCTTGACAAATACAAAAGATCATCACATAACACAAAACTACTTCAAACTATCTTGCAAGGTCTTACTACAAAACTACTTCGAAACTATCATGCACATTGCACTCCCAATGAAGGATGCCTTTTGTACCCAATTAAGGATACTTTACACAATCAAAGATCTATACTTGCCCAATACTCTAGTATAGGACAATAGACCTTCTTTAACATTCACAAAAAAAATCAAAGATCTATGCTTGCCCAATACTCTAGTATAGGACAATAGACCCTTGTCTACTCTAAACTATATCAAGTATCAAGAACCAATACAAGCCCCTAAGCAGGACTCTTGGCTCCATCAAACCATTCATAAAGCAGAATGAGGTAGATTACGTACGTGGCTCAAATGCAAAGCTGAATGACTCCAAATTTGTCCCTGAATCTCCGCAAGTATTAGCTACGAACCACACCCTGCCCCCAGTTCAAAGAACTAAGGACGAGTGGCTCAATAGCCTTAGGAGTGCCTACAAGGAAAGACGACAGCCCCTAAAATAAGGACGTTCTTCCCAAGAGGACACTTCTAGCAACTCGAGAGCTCTACAAGTACTTTGAGGAGAGATATCACGCCCCCAAAACAAGGACTATCTTCCCAAAAGTTGTACGATGGGTGTCGGGCAGTGTTTATATACAGAATAGTACCCCGCCGGCTTTCCTTCTTTTCCCCGGAGGGCCCGCCGGGCTTTTATCTTTCCCGGCGGGCCCGCCGGGGTATCTAGTTTTCCCGGCGGGCCCGCCGGGAAAGATAAAATCCTGGAGGTGTTACTGGAGTAGTGGGTTCCGGCAGGTCATTTCTCAGGTCATGTGAATATACATTGTGATCACAAGTTTTAATATGTTAACACTAGGTTTTGTTAACGTGATCACGAAATTGTGAAGACGTTAATGAAATCCCTGGCGATGTCACATAGATTGGGACTTGTGAATTGCTACCTTGTAACTATCCTAATGACATATGAGGAGCCATTTCTTGTCAAACTTTAACACCAGAAAACCATTCTCCCATCAAAGAAATGCTCCAACCTATCGAACGTCCATAGGTTCCCCCACACTCTAGCCATGCTGCTTAAAAAGAGGCTTATTATATACTTGATTATAGGGGTAAGTGACCAATCTACATTAAAATCTTTGACTAAGTAGGATCAACTTTCACCGCGTCGAGAGTAGGCCCTGACATAAGTGGCCTCCTCTCCAAAAACTAACCCAACTAACACCCATATTGCTAATATTTCTAACCTTGTAGAATCAAAACCATTGGTGCCACCCAACAGCCCCTAGCACCCCCAATGCTTCCATGATAAGGGTGACAAGTTGTGGGTACCAAAAGTAATACTCCAAGGTTACTATGAAGGGCAAAGTAAAATCTAGGTACCCTAGCATACACCAGTCAAATCCATGCAACCGACTGAACCACATAGCAAAACACCAAACCCCAACCCTAGACCCAAAACATGGTTTGTCAAAATGGATTTTGGAAGCCCAAGGATACTACGCTTGGACAAAAATAACCATAGGTGCCCAAAGCAATGCAATCAACAATTAAGACAACCCGTCAACAAACAAGACAACCCCGACACAAATGTGCTACCCAAACATGGTGGGTATACTTGGCACTCTTCGAGTAGCCCAAGAATATTATGAAGGTAATAGACATATTCAAGTCCCTATAGTCACACCATTGATTCCCCCTACCTCTTCAGTCTCACAACAAAAAAAACAAGGAGAGATGGTAATGGCAACTTAAGGCTACCAACACCACAAAAACTCCATTGTGTAGGCCTAGTAAAGGGTAAGGCTAAAATGACCACTTCATGGAGTCCCATAACCATCTCCTAACATACCATGAATAGGATAGTCCTTCCACCTCAAACTCTAATGTGCGTATGATGCAGTTGAAGGACCTAAACCACCCACTTCCCTACTGCAATTGACATCCCTCTCAAGCCTCACTAAGTGGGCCCAAAACATGCACCTCACCCTTGCCAACACTCTACACTCCCATAACCATCTCCAAACATACCATGAATAGGATAGTCCTTCCACCTCAAACTCTAATGTGCGTATGATGCAGTTGAAGGACCTAAACCACCCACTTCCCTACTGCAATTGACATCCCTCTCAAGCCTCACTAAGTGGGCCCAAAACATGCACCTCACCCTTGCCAACACTCTACACAACTAATGAAAAATGTCGAAGAAAGCAGAAAAAGAATCAAGGAAACCAGTTGAGATGGGGCAAAGAAGAAAGAAAAAACAAAAGAAAGCAGAGGGATGGAGACTTGTGAAGGAGAATTTGCAAGACAACTAATACTATTCATGTAAAATGGTTCTCTAATCATTGGCCTTCTAGGTACATCTCAGGATGGGGGGGCCATGGTGGGTGAAACCGTGGTCCATAGTAAGACCCATCGCCCTAATTTGCAAGTAATCAAAACACCACTAACTAAGGCACTTCAAATAAAAACATGTATAAGATACGTATGCACGTTCACATCTACGCATGCATGTTATCATCTGTGCATGTACGTTCACATTTTCTACACATGCATGTTTCTACGTTCACAACTCAGCATGGACATTCAGAGCTATGGACGTGCATATGCCATTTCTATGTATGCACATTCCCAAGAATGGCCTGTGAACATACGTACCAACATACGTACATACATTCCCAAGCAAAAACTATAAATAAAGGGAGCCCTCCTCTCATTTTCTACTATTCACTCTCTAGCTAGCCAAACTCTTGCAAAATGTATCTAGAATCCTCCCCACCTCCCAACCCTTGCCTTGCTCCACTATCATCATGGATGAGCAAGGGCCTCTGAGACCTCTTCAGATACTATCCTCCTCACACCCACCACCAATAAGTAGAAGACCACAAAGGTTGCCAAGCTCTTGGAATATGAGGTAGTTGCTACCAACGTCTCCCCACTAGAGTGGAGCTGCTATGAGAAGTTGGGGAAGCCACATGATTTCACAATTGCATCCACTCTGACAAGAAGGTGGAGCACAAGCTCAGCTACCACACCCAAGAGTGCTACTAGATTGCCAAGAGGCTAGAAGTCATGGAGCACCTACACAGACTTGGACTGGATGGGCTAGAAACTCTTCTATCTTGGGACCCAAACCTCAGCACCTTCTTTAGATTCATATCCTCCTATGATAGCCACCTCAATGCTAGCATAGTCCCTAATGCTATAGGCACTGACTTGACCTTAGTCCTCACTGTCAATGTGGTCCATGAAGCCTTGCATCTGGTCTAAGCTACAGAGCCGTACCAGAAGTTGAACGGAGTATAAGCCATGGTGAAGGACATCATTAGTAGGGACCCAGTCAACAAAGAGGGTGTCGAATGGGAGGACATTATTGGACCTCACCTTCTTACCTAACCCACGTCCTCAGCCATGCTAGCCAACCTTCACTCTATGTGACAGGTACAGTAAGTGCAACCTCTCCCTTCTTTCCCACCTCAAGCAAGGTCTACTGGCCTAGTGAGTTGGTGGGCTAAGCAATTCCACCCTGAACTCTATAGGATTTGTGTTGTAAACCCGACCAACAAGTTTGAAGCAACCATGGTTCTCCACCAGGGTTCTCTACTATGTTGTAGGCTGGGAAGAGCTCCCCAAACCCAATAGCTACCAAAGTGTAGCCATCACGACGAGTGGGACTCTCCTCAGCTACACAAGGAAACCCCAATTGATCCCTTCCTGGTTGACTCTCCTCAACTCAAGAAGCAAAGGTGGATCGAGAGACCTCTACCCCCTGAGGCCTTTGCCAAACCAAACCATCACCCAGCTTAAATAGACCATTACAGAGATAAAAGCCAGACCCCATCCTATGAAGGTCACCTAAGAGACAGAGCAAAATGTCGATAGTCTTATGGATGCTATCAACCTATCAAACCTTGCCATCCCTTCCCAACCACCCTTTGGCCTCCCACGACCTTCCAACTCAATCTCCTCCAACACAACATCTTTCTCAACAATGAGATTCCCACATCCACCTTCTCCACCATCTTCTCCAAAGTCTCTTTTGCCTCCCATACCATCCTCTCTCCCAAGATATTCTTCAAAAATACCATTTCCTTCACTAAGACCTCCACCATCTTTCACTTTCCTCATTATGTCGTCTACCTAAAACTCAAGTCTTGGTGCCAAGTCCTTACCTTCTCTGAGGATCAATGGGGCAAGTGGCCCTAAGGAAGCTTCCTAAGGCCCTCCAACATCAAGCCCCTCTTTTGTTGCACGTGCTCCAAGAATGTCTGCCAAAGGCAAGGAAAAGAACATGCCTGATCGACCTTCACTTGGACCAACCCTCTCATCACAAAAGGGACCATGGGGGATATAAATACCACAGGCAAGGGCAACCCCAATAATTCACAACCTCATGGGGGTGCAAGCCATTTTCCTCTCTACAAATTCCAGGAGGGAGTGGACCTCGGGGAAGGAAGGGCCATGGGGGGGAAATTGTGAGGGAGTTTCCAATCCCATTCTCACAATTGAGTTTGAGTCTTCTTGCTTTTGTGGTTGAAGTAGCTTGTATTCTTTCTGTTCTTCTTTGTTGCATGTATGCTTAGGGATTATGTGGGTGAGTTATGGTGTTGATGTATGTTCTCTTCTCCCTCCTCTGTCCTTCTCTTGTCTATTCTCTCATGCTTTCACTCACTGTGGCATCGAAGTAGAGGTAGAGCTTTCCACAGCTCTCTCTCTATTTTCTCCCCACCTTTGTGGTGGTGACAATGAAGGAGGAAAGGTTGAGGACTAAGCTCTTCTCACAAGAGAGGGTTACTCTACCGAGAGTGGCAAGAGGTGTAAGCTGCTAAGACCCTTGCGCTTGGCCACCAAGGGGAGAGGGTAATCTTCAAGAAAGAAGAAGTTTAGTGAAGCCCCAAAGCTTCACAATGAAGGGGCAATGAAGAGGGATAATAGAAATACACTAAACTAAAAATTACACTAGCATAAAGTTACTCCAATATGAAAATACAAAGGACTCGGGATGTGCACATTAAAAGCCTACTTTCCCTATGGCTTGCTTATTGTTTACTTCTACCTCTACATGCTAACTTTAGGTTTCATGAGAGAGTCTAACCATGGTAGACCCAATCATGATAATTGATTCTTTTTCGCTCCTTTTTGGAGAGTTCCTTTATATTTTATCAAAGCTTTCCACATTTGTTGACCTTTTGTTGTGCATGTATGACCCTTTGTTGGACTTCACTTTATTGCTTCTTCTTTCTAGTAATGGAATGAAACCTATGAGTAAGCCTCATTGTTTTGAGGGAGGCCAGAGGATCACTACTTGTTGCACAATTTGGCATTTCATGTCAGACCATCATTTGTGAAAAAACTTTGAGTGTATGTGTTCCTATAGAAATGTGTTTTAAATACAAAAAATAATAATTTTTCGAGCATTCCCATATCTTTGAAGATTTACCATTTCACTTGTGATCTCACTCCCATATAAACTTACGATGAGAATGGGGAGAAGGTGAATTTGTTAAGCCTTTCTTTAACCATTTCAATCCCATATAAACTCGTGAATGGCAATGGAGGCTTTCTTGAAATACATAGTGAGCCTTGCATTGAACACTGCATTTTCTTTGATTGGATGGTCGATTTTACATTGCATCCCCTTCCCACATGATCTCAACATTGCATGTTATATTTAGATGAGTTTCCTCATTGTGTTTAGGCTCCTTTTTGTCTACTGGCTTTTTGTTGCATTCAAGATTTTCAGTTATAGATGAAAATGTGCTCATTAATGGCTCCTAAAATGTGCTCATTATTTAATGGCTCCTAAAATGTGCTCATTAATGGCTCCTAAAATGTATGCATTAATGGCTCCCTTGAATTTGAATGTTGCTATGTCATCCTTTTTCCATAAAAAGGTGATCATTATCAATTTTAGCATAAAACTATGGACCCTTTGTGTGTGGAATGTAGCAAACTACTATGAAACAGGGTAGCCTTGTGCATTTCAACTTGGACCAACATGTATCTCTTACATACATCTCCTTTAACCATTGAGATAATGGAACATTAAAATGTCATTTGATCAGGTGTGTAGCACCACCATTTCCTCTTCCTTACTATGGCACATGGAAAAGAGAGAGAGGAAAATATGCCTAGGAGAGAAAAATCTTACTTGACTAGCCTTTACAAGAATGGAAACACAAGATGAAAGAATCCATGTTATTCATGGATGGCACTAAGAAAATCTTACTACACTAGTACATTAAACTACACTAGTACATTAAAGTGTCAAGCTTAAGATTCTCTAAGATCACACGTGCGGAAGGTTTTTATTCATTTGGGAAGTGTTTTTTCTCAAAGCCTTAGCTACCTTTTTGAGCTTTGCTAGGCTTGGCAAGTATGTTGTGGGATTACATTGTGGGAGGGGACTCTCCAAAGTCCTTTATCCAAGCTTAAAAGTGAGATAGCCTCTCAAGATCCCACTCAAAGCCTACTAGCCCTCCAAGGCATGTGATGCCACTAGTAGAGGTCCCAAAACCACATCAAGAAAGCCTATTTTAGAGCCAATAACACGAGAATAACACATGGTGTGCTCGCTCAAGCCAGTGACATGTGGCCTTTTGCAAGCAAGACAATACCATATGATGCTTGCACAAGCTAATGCCACATGACACTCGCACTTGACTTTGAATTGTGAAGTAAAAGTCTTGCATCATTGGGAAACCTTGAAGTGAGCAATGATTCTAGTCCCGAAATCCTCAATGAATCAATGATCACTAACATGTTCTTAAGTAAACTTGAATCAATGAATCAATGATCTCTAGCATACTCCCAATTAAACTTGAAGTAATGAATCAATAATCTCTACCATAACATCTATTATATTCTAAATTAAACTTAATTAATGAGTAATTAACCAATTATCACATAATTAAAAAGATTTAGATAAGCTAGGGTTACCTCAACCCTCAAGAATGATAAACAATTAAAGAACTACAACAAAAGTATACCTTGCAGAATTTACAGAAATCTGACATTTATTGTTTTGCTTGTAAAAACAGAGCTGCTTAACTCAAAACTTTTTTGTTCATTTTAAATCTTGCAAGTAGCTCCACAACTTTGTAATTTTGACTTAGAGCTAAATTGGCCATTACAACTATGAAAAATGCGTGCTAACAAAGGGGTATCTAAAAAAACAACATTCTAATAAAGAGAAAAATGAATGTCTCTTGGCCCTTCTCTTAGCCTTCTTATATAGGAAAGAGGGTAGCCCACCATGCAACTCACTTGGGACCTCGCTTATTTACGACACTGTGCCAATGCTAGCTCTCCAATAGTTTCTCTCTCTTTACTGGTTTGAAATAGCTTTGCACTAGGAAATAGCATGCAATTCCTCCCTCCAATGATGTGTCCTTGTATAATTCTCACAATAGAAGTCATATCGGTGGCTCACAATGAGACCTTCCAACATCCTGAGCAGACTTTTTTCACTTTAGATTCTGCCATTTCTAGAAATCTAAAATTTCCATGTTTTCTTGATTATATGTGTTTTTCAAACAATTTTTGGTCTCAAATTTTAAGAAAGCACCCGCAACGCAGGTCCACCCTGCCCAACCACCACTAGGCCAACGAAGCCGATGATTATGCACACACTCGTCTCCATTACTCACATACACCTCTAACAAACATTGGAAAACGACATCTTTTAAAAACAATCCTTTGTTTAGTTTATGTACACATCAATTACTAAAAAACTATGCGAGATGAAAATGCTAGTGTTCAGTGCATCGACCATTCAAAGAGCGGCTCACTCTATTGACCATTATTAGGTGCATCTCACACCATCATTCCAGGCGACATAGGCCTCTAAGCAACACATTCCTCATTATCATGATATCTCCAGTACTAATATAACTAGGATTGTAGGAGCCTTTCCTCCCCTAGGAATACCCCAGAATATATCATGTATATCTCTTTGATCCTAATAGAACTAGGCTCATCCTAGATCTACCTCAAAGTAGATTCACATATCTCCCTCCTAAAATTGCCTAAGATCCTTGGACCCGGGCCCGAGCACCTCATGAGGCGAGAGTAATGAGCCATTCTGTAGGTCACACCCTCTCATCCTACCCCATGGATCGCTTCATCGTCCTTCTCCTTAAAATAAACAATGCCAAGAGCTCACCCCTAACACTATGGGAGGGGTCACTATCTCGTAGATCGCTATTAATCCAACCTTTGAGTGGAGTGCCGTGCAAATAGTGCCGTGAAAATGCATGAAAATAGCCTTTTCCAAACAGGTAGAAAAGCAAACATGTAGACATAGAATTCTTCTCAAGCATATAACCATTGAATCCAATTGAGCACATAGTCATGTATCCTTTTGCACATACCAATCATTCATCTTGGATCTCACTTATTTGAGCCTATTTCCATGGTACTCAACCATATCATCTCTCTTTACACTTATCCACCATAAGAGTTCCTTTGGCACATAGCTCTTCATGGTTTCTTGAGCCTTCTCTCAACCTTCTTTAATCATTGGTCATTCTAAATTTTCAATTGATCTTTATCTTTACCATTTACTTCTTGTTCTTTTATTTTATGAGCACTAAGAGTCTCTTCTTCTTATCTATGCATGATTCCCTCTCTTAATTTTCAATTGATCTTTATCTTTACCATTTACTTCTTGTTCTTTTATTTTATGAGCACTAAGAGTCTCTTCTTTTTATCTATGCATGATTCTCTCTCTTGAATCCATCCTCTTCCCAATTCTTTTCTCTAGAATTCTTACTATGGTCAAGCTACATGTACCCTTAACTTTACTTCTATTTCCATGAGTCAACTTCTACTTATTTCTTATGAGAAAGTCACATCCTATTGCATGTGTATACTTGATTACACATTTATATATACATCCACAATTTATATATACATCCACAATTTATTTACAAGCTGATACCTATAGTCCATTAATTTCTTGAGGTTATTAGTCTAGGTTAGCAATCTTAATCCTTCTTTTGAAATATTAGAGCACGAGTGTCTACTTCATCTCGTACATCACTTCACAAGAATCTCTCATTAATATAATCCCTATCATAATTTCCATCATAATTCTTAACATATACTCTATCATAATCCTCCATCATAATTCTTAACATATACTCTATCATAATTCTTATCTTAATCTCCACTATACTCTCTAATATGCTTGCAATCAATGATCACTAAAATGCTCTCAATTAAACTTAAATCAATGAATCAATGATCTCTAGCATACTCCCTCCCAATTAAACTTGAAGTAATGAATTAACAATCTCTAGCATAACCTTTATTATATTCTCAATTAAACTAACCAACTCTCACATAATTAACAAGAATTAGAGAAGCTAGGGTCATACCTCAACCCTCAAGAATGATAAACAATTGAAGAACTACAACAAAAGTATACCTTGCAGAATTTACAGAAAGGTTATGCTTACAACTCCACCATCACTCCGAGGGAGTTTTTTTTTAAATATTTTAGAGTTAGTCACAAGAGTCTTTTCAAGTGTCCTTTGTGGTGTGAACACCTCATTGTATGGTTTACAACACATTGCAATAGAGATTATGTTGAGTGTGCATGTCTTGTCTACCTTGCATTAGTGTGCTAATTATCATTATGGATTTCCTTGATTACTATGAGCATCCTTAGCATATGCTAATCATGTGATGACTAGGCTTAGCATGATTCCACATTCCTATTATAGTATCAGAGCATAGGTTTAGCTAAGCCTAGATTGGTGTGTGTTTATTTAAGTGTGTTGGTTTATCATAGGGTTTGTGTATAGAGAAGAAATTATGGCACACTCATTATCATTAGGGAGAGAATTATTATAACATTATTCCTTCTCTCACTATCATTAGGGAGAGCAATTAGTATAAGATTATGCCTTCATTTAAAGATTAGAGGTCACTTAAAGTTGCTCATGGGGTCCACAATGGAGATTTCAACAATATGAAGATTTCAGAAGTCTACATTATCAACAAAGAGCTACCAAGAAGGATTATACATCAATATAAGTTTGGTTTTTTCTAATTTTTTCTCATAAAGTTTGGTTCGGGCATAGGAAAATGCTTAATTTTGGAAGGGTTGCTAGTTTATGGGATATATGGATCCCATGGTTCTTTGCAATTTGGCAAAGAACATGAAGCGGTGTAAGATTTTCCATGCAAGGGGTAAGCGATTTTGCGCTAAGGATGGAGGCCATACTTGAGCACACTATACTGGTTAAATTACTCATGGAAGATGGGCAAGTTGTGTGGAAACCTTTGAAAGCTATCATGTTGGTTTTGCACCTTTGGTTTCCTAAAAGAAACCTATGAAAGCACCCTTAAACATCCTTCCACCTTAAACATTCTTGGAAGGATGTGAGGGCTAAAAATCCCAAATATGGGCCCAAGACCCAAAGGTGGTACCGAAAGGAGAAACAACCAATGGACTTATTTATGGCACTAATCGAAAACCCTATGGGAAGAAGACCTGTTGTGGTAAAGATCTAGACCAAAGGGAACTACTTTGAAGAACAAACTCTAACGGGCTTTGCTTATGAAATTCTATTGATTGCTTGTATGCAATTGGGCTTTCACTTTTCCTGGGGAGAGTCTTCATTTGTTTGGGAGGATGAGAGTTGGGACTTGATATGTGACCTTCTCGATAGAAACTGGGAATACTAGGGATGTGGTGATGTTGTAAAAAGATATTTTTTTGTAAAAGGCCAATTGTTTATAAATATATAACTATTTTTGTTTTAAAAAAAAGAAGAGCATGCAAACATTGATGAGCTACATTAGCCAAGATGAGGGCTATAAAACCTCATGAAGGAGGTTTTATAATTGAGGTAAGAACTAAGGGTACAAAGGACAATTAGACATTGGGAGTATCAAAGAGAAGAAAGGTTGCATATGCATATGTATATATAGAAAAAGAATATAGCACACAAGCAACATCATAAAGATCATGAAGAAGAGTTTGGAGTAGCAAAAGCCAATGGAAACACAACCTAATAGTAAGGTGTTGAAGTCCCATGCAAGAGATACTGGGTTCAAAACCTGCTGACTGTTAATAGCGGCACGAAAGCGCGCACACGTACACAAGCACAAAAATTTTAAAAAAAGAGACTATCACAAACAAAGAAAAAAAAGAAAGAAAGAAAGAAAGACTACCACAGGGCTATCAACGATGCATAGAGGAGCCTGTGAAGCTCAAGAAATAGCATAAAGAGAAGTGGCAATAATAGACGATTGCTGTACAGATGGCCACCCAGTAGGAGGCAGTGACCTCGACTGTAGCAGGGTAACCAGGTAGCAACGAGAAACAACAAGAAAGCGAAGCATAGTGAGATGGCGCTAGAGAAGCGAACAAGAAGATGCCCTCAGGCAGCAATGACTTGAGGCGAGACGATAATGATTTCAAGCAACAACAACGTGAAGAAGTCACCAACCAAAGGATCACCGAACAAAGCAGAAACCTCCGATATGGGAGAGATGATCTCTATGCATAGTAGACTCCCTAGCATTTCTATCTTTAGAGAGAGAGAGAGAGAGCCAACAGATCCTGCAGATAAAAGAAAGAGGCGGGCAACCACATTCTTGATGAGCACCTAGAAGAAGAATTTCTTGGTAGCACATCTATAAATGAAGTCTATTGAGCTCACATCTGCAAGCATAGATCCAAGAAGATAAAGTAGTAGTGGTAGCAACTTCCTAGTGCTCCACAGAGAAAGGAAGGCCCATATAGAGAAGATTTTTTTTTTGAAATTTTGTGGTTCACATTAAAACCCTAAAGGCTATCTTTTGAATCCTAAGGTTTGAAAATAAGCATGTGTTTCCATGCAGAGTGTTCGTATGCCATGCATTGGTATAAAAATGATATAACTCTCACCCCACTTACTATGAGGGTCCTCTGCCCAAGCCTTGGGAGCTAAAAATGAATGTATTTGTGGTATACGTTGATTGTGTGTACACGTGCATCTTGGGTTCCTTGTCCAAACACATTGGGTGTTCAAAAATGGTTGAATGCATGATCTTCCTGAGCTAAATTTGTGCTCAAAAGGAATTGAGTGTCCAAGTGGCTAGACACATGCACATGCACTTGTGCAAAACTAGGAGTTAGCCTAGTTTCTGAACATTCCAATTTAGCATTGAGGGAAAGTGTTGAAAAATGGATTTCACATAGGGCAATGCAAAATTGGGAGTGAGAGCTATGGGATCAAAAGTAATTGGGGTGAGAGTTATGTGATCAAAAAGTTTTTTGGGGTAATTTAGATAAAGTTAAGGTCGTCAAAGGTTCTAGATTAGGAGAATCTAGACAAAAGAGGATCAAGACAATAGGAGAATGGAAAAGGTGTGGGCCACATAGATTGCCACATGGAGTGTAAGGTGGTAAGAGATAAGAATGCCACATGGCATGACACATGTAAAGGAGATTGGGCTAGAGGCTATCTTCACTAGAAGCCTCTCATTGTATAGTTTACAACACATTGTGATAGAGATTTGGTTGAGTGTGCCTATCTTGTCTACCTTGCATTAGTGTGCTAATTATCTTTATGGATTTTATTGATTATTATGAGCCTCCTTAAGCATATGCTAATCATATTATGATTAGACTAGGCTTAGCACAATTCCACATTCTTGATAGGCATAAATGGAAAAGGGGGAGCCTCTTGTGCATTTCAGGTTGGACCCGTATATGTTCATTGCCTTTAACGTTTAAGATTAAGGGTGCCTTTAACGCTTAAGATTAAGGAACTTTAAATGTCAATTGATTATGCATGCAACACCACCATTTCCTCTTCGTGGAAGAGAGAGAGAGAGAGAGAGAGAGAGAGAGAAGTAAAAGATGCCGCGTGAAAGGAGAGGATTTCTTGCTATTCATGGGGGTTTTTTTATCAAAGATCAATAATCAAAACCTTATGTTTGCCATAGAGTATCCTTTCTTTAGAGGGCTTTCCCATGCTGACCACCTCCGGTAATTAAACCCAGACGATGGCAACACTTGTCAATAAACTCATTATCACATGAACCAAGCCTCAGTAGAAATAGTTTATATATATTCTTTAAAAGCAAATAAAGACTGCACTTTACTAGACTGGAAATTCGCATTAAAAAGATGAAAGAAGACATGTTGCTCAGGCACTTGGGATCACACGTGCGGGAGGGTTTTTCATTCGTTTGGGAAGGCGTGAGGCTTAGGGTTCTCTAAGATCACACGTGCGGGAGGTTTTTTTATTCGTCGTGAGGCTTAGGGTTCTCTGTGATCCCACGTGCGGGAAGGTTTTTCATTCGTTTGGGAAGCGGCTTTTTCTCAAACCCTTGGCGGCCTCTGTGAGCTTTGGGAGGCTTGGCAAGCACGCTGCGGGAGGGGACTCCCCGAAGGCCTTCAGCCAAGCTTTCAAGCGGGGCAACTTCTCAAAATCCCACTCAAAGCCGGCCACAGCCTCCAAAGCAGGCAGCACCACCACCAAAGGGCCCAACACCACATCAACAAAGCCGATCTCCGAGCCCCCAAAGTAAGGAAACTCCTTGTTGTTGGCAAAGGCCCCCTCCAAGCTGCTCAAGTAACCCTTGCTCTCCTCTATCGCTGCTCCAAACTCCTCCCTTGGCACCCTCATAAGCTTCAACAGAGCCTCAAAAACCTACCCCCCACACAAACACCGCACCACCAACTTAGCATAACTATTCCAATGAAGAATTAGCTAAGGATTGTTTACCTTCTTATCACAGAAATCTGCCCAGAAACGAGCCATGGCCTTGTCGTAGGGGTCCTTGGGCAGCAAGTCTGTGCCGTCAGGGGAAGGGAAGGCCTCATCGAGATACTCTACGATGATGAGGGATTCGGAGACGGGTTTGCCCTTGTGGAGGAGCACGGGGACCTTCTTGTGGATGGGGTTGGACTGCAGGAGGAGAGAGCTCTTGTTGGGGCCAAGCTCTTGGGGGACGCTGGTGTAGGCGATGGCCTTCGCAGCAAGGGCCAATTGAACGCGCATCACGTAGGGGCTGGCCCAGAAGCTCAGAAGCTGAACATCATTATCGGCAGAGGCCATCTAATCTAATCTTTCAGAGTCTGGCCCTTCTATGTACTACTGCTCTGCTGTGGAGAATGAAGTGGCCTTTGGATTCTGGTGGTTTTGTAGTGGGATGGATGTCCAACTGTCCCTTGAAACGAGTCAAAGAACGATGACACTCGCCCTTACGATAGCAAGTCTGGTAGCTTCCCGAGAAGTCTGGTAGCTTCCCTAGTTATAGTAGTAGGCACACATAAAACTTAAGACTTTTCCATTTTACTACTTCGGAACAAATCAAATGCTACCCAAACCTCTTCTTCTTCCTGAACCTCCAAATTCTTGTCACATGGTAGTTTTGTGAAACTCTTCCTTAAGATAATAATAAGATAATAAGAGAAGAGAAGTGCCCATAGCCAAGTCAATTCGATTGTGGGACGTTTAATGCTCGTTACGGCCGTTCCTTCCCACAACCTCCTCAAACTTGAAGGATGACCCATCAAAGTACATTTGATCAATTGCGTTCCCTCTCTATCGGCCGAGATGGCTTGTGAGTCCTTGGATCTCTTGTGTGTGTCTCTCTCTCTCTCACACATATAAGACCAATGAGAGCAATAAATGTACAAGTCCAAAAAAGTTACTCTTCACAAAACATTGTCTTCACCTCAATCTTTCATTAGCAATTCATCGTGGGAATGAACTACATCAAGGTGTCTTCAATACAAAAAGAAAGAAATTAGTCTTCCACACAAGACGTAAATCAAAGGGTTCATATTTTTCACTTCAAAAAAAGTTGGGTGTGTTGTTTGTGTGTTTGATGGAGTCTATTGACAATACCTTTTCTATTGATGGGGTCTATTGACATATCTTTTTGTATGTTTGATGGGGTCTATTGACAATATCTTTTCTATTGATTTATACGACTACTATGCATTGATTGTGTATAGCAATTGATTTTTTTTAATGAAATGTCAATTTTTGCAATACAAGGCTCTCTTTGATCATTTTGGGCTTGATGCTCTGGAGTAAGTCGTTCATGATAATAGCAGGGAAGCTATACAAGATGGGCATTGACCAGATCTTGAGAAGATGTGCTCTGGAGAATGAGCAACAAGTTGTAAGAAGCACACCAAGGGATAAGTGGAGGACACTTTTTTAAAGAGATCACAAGAAGGAAAGTGTTCCAAGTAGGACTGTTGGTGGCCAACAACACTCAATGATAATGCACACTTGTTTGCAAGGGAATGTGACATATGTCAAAGGCTAGGGCAGCCAAATGCTTTCGGCAAAATGCCACACAACCCCACATAGCCCCATACAACCCCAAAGGCTAGGGAATGTGACACATGCCAAACGCTAGGGCGACCAAATGCTTTCGACAGAATGCCACCAACCCCATACTACCCTTGGAGCCATTCTAGAAGTGGGGGGATAGACTTTGTGGGTCCGTTCAAACAAGCAACATAGAAGACCAAAAACAAATACATTCTGGTGGTGGGCACTAATTACTGCACCAAATGGGTAGAAACAAAGGCAATGAGAGACCACACATTATGCCCAAAAATGTTAAAAAAGGGTCGCATTTTAATCGCTTGTACTGGATTTGGATTAAGCTTTGGACCAATACAAATATGACATTCAACTATAAATATGACATTGGGTGTCATATCCACTTTTTACTAACTTCACTAGTTTTGGCTAGTTTAGTGGGTTATCACCACTTTAATGTGACACAGTGCGGCTATTTCAACGTCACTTTAGTGGGTTCCAACTTCAAGGGCCTGTCCTCACGTGCCAAATGTTAGTACTTCAAAAAGTAATAATTCAAAATTTACCTTCCCTCCAAAATGACTAAATACATTTGAATTTCCTAATCTACCATGATTGTACCTCTTTCTAGTTGTCTTTTTGCATCATCCTCTCCTCTATTCATCATCTAACAATGTCGAGACAACAGTCTAACCCGAGACGCATTCCTAACGCCATTTCATCATGCATTCTGTATAATGTTAAAGATGATCAGGGTGTGTGGAATGGCATATACTTTAAATTAAATGATTGGGTAACTATGCAACCATCATGCAAAGGTCCTCATAGGATAAAAAGGCAAAGATGTGTACACGACAAGAGAGATGCACATGCATCCTTCAACTCCAGCATCTGCATTGCAAGCTCATTGTAAGATATTTTTCGCAATTTTACTTATGTTCTTTATGATTCTATGGCTTATTCACATGTGTTGTATATGTGATAGATGTTTGTTCATCAACAAGCATTGAGTGGCAACCTGTGGAGTCATTTACAGCGGGACTTTCGAAGCCATGCATGCTGATCTTGGGAAAGTATTATTTTTCGATCAACCATCTGCTTTTTTCATTAATAAACATATATATTTTTACAACACTAAGTATCTTGTCCCTCTACAAGACTAGAAGCTTATGGAAGACTAGAGAGTTTGGCTATACCAAGCCTAAATTCATTAGATTGGGACTTTCTAGAGAAAGGTACTCTATTAGCATTTAAATCCAAGATTGTCTTGGATATTCAAAAGTCTATGAAAGCAGGAAGGATTTCTAAGAGGATTAGGCTATCATGGTGTATACCTTTTCATGTATTTGTGGCATATTTTCGAGAAGCAAACATGAAGGGGACAAAAGCAATGTGGCTATCTACACATATATCTAAGTCTGACTTGGATAATGTAGTTGGAGCAGAATGAAAAGTGAATGAAGTCATCTCCATAGGGGTGATCTTATAAAATGTAATGCTTGCATTGAATCTGTGGTGATGACATACAACATCTCTTGGCAAACCTTGTACATTAGCTTAGAGTACAGACGATGGAAAAAGAGTAGAGGGACTTGGATGCCATTGGATTCAGAGGAAAAATTTGTAGAGGGACTTGGATGCCATTGGATTCAGAGGAAAAATTTGTACAGTATGACCTAATAGTCAACTTGAGTGATGATGACAATAGAGCCGTCCCTATAAATACAAAATGGACATTGAGGGATGTGCGTACGTCCTTGGAATTTCTATTAGATGCCATACCATCAGACTACAAATTTAAGGTTAGATGGTATTATGGTGGGAAGAAGGTCCGAAAATACTTTTAGTTGCATGAAATGTTTGCCCCCTGTAATCCTGAAGTTTTCTTAATAAAATATAATTTTGCACCCATCTATCTTGTCTTGTGGATTCATTTTGTAAAATAGTTATTCAACATTATTAAGACAAGATAACCAATGTAAAATGAGAAACAATATATTTATTACAATTGTAGTATCTATAAAAATTGGTTGGTTACAATGTATGAGAACAGAAAACTATCTACTTTGGAGGGTCAGTGTCCATAGAAGCCTTGGCCTCTTCTTCTTCCTTGGTCGCTTGGACTCCAATTTCTTGGATGTTTTCTTTGACTTGGCCTCTTTTTCCTTCCAAGAAACCTTTTCCTTCTCCGCATCTATCATTTTGTTCTTCTCGAATTTCAACGAAGATATCATAGGTCCTTTCCTTTTCGATGGCTTCTTTGCCATCATAGGTGGGATTGATGGTGGTGGTGGTGGTGAATCCAGCTAGATCTGCGGGAAAGATTCACATGATTGTCGAACATTAATCTGATTGCCTTTGCTCTCACCCACCAAATGTATGTGTTTGTATAACATGCAGTGTTGAACTGTAAAAAATCATGACTAAAACCTTAGTATATATTAGGATATAAAAGTTTAATGAAAATATTTAAAATTTTTACAACTCTTTTTGATGTGTTTATTGAAAATATTCACAGCTACTCTTTTTGATATGTCTACTGGAAATTTTGATTGCATAAATCTCCATGTATTGCGACCACTCTCCATCCACATGAGCTTCCATCACTTTGTAATGGAACCTATAGCAATGATAGTCCTTGTTTAAACTTTTAACAAAAGCTTTATTACAAACTTAAAAGTTATCATTTATGTTATTATAACTTACAGGCAAATTGAAAAACTGATGTGGAGTTGTATTTTCGAGGAGTGGAGGACGGAGTGTTCCTAATATGCTTATTATGCGTTTAGATGCCTTGCAAAATAACAAACCACATAAATTATTTAATCTAATACATATTGAATCTTAAACACAATCTCTATTAAAATTAAAAACTTACAATTTGGCTTCTCCATGTATACCAAGCATGAAATTCAAGAAATATGTCTTTCTTTTCTTGATATCAATTATAATTACACTACAAAATAGAGAAAAGAAAAAACATTTGATAGAGATGTATAAAAAGATATAAAACAAAGTAAAACATATTTAAAATAAAATACTTACTTTTCATTATAAGGTACAATTACATATTGCACCTTTTCAATGTCGCATCTTCTCAACCATTCTTCCAGCCTTGCAAAATTGGTGCTTGTTTCTCTTACATAAATAGATACTATGGGGTCTAGCAAAAAAATAGCAAAATAGGCCTCTAGGGGTAGGGTGGATAAAAGAAGCCTACAAAAAACAAATAAGAGGATAAATTAGGTAGTTATCTTGAAAAAACAAATTAATAGATAAATTTTCAAAAAAGATAGCTTACATACTTGAGAGATATCAAGATCACAACATCATTTATTTCTCGATTTCTCTTTGACAGCATATACATGTCTGAAGGTACTATATCAAGATACTCTGCACCATTAGCAAAATCTTTATCTTGGTACATTCTTTAAATCTTGTAGATTCTTCTTTTCAATGTCTATCAACTCATCTCCCATTATTCTTTCTTCATCAACCCTCCTTTCTTCCTCAACAGCCATCTGTTCTTTGTCCTTCTTCTCAGTCTTTATTTGATCTGCAATCCTAGTATCCCTATCATGGGTAACATCCTCAATCTTAATACCTGCATCCTTAGGTTTTCTAGTTAGTGGGACATTTAAAATATTGAATGTGGGATCACTCAATGGTATAGGATACAATAGCTTCTCAAATCTGTATTTTATTAGCCTATAGGTGTGCATGTCTTTGTCCATAAGAGTGACCCTATGTGCATGAACAGAACAAATGTAACTATCAATAAAAAAGTCTATAATGAAATCTTTTGTAGTCTCTTGAAGGGCACATATTGCATTGCCAGTCCATCTCATCCTAAGATTCCATTCATCACAAATCTATCTCACAACTCTCATGAAGGTAAACTTGGGTATGAGTAACTTGACATGTTTTTGGGGTTTCCTTATTGATTCTCTTTTTCAACTTTTTCTTTGACAACGCGCTTTCACTTACTGCTTTCTCTTCCAACCCTGGAACCCTCCTTACTATTTTCTTTGTTCTAGCCATCTAAGCTAAGCCTTTCAATCAAACATAGAATTAAATATGACCTCATATAAGAACTTGCTTCATTTTGGATTCAGATATGGTAAAACATGATATGTACATACTATATCTTTAGACATGCAAAGTAGAACAATTCATATGTACATGCAATTTATAGAGACAAGATGGTGGAAGAAAAAAGGATTGTACAGGCAATTCAACTGCCTAGAAACAGGTGTGGGTTGGTGTGAGAAACAAGCATTGTACAATTTGATTAGATAGAGAGTAATGTGGGCTGGTAGAAAGTGGAAATATGGCACGATATACCATATCGCGTATTACCAGATCGTCGTAATCATGCCGTCTTTCTTGAAGCATTCCTAAGCTGGTTGTTGCAAATCCTATCCTCCCTTGTAAAGTTGGCTATATTTGAAAAATTACACACTAGAGTTTGAGTTACAACACTAGGGTGTCTTCCTTTGGGAAAGCCAATATCCAGCCAAATTTCTTGCTTTGCCACCATAGTAGTAACATGTGGCTCCCATTTCTTTGATTGGTTCTTCATGTGCAAGAATAGGTGTGGGGGGGCTAGTGGGAGGAACAAGCATTGCAATGGCAATTTAATTGCATAGATAGTGGTGTGGGAGGCATAAGCAACAATGGAAAGACGGCGCGTGATATACGGTATCGCATGCTACACTGGATCTTCATATTCGTGTCGTCTTTCCTGCCGCGTTGGTGGGATATCAGCTGGCATTAGTCATATATGTGCTAGAGCTGGTTGTGCTATTTCTATCCCTCCCTTGCAAACTTGGCCAGATTTGAAACCTTACCTTACAAATGTGATGTTGAGTTACCCTATTATAATGATTAGTAAGAATTTCATGGGGTTTCTTTCTTCTTGCAAAGAAACTCTTCACCCAAATTTCCTAAAGCTGGATTTACCCTATTACAATGGTTTAGAACAATCTGATGGGAAGCCTATTGGAATGCCACTAGAGCTTGATTGACCCTTCATGTGTAGAAATAAGCCTAGAGGGCTTGATTTCTTTGCAAATTATGTAAATCACAAATATGAAACTTGAGAATTTGATTAGAATAAGCAATTATGTAAATGACAGACATGAAAGTTGAGAATTTGATTAGAATAAGCACACCTCTGACTATGTGGAAGAACAACACGTATATTGAATTCCGATGACTCCGGTCTGTGATTATCGTGTCGTTATTCCAATGGGACAAGCTTAGCTAGACACCACTGGAGTGGGGGTAAAGATGGGATCCTATTGCTAATATGAACACCACTGGATCTCGGGTAAGGATGAATAGCAAGTATGGGTAAAGACCAAGAGGAGGAGCTGGGGTAAAGGATACCTATGCACGCATGTACAATAAAAAACAAATATTATCCCGGCCAATATATTTATAGACGACCTCGACTATGCCACATGGCATACGAAAAACCAAACTGTACGGGTACATGTGTATCCACATGTGTGACCATACGTCGACATGTGGCTTTGCACTTGTGGATGGGTGGCGTGGCCCCGTGGCGTCCATACCATTGCAATGTGGCATCACGCGCCTATAAATAGCTTGTTAATTTTTTTAAAAATTCTACCTCCGAGCAGCCCGAGCACCCTATGCGCGTCGTCTGAGCTGCCCATAGCTTTTCTTTCCCCTGCCTTGCCCCCTAAGCTGCCCTATGCCAATGAGTTTCCTTGTAGTCCTCCACTGAGATTCCCTTGCCCTTTGCCTGGCCCACTGAGTTGCCCCAGCAGCCTGACCTACCCCTCAGCCCCTTGAGCTACCCCATTTTTGTGAGATTACCCCATCTGCCAATCTAGGAAAGACCACGATAGCATTGATCTCATGGCACCGGATTGCTACCTTCATATTGTCTTTCCAACTTATGCTTTGCCCCTGATTTGTCTTTTTAAGTCAATATTAGGTAATTTGGGAAAAATCTCACATTTTGGGAATCAATTACTATATATAGTTTTGGACATATCTCAAACATGCAAACTTCAAATTTGTCGGAGATCATAGATTTAGATTCTACTCTTCAAGATCTTTCCAATGATATGTCACATGAGGGGGTTTTGACAAACTTTTGGACAAGTTCACCATGCTCCCATTTTTCAAATGGGAATGGGATTTTTCCCAAATTTTCTAATATGGTGTTTTTTCCACTGAGCTACCCCAGCTCCCTGAGCTGCCTCAGCCCCTTGTGTTGCCCCCCTCAACCCCCTAAGCTATCTAACCCCCTTATATTGCCCAACCATAGAAGATTTTCCCTAGTGGAAATACAACGCGATTAGATCAATCCGACCAAAGTGGATTGCCCGTATCACGTTGTCTTTCTAACCTACAGTCTATGCTTTAGACCTCAAAATTTCTTGTTGGATAACCTAGCTTCCTCCAACTGTCTCGAAGCCTCATAATTTCTTCTTAGTTGTACAACCCTTAGCTAGTGATAACTTCTATTGTGTGCTCCTAAGATACACTGTTCCAGGGTTGTTAACTGCAAAGAGATTGCTTCAGGTGGTGATGAAGGTGATCCTGTGAGATAGAAGAAACACCAACAGAGAGACTCTTTGACTTCCTACAGCTTGCAGGTGCAGAAAATTTATTTGATTGCTATAGGGAATCTTTCAATGTCAGATTTGAAGTGTGTTCAGTGATTGATCACTTCAAGGACTATATGAAGAAGAAATGCAAGCTTTCTATACATTGACAGATGATAGTGGAACTCTTATTGAAGGTGTAAGGTTTGATCATCTCAGCATGTTGTCACAGCAACTTCAGAAAAGGGTAGATTGCAAAAAAAGTATGACCTACTTCCTAAACCATGTAAAGGTCACTATGGAGCATTGCACATTACATAGTAGGAAATGCAAGCTTCTTCAGCATCATGTGGCTTTTCTTTTCTATCTTCATGTAGAATCAAGAATTGAAGATGCTGAAAGGAGTAGTCTTGAGAGTTCCAATGTCCAGCCTGTAGCATTTTTTGGGGAAATTCAAAATCAAGAAGAAATTCATGATATAGAAACGGTCGTGGATAAAGAGCAAGAAGCAATAATGAGCAGGGATTTGATGCTGCAGATTTTAAGGCAAGTTTAATTTTTCCAAAGGAAAAGGATGTTTCTATAGAGGATTCAGAGAAGGAGATACTTCTCCCATGCCTACCATCCTTCCCACTAAAGGAAAATAAGAGTTTTGTACTACTAATAGATATCCAAAAGCTGTTGAATATAAGGGAGGACTATTGTATTAGTTTAATTGTAGATGGATGTCAAGTTGCATCATATTTTTTAGATCGAGATGCCACTGATGAATTTTCAGTGCTTGATACAGAAGCAGTAGGCGACAATTTCATCGGTGCACCTAAGGCTATAGAAATGTGCATAAAAAAGTTTGAAGAACAAGAAGACACTCTCCCCACAAAGGAAGAATTTGAAGCTATTCAAGAACACTCTTCCCACACAGGAAGAATTTGAAGCTATTTAAGACAGCATGTGAATCTCTAATATGGGAAGGGAGCAACCAAGGATTCCATGCTCAGAAGAAGAGATGCCTCCACAAGGTTCAATTGACTTGTGGGAGGATAGGCGACTTGTTGACGATGAGAACAAAGGTATTTATAAGAATACCGAAGCACGAATGATAGTACTGAATGCAGAAGAGTACCCAGAAGGATTCGAGCTTGATGCAGAGAAAATGGAGGAGTGGGAAGTACACAACATAGAAGAGCTCAAAGGGATGTGGGAGGAATATCTAAAAAAATTACAAGCAGTAATGGAAGCCCCAACACCCACTTGCAAACAGATAATCCCACACCAAGAGCAGGACAGGAATATAAATGATAGAGTTGTCCAGAAACAAGAAAAAGTTCTCGAAAATTAACCGAGGTCCTGACTGGAAGTCTACCCAGATTAGGAGAATCCAGCAAGAAAGCAAAGGAATTATGAGAATAAAATGCCAAATTGGCTTAGGAAGTGGAAGTATGGAAGAAAATGCCGAATTGGCTTAGGAAATGAAAGTGGAAGTATGGAAAAGCACGTTTGCAACATACAAAGCTGAGGGCAAGAAAGCTCAAAAAGTGGAAGTATGGAAAAGCAAGTTCACGGCACTGAAAGCTATTACACAACCTAATCCGGAAAGTAAAGGAAAGGAGATAGTAATGTGGATCGGCACAACTATTGACAACATATTATTGAATGAGCTCACAGATTACATGCTCGCCACCACAGACAAGAGATTTGAAGAGAAAAGCAATGATGAAGCTTCTCTAAAGATACAACTGGATAAAATGGAAGAAGTGATAAAATAATACAAAGAGTAGCAAATCTAGGATGGCAAGACCATAAAAAAACTAACCAAAGAGCTAGAGTCGATAGTAGTACCAATAGCCTACGGGGGGATCAAGAGTTGTACGGGGGAGCGATGATGTGTCATGACTCTTGGACCCAAGTGAGGAGGAAAAGGCTCATTTGCAGAGCTAGAGTGTCAGTTCCCCTCACCAATATCACCAATAGGATAGATTGACACCAAGAGAAGAATAAAGGCAATAAGAGATGGGGAAACTATCAGATGGATGGACACGGAGCACAAGACAGAGAGGGAAGATTGGAAAGCAAGAACAACATGTTTATGTGGATGACGCCATTCAGCCTAAGCTCACTGAACTGCACGTCTTCACAACCAAGACATCCCCATCATAGTCTTGGGCATAGCAAGGGTAAGGTTTGCACATGCCAAGCCCATTACATGGAACACAAAAGGTGTTGGAATTAGGGTTAGGGTTGCAACAATGCACACACACAAGATAGAGAAGCTTGAGAGTACACAAACTCACTAGATTAGAATGAACAATTGTGTGCCAAATACAAAAGATAGGTACACACCCCAAAATGAGTAGATAAGAGGGTGTACATACGCACAAGGGAAAAAACCTCCTAGTGAGGGAAAAAGTGCCCCGGTGGTCCTAAGTTTGTTCACACAAATCACTACCATATACTTCTACGAATCCCCCTTTGAGTGATGATGTGAACATGTATAGGGTATGGCCGATCAATCCTGAATAGGTAGTAAGTCTAAAGCTTTACGAAAAGCTTCAAACTTTTCATGAGGAAGATCCTTCGTGAATAAATCTGCCATGTTGTCATATGTAGGCACATAGACCAAGCTGACCTCTGCTGCAGAGAGTCTTTCCCTGACATAGTGATAATGCACCTCAATGTGCTTAGTGCAAGCATGAAACACTGGGTTCCTCGAAACTGCTAATGTGCTCTAGCTGTCAGTGAAAATCGTAGTGCTAGATGACTATTTACCCAAATCAGCATAAGACGTTTGAGCCACACACACTCAACTGTAGCTGTAAAAGTTGCCCTATACTCAGCCTCATAGCTGGAAGTAGCCACTACAGGCTGCTTCTTGTTGAGCCATGATATAAATGAATCACCAAGGCAAAAGCAAAACCCACTAGTGGACATTCATGTGTCATAACATCCAACCCAATTTGAATCACTAAAAGTATGCAGTTGTGACTCACCCCCCTTTGGATAAAATAATCCAAAATACTGAGTGTCCTGTAAATAGCAAAAAACCCGCTTAACAGCCTGCCAATGCTTTGTACCTAGGCTATGCATAAATTTTCTCAACTGTGAGACCACATACTGTATATCTGGTCTCGTGTTCCACACATAAAGAAGGGATCCAACAGCATACAAACTAGCATCAAAGGAGTCTCCTGTATCTTGAAGACTAAGTCGAGTACCTGTCTCCATAGGTATAGCCACATGTTTACAGTCTTCAAGATTAAACCTCCTTAATAGCTTCTGTATTTCACCATACATTGTACCATCTCCATGAGAGACATGTTCTTCCTCTGAGACACACCATTTTGCTGAGGTGTGTATGGCACTATACATTGATGCCTTATGCCTTTTTCAGCCATATATGCATGAAATTCCTTGGACATACACTCCCCCCCTCGACTTGAACGAAGGATGCCAACTTTACATTCATATGCATTTTCAGCCATGGATACAAAGTGCCTAAAGCACATAAAAACCTCTGACTTCTACTTTAATGGATACACCCATCTATATCTGGAGTAATCATCAATAAAAGTGACGAAGTAGAGATATCCCTTAATAGATGGTGTCCTCATAGGACCACATACATCACTATGTAAAGGGTGGTCCCATATGGAGGAAAAAAACCATTCCAAGAGGGAGCGTCAAGGCATCCATAAATAAATATATATATATGAAATATAGTGTATCCAACCAAGAGGTGAGCCAAGTAGAACTTAAGGAGCATTCAAGTGTGGGGGCCCCTCCTACTTTGGAATAGCACTAGAAATAACTCACCCTATATACCTATATGTATAAACATATACATATATATAAAAGTAGTAGGAATCTCAAGCATATGTACAAAGGCAGTGGGCCATCTAGTAAAAAGGAGAAAAAAAAGATATGCTTCAGGCCATATATTCACCGCTTATAGGGAAAGTAATTAGAGAAAATAAATACCCGTCCACCCCAATAAGGAAATGAACTAGATAATGAATTGAAACTGCAAACAACCATTCCCCCATGAGGATTGCAAACAAGAGTAGGGCATCCAAGTGTGGTAATAAAGAGAGAAAATGAGGACACAAGCTACTATGTACAAGCACATGCCATGGTTTTGGCTGAAATTAGGTGCCCAAGAGAGGCGGGTGTGAAAACCCTGGATCAATGCATTGAGTGACGCATTGTGTGTTGGAGACAACTTTGTTGTTTTTTCAATGTGTCAAACAATGGGAAACAAGGTTCAGAAGACTTCTTCACTTCTTCATTGCCCGACAATTGGGGAAATATTTATGCTGCAAAATCACTTGTAGTACAAGCACTACTATGAGAGAGTCCATGATGATATATTTAGGAGGCACTACTTTAAAAATCCTTCGTCATGCTAACAAGATGCTGTATCCCACTACTTTAAAAATCCTTCGTCATGCTAACAAGATGCTGTATCCCACATATTAAAGTAGTCCAAAGTAGACCATTCTAGTTGATTTAATGAAGTGAGCCATTTGTATTACCAGGGCCCAAGTTCCTTTGTCAAGAATTCTGCCTCTGTTGAACTTCTTCCATCATTGGTACGATGACATATGTGCGTAGAGTGTTTCAGCTGCATTTATAAAGTATAAAGGGAACAATCCACTAATATGGTGTTGGACACATTGGTACGATGACATATGTGCGTAGAGTGTTTTGGCTGCATTTATAAAGTATAAAGGGAACAATCCACTAATATGGTGTTGGACACATTAAATTGTGGATGCTTGTGCCAAAATTGCCTCATATTCTTGAAGAACACTGGCTTCCCTTCCAAAAGCGTGAAATTGGCCCCACTGGACAAGCCTCTTGCCCCATCCATCCAGACAACAGCATCACAGTTCCTAGGGAAGCATTTTTGCAACCTCTCGTCAACATTGACAAGACTTACGATGCTCCAGATAAACACATTTGCATAGGTACTTGCCACCACGGCCAAGAACAGATTTGCTCCGCACATAGTATTGCCTTCTTCCATCTTGAATAATCTTCACATTGTTGATGCAAACGTCCGGAGGATCTATATCCCTGCCAACATCAAAAGACATCATCAAGACATGGTTCATGTCTATTATGAGTGCTACTTTCCCCTTTAAATCTTCATCTCTAAATTTTAGAGGCGTTTCATACTTAGGCGATACCCGATCCATTATAATTTCTTTAATAAGGACCCAGACTGCTCTTTTTGTGCATCATGGCTCTATACAAATGGGAGCATATTAGAATATACACATGCTATAACAAACAAGAATAGACAACGTATGCACAAAACTTCATATTTCAAAAGCAAAGGTGTACATAAAAGTAGTGGTTTTGACTTCCCAAAAAACAAATAATGTCAAAGTTATGCAAGCATGACAATATTGAAATGGTTGGGGGCTACAAGCAATGGTGTAGTGCTATAACAAACAAGAATAGACAACAGATGCATAAATTTTAAAAAAAATCATTCAAAAGCAAAGGTGTACATAAAAGTAGTGGTTTTGACTTCACAACAAACAATGTCAAAGTTTTGCACGACGACAAGATTCAAATGGTTGGGGGCTACAAGCAATGGTGTAGTGATATAACAAACCAGAATAGACAACAAACAAAACTTCATGGGCTATTCATTTCAAAATTGGGTGTACATAGTAGAGGCATTTTTTGCAGCAAGGAACAATGCACAAGTAGTAGCATATGGTGCTAATGTTTTTTGCAAGCCCTAGACTTCAAAGGGTGTAGTAAAGGAGGTACAGTTGCAATACTTCTAGGGAGTCCTCCATCTCTTTTGTCATCTTCACTGCCCTTCTTTTGCTTTTGACTACACAAGTCACTTGACTTATTCACAGCCTTCGTTGCTACTCTTGCCTTCTTATGTGGCCCACCTACGCAAAATAAAATCATTAAATACATTTCTTTACATCAATAATTACATGTGTCCAACATAACTTACCAACATTGATATTACTTTCATTCCCAATGGCCTCCCTCTTTCTTGAGAGCTTAGTTGCCATCTATTAAAGCATCACCTTCTCTCTATCAAGGGAGGCAATCTCATCAAAATGCATTTTCAATACAGCCTCTACACCATGTTGTTAGAGCATCCAGGTCTGTAGCATCCTCCAAGTGTGTTGCCACCTCCTCAGCACCCACCAGCATCTTCTCTGATGTCTCGCTAGAAGTAACCTCAATTGCCTTCTCAGCCTCTCTAGGACCACTTATACTATCTGCCAAGTAGTACTCTTAATTGCCTTCTCAGCCTCTCTAGGTGTATAATTGACATTGTCTAGGTTGTCATAGGCATACTGCCCTACAACCTTATCCACACCTGAGTTAAATTCATCATCCTCCTAATCTACAAAATGTTGCGTCACACCAGATGCTTTATGCCCTACATTCATAGGTAAGAATTAGATATTCTTTAGAGAAGATATAATACAATCTTAAGAGTGTAGTTAAACAACCATACTTACTTTTCATAGACTGACTAGATATAATATTCTCTAGAGAAGATATAATACAAGCTTAAGAGTGTAATTAAAGAACCATTTTTACTTGTCACATAGACTGCTGACTACAGCTGCCCCTCACACATGAAGACCTGCCTTTGCACACACTAGCAAAGTAAAGGGGGTGGTATTTGTGTCTACATGCAAGCATGTAGACACCTACCACATCCTCTGTCCCTAGGTGTCTACATGCAAGCATGTAGACACCTACCACATCCTCTGCCCCTAGAAGTAGGCCGCAGGCAACATAGTCCCCCTCCATTCAAATAGTGAACTCACACGGCTCTAGATTGGGGGAGTGTTGGGATAATCATGAAACACTTGCCAAGTTTCATTTGTTTAACCGGTGCCTCTATAAATCAGTAATTATTGTTGATATGTGTGCCAATTTAGCCATAGCAGCTTCATGATTTTTATGCATTGCCATATTCAGGTAGAAACCATGGTCAAACAAAAGTGCTTTTTAGCAAAAAAGCACTTGAGTTATCTTCTACTTAAAAGTGTTGGAAATCACTAGAAAAAGTTTTTTGGATGTTGGAAAGCACTTGAAAGTGGTATGCAAAAGAACTTTCAGAAAGCACTTGAAAGTGGTATGCAAAAGCACTTTCAGAAAGTGCTTTCTAAAGAACTTGAAAGTACTTTTAAAAAGCACTTTGAGAAAAGGCTTTCCAGAAGCACTGCAAGTACTTGAAAAGAAAGCGCTTTGAAAAAATGTTTTCAAAAAGCACTACAAGCACTTGAAAATGCTTTTGGATAGAATTACATAGGCGGTTTTGAAAAGCCCTTTCAAGAACTTGAAAGTGGTTTCACAAAGAACTTTAAAGTTCTTTCTGAAGTACTCTACTAAAGTACTTCAAAAACTTTCTGAAAGCACTTAGGGTACTTTAGTCAAGCACTTTCAGAAAGTTCTTTCCAAAATTACTTTCAAAAAGTGTTTTCTAAAACCACTTTCAAGTGCTTTCCAACAATTTTAAGGACAAAGCACTCCAAGTGCTCTAAAAGTACTTTGGAGAACCCAAAAAGCCCTTATAAATCCATAAGGCATTCAAAGTGATTTACATCATCTAGAAAGCACTTCAAATTCTTTTGAAAGTGACTTGCAGCATACAAAAAGCATTTTCAGGTGCTTTGTATCACCTACGAAGCTATTTTAAGTGCTTATCATAACCCAAAAAGCACTTTAAAGTGCTTTTCAGGGGTCTGTAACTCCCTAAACCATATTTTAGTTGTTTTTATAGTGCTCTGTAGCACTTGGTTGCACTTAGGTAAAAGATTATGTGGAATTGTTTTTTACTTACTTGTAGTGATTCAAGATCTTCTTTCTTGGGTCCAAGGCTGTTAGGGTCAACTGTGCAAAGATGAGAACCCTATCATAGAGCTGGATTTGTCCTTATTTCATATTGACCTCAATCATTTTTAGTTCTGTGGCTACCTACAGTTGAGAAAGGTCTTTCTTCAATTTCTCTAGCTTAGCGAGAAACATTACAACAGTCTTTGAAGCTCCTTCTAGTCACAACAATGCATCTCTCTTGCATTCATACTCTACCTTCACTGTCCTAGATGCTTCTTCCTTGAGAGCTAGCATGCTCTTTGTTTTTGCAAGCATGGCCTCTACCAGGCCCAAATGCTTACCAAAAACCTCTTTGAATCTTGGTCTACCATCTGAAATGCCACTTGACATGGCACTTGTAATCTCTTCCTTTGCCATGCTATGCCTACTAGCAAAGTGAGTAGCCAATGGCCCATTGGATCTCCTCTAGTTATCCAACTTCCTATCAAGGCCAGTAGACTGGCCCTGCACTATCTTTAAGACACCCTCACCAAAGATGGCCCATATAATTTTGTGGCCTTCGAGATCATCTTTGCCTACCTTGCACTTTTTATATATAAACTCCTTTGCAAATTTGGCTAATTCATTGTTTGGAAGCATTCCTTGGTACACTTTGTGATAGAGCAGTCATCACTCATCCACAAACTCCTTTGCAAATTTGGCTAATTCATTGTTTGGAAGCATTCCTTGGTACACTTTGTGATAGAGCAGTCATCACTCATCCACAAACTATGGATGAAGCATGCTAAGGAAGATTTTACTACCTTTCCTATGGCCGACATTGAACACAGTCAATCATTCACTCTCAAGAATGTCATCATTGCTCAGCTACTTAGGAAGCTTGCCTTCCAAGCTGAGTCCATACTCTTCATTTAGCTCTTATGCTGTGTACCAAAAACACATGAGAGAGTTGATATTCAAAATTTGAGGGCTGCTTACCACTCCCTACAAATAACATGATAGCGGACGAGCATTCAGGATAGGGCTAATTGTAAGCATTCCGTACAATGATGCAAGAAACATCGAGTCATGAAAAATGTTCACGAGTCGTGGAGTAGTCGTTTACAACAAGCTATCTTGATTTTTCACTAGTCCTAAATATTGATCAATTTTACAATCTTTTGGAGACATTAAAGAGAATTGTTTTTATAACTTTTGCAAAATAAGCATAGTTTCAGACTTCTTTTAAAAAATGTACATATTGCTAATTTAAGGTGAAATTTTTTTCACTTTTCATGTCAAATAACAAAATGAAAAAAACAAGGTCAATGACAAGATCTAATATTCTTTAAAACTACTAATAATTCGTGTATGTCTATGTAATGTATAATACATTCTTTACTTAGAATTACAAAAATGTATAATATATTCTTTACTTAGAATTACAAAAATGTGCTTTTTCTTCTATAAGAATTTAACTAACTTCATCCCAATCATTGAATTAGAGCATATATTTGATAAGTAGGTATATGGAGTCCATGGCCATAGAAGAGGCTTATTGAAAGAAACTATTTCTCTAGATTCAGATAGAAAACCAATGATCCAAAAGGTCAAATTTTAGATGGTAGTGAGTACTGTAATTTATTAGTTTACTTTATTTTGATAAAATAGCTCGATTTAGAGTTATAGTCTTTGTAAAAACACAGTTTTTAGTTTATAACAGTTAGATTTTGAGCCATGAGAATGACAACAGTTGTCATTTTGAAAAATTGATGGAAATTTGGATTCTAGAATCCACTTTGTTGACAAAGTGGATTCTAGAATCCAAAAGACTGGTGTTTCTATCGTGACAGTGAAATTTTTGTCTAAAAAAGAGAAATTTTGATCCATAATGAATGAAAATTTCACTTTTATTGGACAAAAAATTTATTCCATTTCTGTTAAAAAATTTCGTCTATGGAAAAAATTCCGTCGATAAAAAAAACTTTCATCAATGAGCATTTGGATTCCAGAATCCACCTGGCTTCTGGAATCCAAATTTTTAATTCTTCGACAGAAATTTGGATTCCAAAATCCAAGTCCAAATTCTCATCGACGGAATTTTAAACGGAAAATTTTTTGTAGACCCACCATCAACGGAAATTTTTGATGGAAATTTCAATCCGTCTCGACGGAAATTTTGGATTCCACAATCCAAGAGGATTCTGGAATCCAAATTCTCATCGATGGAAAAAAAATTCGTCGATAGACTTTTCGATGGAAAAAATTTTATGTTGACGATTTTTTTTCCTATGAATGATTATTTTTATGGAGGAGGTTGGTTACGATCCTATTCCGTCATCGAGAAAGGCTATTCTCACCAATTTTTCTCGATTCACCTCATGAGATTACTTCCCATTCTTAAACATGGATTATTATACGATAACAAAAAAAAATTTCACCAACGGACTAAATTTTTTGTCGAATAAAAGTAAAATTTTTTCTCATTATGGACCAAAATTTCTTTTTTTTCGGATGAAAATTTCATTATCCATGATAAAAACGTCAGTCTATCACATACCAACATACCCAAACATGCTCCAATAGGAACCAAACTTTGCAAACATGTGGGGGGAGGCCCACCCCCACATGCTTGCAAAGTTTGGTCATGATTGGAGCACGTTTGGGTTAGTAATTAGCGCCATGTGCAGATTTTTCAAGTCTCTTGGTGTTTAAGAGGCCATGGAAAATCCGGGGCTTCCCCATGCCATCATACCCAAACATGCTCCAATGGGGACCAAACTTTGCAAGCATGTGGGGGTGGCCCACCACCACATTCTTGCAAAGTTTGGTCATGATCGGAGCATGTTTGTGTTAGTAATTAGCGCCCGCCCCTGCAGATTTTTCAAGTCTCTTGGTGCTTAAGAGGCCATGGAATATCCGGGTCTTCCCCATACCATCGTACCCAAACATGCTTCGATGGGGACCAAACTTTGCAAGCATGTGGGGGGCAGGGGGGGTGGCGGCACTGCCACATACTTGCAAAGTTTGGTCCCCATTGGAGCATGTTTGGGTTAGTAACTAGCGCCCAGTGCAGAGTTTTCAAGTCTCTTGGTGCTTAAGAGGCCATGGAAAATCTGAGTCTTCCCCATACCATCGTACCGGATTTTCCATGGACTCTTAAGCACCAAGAGACTTGAAAACTCTGCACTGGGCGCTTCCAAAAATGCTCCGATGGGGACCAAACTTTGCAAGCAGGGGGGGCACCCCCACATGCTTGCAAAGTTTGGTCACTCATGATTAGAGCATTTTTGGGTTAGTAATTAGCGCCCAGTGTGGATTTTTCCAGTCAAATGGTGCTTAAGAGGCCATGGAAAATCCGAGTCTTCCCCATACCATCGTACCCAAACATGCTCTGATGGGAACCAAACTTTGCAAGCATGTGGGGATGGCCCACCCCCACATGCTTGCAAAGTTTGGTTATGATCGAAGCATCTTTGGGTTAGTAGTTAGTGTCCGAGTGCAGATTTTTCAAGTCTCTTGGTGTTTAAGAGGCCATGAAAAATCCGGGGCTTCCCCATGCCATCGTACCCAAACATACTCTGATGGGGACCAAACTTTGCAAACATGTGCAAGTGGCCACTCCCACATGCTTGCAAAGTTTGGGCACATTCGGAGCGTGTTTGGGTTAGTAATTAGAGCCCGGTATTTTTCAAGTCTCTTGGTGCTTAAGAGGCCATGGAAAATACGAGTCTTCCCCATACCATCGTACCCAAACATGCTCCGATGGGGACCAAACTTTGCAAGCATGTGGGAGGGGGCACCCCCACATTCTTGCAAAGTTTGGCTCCCGTCGGAGCATGTTTGGGCACGATGGCATGGGGAAGCCCCGGATTTTCCATGGCCTCTTACACATTAAGAGAGTTGAAAAATCCGCACTGGGCGCTAATTACTAACCCAAACATGCTCCGATCATGACCAAACTTTGCAAGCATGTGGGGCCCAAGCATGTGGGGGGCCCCACATGCTTGCAAAGTTTGGTCATGATCGGAGCATGTTTGGGTTAGTAATTAGCGCCCGGTGCGGATTTTTCAACTCTCTTAATGTTTAAGAGGCCATGGAAAATCCGGGGCTTCCCCATCCATCACCCCCCCCACATGCTTGCAAAGTTTGGTTCCCATCGGAGCATGTTTGAGTACGATGGTATGCGGAAGACCCAGATTTTCCATGGCTCTTATGCACCAAGAGACTTGAAAAATTTGCACTGGGTGCTAATTACTAACCCAAACATGCTTCGATGGGGACCAAACTTTTCAGGCATGTGGGGGTGGGCCCCCCCACATGCAAAGTTTAGTCCCCATTGGAGCATGTTTGGGTACGATAGTATGAGGAAGACCCGGATTTTCCATGGCCTCTTAAGCACCAAGAGACTTGAAAACTCCGCACCGGGTGCTAATTACTAACCCAAAAATGGTTTGAAACTTTGCAAGCATGTGGGGGTGGGCTACCCCCACATGCTTGCAAAGTTTGGTCATGATCGGAGCATGTTTGGATACGATGGCATGGGGAAGCCCCGGATTTTCCATGGCCTCTTAAACACCAGGAGACTTGAAAAACCCACCACCAGGTGCTAATTACTAACCCAAACATGGTCCGATCATGACCAAAATTTGCAAGCATGTGGGGGTGCCCCCCCCCACATGCTTACAAAGTTTGGTCCCCATCGGAGTATGTTTAGGTACGTGGTATGGGGAAGACCTGGATTTTCCATGGCCTCTTAAGCACCAAGAGACTTGAAAAATCCGCACTGGACGCTAATTACTAACCCAAATATGCTCCGATTGTGACCAAACTTTGCAAGCATGTGGGGGTGGCCCCCCACATGCTTGCAAAGTTTGGTACCGGAGCATGTTTGGGTACGATGGCATGGGGATTTTCAACAAACAATATGATAGCAAAAGTGTTAAAAAAATATAAAAACCATGAACATCAACTAAAATGTAATGATACTCAATGATGAAAAAACTCATAATGATTTAAACATCAAATAGGAATGTGAGCTAACTCAGCTACTCTGGGTTTAGCCACTAACTCAAAAGATCAAGGCATAATGAAAATGAGCTACCCCAGCTATTCTGAGGTTAGTCACTCCCAATAAATCTAAGTACAATGTAAGTGAGCTAACCCAGCTAGTCTGAGTTTAGTCACTATCACGATAGAGATCTAGTCAGCAGCACCCTCTCTAGCTCTCAAACTGCTCTAGAATGCTCTTATGGTCATCCACTCGAAGCTGAAAACGAGGACGAGAACTCTGTTTTTGGCTTTGTACTCGATCGAGAGTGAGCCTGGTAGCAACCACTAGATGAGAGAACTAAAATGCCTCTAACTCCCACTTCCATTGCTGGAACTCAAGACTCCCCCGATTAAGTCAAATCTACTGGTAGAACCAGCCTACCACAATCATGCTATGGGCATCAAAAGAAAACCCATGATCATCCACTGTATCTTGGTCAAGGATGCACTTTGGCCTAGTGCAACTCATCAGATAGTAGTCTAATCCCTCGCTATTTTCCTCACCGGCAATAACAACAAATACATCACCCTCCTGTAGCAAATCTGCCTGGTCATCGTAGTTGGCCATGAACGCAGGACCTGTGTGCTCATCGGACAACACTGGATGTGAAGGATGCTCGGGGGAGAGGAATGTCTGTAGTATCGATGCATTTGCCCATCCTCTCAAGGCACAATGTGACCAATCGCCATCCATACATGCTCCACAGAAGCATGCAAATCGTCATGTGTAAATCATGGGGGCCGCCATGCACATGCTCCTAATGGAATGTAAGCCCAAGGTGCCAGGTACTGTGTCACAATCATGGGAGGCTCTACGGTCAATCATGCCACCATCCACATGCCAAAAAAATCTCCTGACAATCCGAGCATCACATTTAGGATACGATGATGCTGCACTCCCACACAAATGTTAGGACACCACTCGACTATGTGGCCAACATCTCTAAACCGCTTAGTATCCTGCCGGCAGAGCTGATGATGCCTCAGGCCGCCACGTTTCACACATGCACCCGCACCATCATGCTCTCCCTTTCCATGACCAGTCTCAAACAATGACCAAATCACTCGGATACTAGACTGCACATGCCACCTATAAATCCATAAAACAAAGTCTTAGTTATTGTTTTCTTTAAGATGTTCTAGTGAATTTAGTTTAATTGCGAATATAAGAGAACCATAAATACTACCTGTAGAGCCAATTGTCGTGTGAGACGACCATCCGACCAAACCCATCACTAGCCACATGTGATCCCACAATCTTGAGACGAAAACAATGTTGCACAAAATGTACATCATGTGAACGATCATACTGATATAGAAATAATACTCTCGAATAATGACACGGGCCTCAGGGGTACTCGCTATCACATCTACATGGGCCTTTGCATGTCGATAGCTAAAGTGGACCATAATAGCAACCTGGTGAGGTAAGCAAGAGAGACGATTAGGACATAATCAAATAAGTAATATAGCTCAAACACGAAACAAATATTATGAAATATAACCTCCGAGAAGTAATACTCAGATTGTATCTCCTCTAAAAAGGTGTGAATGTGTAGTTCTCTGCAAAATCAGTCACAGAGACGACCACACCAATAGGAAACTCTGCCACCAGAAGCAGGCATACTCAGAACTGACAATCCTACCACTTGGCACAATGACTATGCCGTATATAGGGGTAGATCTGCTCCCTAAATGTAGCTGTGAAGTGATAACGTGGTGTATGTTTGTCCACGAGAGCTGCAACTTCCTAGATTGCCCAACCACCACTCTGGAGCTGGTGTGTCACATACTCATAACGTTGCCATGGCACTATCTCTTGGTCACTTGCATCAAGATCTACCATCTATAGATGTGCAAGTGAACCACATGATGTGCAATTGCTCTCCACACAAGGCATCCTGTGGAACTGGCATCCTCCGCACGTGCACACAAAAGAGAGTGGATGAAATCACGAGGACTACGAGGCAACTCTCTATGCCCACTAAGAGAACGGAACACATCATAAAAAAGTTTGAACTCAACATGGTAGCGACAACAACATGTGTCACACTGATGTGTGTACCTCACAAACCAAGGCTTACACCTTTGTCCAATTTTAAGCTTTGGATACGATGCCACAAACAGAGAATACAACTGTGTTTGGGTCATTTCAAGAAAGCAAGCACCGTGCTCAATGAAAACTCCTCTTGTCACTCTCTTATGCAAAGCTTTCTTGAAAACTGGGGAGGCACGACAATTCTCCTCCCAAAAACTTTCTATCAAGGCTCTAGTGGTTTCATTTAGTAGGCGATCATGCCTAGCTACACGGCCACTACTCGCCCACAAAGCACCAACCTCATTGGCATCTAAACTTTGCCATTTAATAGACCCAACTCTAAGTTCGTGTGGTGCTATGGAAAGGATGCAAGATGTGGTACTCACCTTACCCTTCATTTGGGAGCTACTTATGGCTGCCACAATAGCCCGTCGAGCAGCCAAAGCGTCCGCAGAGTTTCTTTTCTTTTGTTAACTGTATAGGAACGATGAACACTTTGTAGCACTGCCATGCCAGCTCTCCTCTCTCTTCGACCTCCAATGTTAGAAAGCGCCCTGTAGTTGGCCATGTTGGGCAGATCGATCAAAGCATCAAGCACATATGCCTGTGATGAAGGCATGAGGTCTTTGAAATAGGAATGGAAGATTGCATGGGCACGATGATTCGCCCCTGACTTTGATAGTTCTTTCCTATCCACACTATGGGCGCCCAAAGGAGGTGGTGGGTTCTTGTGGAAGAGAAGGGGACTCAGGAAGGGCGGGTTCATGTGGATTATCTAAACTAAGGGGTAGTGGGGGAGAAGAGGGCAGAGGGAGAGGAAGTGGAAGAGGAGGAGCAAGGCTTGGATCAACAGAAGGTGTTGCTCATTGACGTGCTTTCCACTCTCTCTTTCTCTCACGAGCTACCCTTTTTCTCTCCTCCTCTTGAACTCGGTGGATAGGGGGAAAGTCTATTCCTATCATGTTTTCGACTCCTATGACTTTGAGAATCCATTCTCAAAGAAGCTAAGAGGGTAAAAATTATGAAGGCTCAAAGATGGGATAGTACTAGAGATAAGTGTGGGATAGTACTAGAGATGTGTGATTATATAGGAAAAATAGATTATCCACTTCAAATCTCATTGGATTTCCTATCTAAGATTAATTGGATAATTAAGATAAACATAAAGATAATTAAAGATAAACTTTTATCCACTTAAAATTTAATATTATTAATAATATTTATTAACAAGTCTAAATATTTATCATTACCAGATATATAAATTTATCTTTAAATTTATCTTTTGTTTTATAATTATATAATTGCATTTTTTTATAATATATTTTTTTCAAATTTTATTCAAATTTTATTCAAAGGTTCATCCTACACATAAATATTTTCAAGAAATATGAAATTTAAAAAATTATTATTTTTAAATTAAATAACATGAACTTTAAATATAATATTATTTATCTAATTTTAAAATATAATCTTTTAAAATTAGTGATTTTAAATTCTTTTATATTAATAAGTTATATATATTTTATTATTTAAAATTCTATATTTTATTTCTCTAAATTACTAAATTAACTTTTTCAAAATATGTTTTTGAAAAAAAATGGGGAGGTGGGAAGGAGGTACCACGTGTCACATGTGTGCATGACACGTGGCATTTTCTTGACATGTGGTGCTATTATGGCTAATGTGGCATGCCATGTCACCAAGTGTGAGGTGGCATGCAAAGGTGGCAAGAAGATGTGGCATTAATGATGACTAGGATAATGAGGTGGGGAGTCAACTAGGTTGGTCATGTTGACATGGAGGGTGGAGGTGGCAAGCTGCTTATGTGGATCCTCTCGAAGCTAATGTATTTGCCAGGCCTTTGAGTGCACTCAAACACCCACCATGTACATGTGCAAGGTGGTGGGTGTTGAAGAGATGGTCAATTTACTTGGCCAAGGGTGGGAGCTTGTGGAGGGGGAGCATAAAGGGGAGAATTTCAATGCAATGTAGTATAGTCTAGTGTCTCCTTTTGATTCTTACGAGCATGTGCCACTTTGTGCACTTGATTTTGTTATGAGCGGTGGATGAGGAAGAAGGGAGCATGGATTCCCTTACAAGCTAAAGAGGAGGTTGCGGAGCCTATAGCTCTCTTGATATGCTTACCAAGTGTGGGGGTAGATATTGTCAAGAAAGCAAGCATTTGATCCTATTGAATGTTTGTGATCACCTGCGCATCTCGGGGTACGAGGAATCAACAATGCTTGCTTCAAATCGCAAGGCAAGAAGATAAGGGTTGTTTGCTCTTTAAACAATTTTATTTCCTCATAACTATTGTAGTTAACTTAGAATGAGGTGTGTTTGGATAGGTTTGAAGGCGGCTAGAAGCAAGCACCAAGGTGTCCTCGGATTGGGGGCATAATGACATCACTTTAGCTCAAGGTACCTAAGCTAGAAGTGTCCATTTTGTAATCTCACTTCATTTTCGGTAGATGTTTTGTAATCTCACTCCATTTTGGAGTTGTTATGTAATCTCATTCCGTTTCGGAGTTTTATAAGTATATTTATTTTCTACAGTACTTTGGATTATTGAATAGGAATTTTGGTTTATTAAAATTGTGGTTTTGTGGTATGGTTGGTGTATTTTCATACTTGGTTTTTTTGCATGCTTGGTCTTGCTCAACCTAGTTTTCAACTCATGCAATTTTGGACAATATGGTTCTGCTGGTCCAGTGTGAAAGGACACAAACCTTCCATAAATACCCAAGGCCCCTTTTATGTGTCATTTTTTTATTTGCACTCTCCAGAGCACCAAAGCACCTAAATAGCCCTCCTCATCGTCGCGTGACAACCCTAGAGCAATTGATGGACCTCCTACATGAGAGTGACTTCCCTAAGGTCATGCACATGCATGCTATGTTAAATGGTGTGGTTGACTGCAGCTCCACAATCCAACTGCACTCAGATCTATTTATTGACATGCTCACCTACATGGAGACCCACCACCTGAGGCCACACTCACTTAAATTACGGGATGATGATGGCTTGTGGGTGCCATGTAAACTACTCGAGCACATAGCCCACAATGAAAAACCCTTCAAAATACGGCTTAAAAGATTTGAAGGTATGGCAGCACTCTAAGATCACTTCATAGAGCTTGAAAAAAACAAAAGGGATATTGGCCAGTGCTTCCTCTCATGGTTGGCATGTTTTTTCTTCCACATTTCTAAAGGAGAGGAGAAAGGTGAGGTTAATCTCCCCTAGCTATGCCTTTGTCACACAGAAGGGTGAGCAAGATAGGGTAGCCACCACTGCCAATCCAAGTGAATCAGTGCTCATCCAAAAAGACTTCCCTGAGGGTGCACTAGGGTTGGCTGAGAACCCTCACCGCATCAAGGCCAGTGCTAGCAGCAGGGCAGTTGAAGATGAAGATAACTCTGCCCCCATTCTAGAAATAGAAATCAGAATTTCTCTTTTTGCACAACATTGAAAAATCTTGTAGGATTCACATGGATGAGTGCTTAGCATGCTCAAAGTGAAATGCAAAATCCCTATAAATGATTTGGGTGTACAAGCAACCTTGAGGGATAACCTCTTGCCACCATTGATAGATTCCATGGAGGACACATTGGCAATCATGCTAGAGGTGGCGAGAAGCACAAAACAAGCTCTTGTAACTAAGGAGGAGTTTCATACCGCCTAGAAAAATCTCTGATTGTGGTCGTACCGTACTGAAGGATGGGTGGCAGGAGTCCAAAGAGAGCAGATATGGATGAGACCATGTCCAAGATTGATTTGGAATGGAAAGCCAAAGAAGATGAAGATAAAAAGCAAGAGGATGTGGTGGAGATTGGAAAGTGTGCCACACGAGGTGGGGGAAAGTGCAGTTCCATCGGCCCATACCCAGCCCTGAACCATTATTCCCCTTCTCCCTATGGATGATTTTGTTATAATCCATAAGGTCTTCACCCATCTTCCCCTTTTTGCATTGAAAGTGTTGTCAAAAGCAGTTGTGTGTAGCCACTTTAAGCCAGCCAATTAGCTATGTGATATTAGTTAAGAAGTCTCTTGTAAATGATCACATTTAGTACCAACTATAAAGGCAAGGTGTTGGCCCAAATAGGAATTGCACAATCCACAGGCAAAACTCACCCAAGGACATAGTAAAAGCCATCATAACAGGGGAGCTCCCCATAGCTAAAAAGTGTCAGACAGCCCTTGTATGACGAATCCCACCCTATCTATGTAAACTCTTATGTGGAATCCCCTATGTAAAAAAAGAGAGTTTGGGTAGGACATCAGGCCCGTATGGTGTGAGATAGGGTTGAAACTTTGCAAGTGGGTCCATGGAGTTGCTACCAGTCCACTTGCAAAGTTTTACCCCCATCGAATGTCGAATGGGTGTGACGGTGTGTTGCCACCCGGTCTTTTTTTGCACAGTGCTCAAAGGGGTCCGTTATGCAAAAAAAGTGAGTTTGGGTGGGACAACACGCCCGCATGGTGTCCAATGGCAATGAAGTTTTGCGAGTGTTTCCATGGAGTGCTATCCCTCTACTCATAAATGTTTACATGCATCGAACGCCGGATGGGTGTGATAGTGTGTGTTTCCACCCAATCCTTTTTGCATAGTGCACAAGGGGTCCCTTATGTAAAAAAGGGGGGTTTGGGTAGGACATGACGTACAGTGCCCGATGGGGTCGAAATCTGCGAGTGGGTCCATGGGGTTTTTGTCCCTCCACTCACAAAGTTTCATCCCCATCGAATGTCGCGGATGGCATGACGGTGTGTTGCCGCTTGCTCTTTTTTTGCATAGTGCACAAAGGGTTCTCCTATGCAGAAAACAATAGGTTTGGGTAGGACATCACGCCCGTACGATGTCCGATGGGGGTGACACTTTGCGAGTGGGTCCATGGGGCTGCTACCACTTCACTCGAAAAGTTTCATCCTCCCCATCAAATGCCGGATGGGCGTGACGGCCTATTGCAACCTGCTCTTTTTTGCATAGTGCACAAAAGGGTCCCCTTGCAAAAAAAAAAGTGGGTTTGGTTTGGACATCATGCTCATACGGTGTCCAATGGGAGTAAAACTTTGCGAGTGGATCCATGGGGCTGTAACCCCCACTTGTAAAGTTTCACTCCCATCGGACACGGAATGGGCATGAGGGTGTGTTGCCACTCGCTCTTTTTCAGGTAGTACACATGGGATCCCCTATACAAAAAAGGGAGTTTAGATACATCACTTACCCAAGAAGTATGTCCAATGCAGCCGCCAAGGTTTTGCAAATCTTGGATGTGGGAACACAATCTTCCTCTCTCCAAGCGTGCTTCCTAGGATAGGGAGGCAACCTCCTCTTCAATTAGATTGGGTAGTTGTAGGTCAAGCAAATATTGTGCAAGATTCTCAGCGCTCATGGTTGCCATGACAAGGAGCGCTCAAAGAAACTCCTCGGCGCTCATGGTTTCCATGACAAGGAGCGCTCAAAGAAGCAATGGAATAGAAAATAAGAGGGGGATCCAAAGGAGGCTATTTATAAGTATTGGAATAGACAACCCTATAATCTAATTCCTAAACCCTAGACCAAAACCCTAGACCATATAACCAAAACCCTAGACATCAATAGGGGCCCAAACTTTTTCGATTCTCCTTCATGTTATCATCCATGCATCATGGCGTGCGCATCCAATCCCCACCCTCCATTGTGGTGCTTTCCTCCCCTTCCCTGTACGCTTGGCAAGCTGGGCCAATTTGGACATTTGAGCCCTCTCCCTTGAAATGTTTCTACCAAAGGTGTATCAAAAGAACCAATCAAACATTTCCTTGAGATAGTTTATGTGAGTTTTACTGCCTCCATGTTGTGTGTTCTTGAAGTACACTCCTCTTGCATGGTAATGACTCTTCTCCATTACTTGGGTACTCCACATGTCAAGGGAGCCATATGTGTTCATGAACCATGCGCCATGAGCGTACAATATATGTTGTAGTCAAAGAACAAAACCACCTTTCTATAAAATGCATTAAAATAGAAGATATCTTTAGTACAAAATCTTAGAAATCTATGGAATACCATGTAATGCACGATATTCAATTCACCCCATGTGTTGACCACACCGCTTTAATGAAGCTTTGCAACTCTGCTTGAAATTGTTTGCATTGTTCCTTAATCCTGCTGCTTAGATTCATCAACCGCACAACCTTGTTGAAATCTACCCACACCTGCTCACTCAAGACAACAATATTTGCATCCAAGCAGTCCGAGAGGTAGTGCAAGACGTCTTTCCACCACTACTCCCGTCTCTTTGGAGCTATGCTTTTCACATCTTCCCTGTGTGCATTTGCTAGAACCTTCTTGCGTGCGTTTGGCTACTGGATAAACCTTATGGCCTTCGTGCCACTCATTGAAACCTTATACGCAACCACATGAGAACCTCGTGAGGTCTTTTGGTTCACTCAAATCTCCACGTTACAACATGACAACCAATCTCATTGAGAATGTTCTCTACTTTTATAATTGCCTCATCTTGTCGAGCTTTACCAAGCATAGTCTATGCGACACTTTTAGAGGTGGCGCAACCATGTGAGAACCGCCTGAGGTCTTTTGGTTCACTCAAATCTCCACATTACCACCATGACAACCAATCTCATTGAGAATGTTCTATACTTTTGTAATCGCCTCATCTTGTCAAGCTTTAAGCGGGCATAGTGAAAGCATCGTCTATGTGACACTTTAAGAGGCGGTCAAAGATACGCATAAGAACATGCAAAGTACAAAAGTGAACATTCTTGAGAGGAAAAGGAAGAATGGGTTCCAACCATTATCTCGCAAACCCCTAGTTGGAGGCACCAACATAGGTGATGAAAGTACACCAACATCCCATTCACCCTCGCAACTACCCATTTTGTCACATTCCTCTTCACACTGATGTCTCTCCCCTTGCATTTCTTCTTGCCTTTTTATTTCACTCCATGCATGCAAAAAGGGCATGAATGACCAATATTTGCACCTTGAGTGCAACCAAGCATACACTTGATTATCTTCAGGTCCCCACCCAGATGCCAATCAATGGCAAAACTTCCTAGACCCTCAACATCTAAGTGCTAACCCTCTATTAGTGCCTTAATCACATTACTAACCTAAGGAAATCTCTCAAAGACCCATGCTAGTATCTCATGCATCTCCTTGGGAACCTCAAAAGCTCCCAACCACCATATTTCTTTCTGCTCTCACTAACTTCATCACTAGGTCCATCAATCTCCCCATCACCAGCTCCATCACTCTCTCGTTCCTCCTCACACAATCGTAACCAGCTTTAAAGGCTTCTTCCATAGTGTAGTTCATGAGTGTAGTACTCACTCTCTCTAGCCTTCTTACCTTCACTATATGACACTCATCTAACTTCAAAATGAATGAGACTGTTTGACCTATGAAATCCACAAACAAACACAATGTTATGCTCTTAGTGCGAAAATGTGCACAACACGAACAAAAACATTATAATGTTACAAACCCCACTTACATCTTGCAGGCAATCCATAAAATAATATCATAGCCTTTTCTAGCATCTACAAGTCCACAAATGTGTTGTTGAATTTGTTGTAAGGGAACGAAACCATATCATGTGCGGTCTTCTTTTTCCCTCATGCTGCAATGAAGAGGGTGTCGTTGATGTGATAGTACTCACCAATCCTGCATTTGATATCTTCATTGCTCACTCCCTTAGCTGATGACACTCTCTTAGGTGACGGAAAAAGGTTGTGCGTGATACCTTTCTTCCGAAGGGCGTCTCCTAGCAACAACTGATGAAGTGCCTTATAGCCCTTGGTGCTAATTCCTACCTCATCGCACGCATTAACAACTTTAGCACTGCTAATAGTTTGGGCTACCTCACCACATGATATCCTTGGCCACCGCCGCCATACATATCTTCTTGCCACCTCGGGGATCCTTGATAATTTTAAGCACAAACTACCTTATTGTGATCCAGCGTAAGAGCTCATTACAGTCCCTAGACTCATCAGCACCTGTAACATCTTAGAGGAATACTCTACAAACCAAAAAGATAGCATTGACATTTCAAACTTGGAAGTACACTAATAGTGCATCGACATTATGAGTGGAATGGTTAAGAGCCATACCACGCTGTGTGAACTCTTCGCTTATGAGAGCAGCCCCTCCCACAGCAAGTGTTTCAATGTGGTTGAGTGGCCTCTTATGCTCCCTAGCTCCAACAGGGGTGCTTTTCATGTGGGCGATGGTCTACCTTAACTTTTCAATGTATACTCCACCCTCTCGATTTACATCCTCGAGCTCCTTAACCTTGACGTGAGACTGAAGTAGGGCTTGGTGCAAACCACCTAACGTACCTTGAAGAGCATGCAATTGCAAGGGCAAGTAGAATACTCCACTAGCATCACTTGTGATAATCTCTTGCAATACCCGAGAGTCCCATTGTTACCATCTCTCACAGAGACTGAATAAATGAGAGCAAGTCTCTGAAAGCTAGTGTGGGTATCGCGTAGAAGGGTCCACTGGGTATAGATTTCCATCAATCCATAGATCCACATTTGTGTGACCACCTTGTCTCCATGCAATCCTCTATTGTTTTGTGAGATGACTCTTGTCCAAAGATGCATACTCTTCCAACACTCAAACATGCAAATCTACCTTGCATCGTTTGCGATGGCACTTTCACATTGCTGATTTTGCGCAAGGCCATGATTCTACTTAGTTGATGAGTCGAACAACCACCTAACGTACCTTGAAGAGCATGCAATTGCAAGGGCAAGTAGAATACTCCACTAGCATCACTTGTGATAATCTCTTGCAATACCCGAGAATCCCATTGTTACCATCTCTCACAGAGACTGAATAAATGAGAGCGTCTCTGAAAGTGTGGGTATCGCGTAGAAGGGTCCACTGGGTATAGATTTCCATCAATCCATAGATCCACATTTGTGTGACCACCTTGTCTCCGTGCAATCCTCTCTTGTTCTGTGAGATGACTCTTGTCCAAAGATGCATACTCTTCCAACACTCAAACATGCAAATCTACCTTGCATCGTTTGCGATGGCACTTTCACATTGCTGATTTTGCGCAAGGCCATGATTCTACTTAGTTGATGAGTCAAAAAACCAGACGAGCGCCAAGTGGAGAAAAGAATTAATAGGCCAAGTAATGTTGGATATTAACAGTTCTGTGTTGATGTGAAGCCATGAAAGCACAGTAGAGAGAGAGAGAGAGAGAGAGAGAGAGAGAGAGAGGGAGAGAGGGAGTTGATAGTAGAGAGAGGGATTGTGTGTATGTAGGTCATTAGCTCACAGTATAGAGAGAGAGAGAGAGAGAGAGAGAGAGAGAGAGAGAGAGAGAGAGAGAGAGAGAGAGAGAGAGAGAGTATGTAGGCCATTAGCTCATAATAGAGAGAGAGAGAGAGAGAGAGAGAGAGAGAGAGAGAGAGAGAGAGAGAGAGAGAAAGAAAGAGAGAGGGGAGGCTGATTTGGAGGGAAAAAGACAGGGTAAAGATATATATATATATATATATGGGTTTGGGGTAAGTTTTAAAAAGTAGGAGAATTCAAAAAAGATGAAAAAAAATACTTTTTTGGCCCCCACCTAGTTGCAAGAATGATGATGTGGAATGTGATAGGAGAATTTAGAGGCATTAAATGAGAGTGATTTGGTGGGAAAGTGGAGGAAATAAATGAGGGAGAAAAAGATGTCACATTTAAGGAGATAGAGAAGGTTTTGGGAGAAAATAGAGGTTGAAATTTGATTTTTTGATGGGTGGTTGCAAGATGAGGGTACTCACTTTCGTTCACTCTCTCTAAAATTGGGACATTAACGCATCTCGGGCGGAGTACCTCAAGTGTGATATCGCCATCAATTAAAACACAACACGTGCCTCTCAAGCCTAAAAGCAACATATCTCGAACGAGATACCAACTAATTCCATGCTAGCAGTCCGGGTATCAAGTCACCATCCATGTCACCAATACATGTCACCGCCACCACACTATCTCGATCGAGATATTCATGCCACTCGGATCCACATCAATACCACGGTGTATCCCCCTAGACATCCCGCTCAAATGTACATTCAGCATATTTAATCACCTCATCGCGGGGAGATAGACCGCGAGTTAGCGGCTATCCGTATAGTAGGAGGGCTAGAGACACACCCTCTACATTACATATCATGGTAGACTTGGAGGCGATGCTATCATCCCTTCGTAGCCTCCTTCACGATATTGTTTATGTAGATGAGTGGATAGCCCACCATCGCACTGCTCCTGTGTCACATGGCCTGACATATCGTCAGGTCTATGACCTTGGTCCCCAATTAGGGATGGAGCCTACTTAGATCTTTTCCTTGATAGCCGTGGGATGAGGCCTGGGGTGGGCAAGCCCCTTACTATTTCGTGGTATTTGCATCCTCGTATGGTAGCACATATCTATAGTCGATATGTTGCCGCATATGGGAGGATGTCGAACAACCGCCAGATTCCCATATACTTCGCAAAGCAATTATATGATGCGGAGTTTGTCTTAGGAGACAAGGTGGATTACACTAGCCATCGGCCTGGTGGTGGTACTGGCCGAGGCCATCTCCGGGACTAGGGTAGGCAGCCTCCACTAGTCCTTCATGTAGCTCCTACAGATTCGGCATTTGTGCCTATGTCGACGGTTGAGGCTCTTGGCACCCAGGTTGGCATAGACGTATGGAGTACCATGGAGAGCATCCAGCACATGGTGTGCTTGTTCTCACGATCGATACCGATGACAGATGTCGAGGTATTTACACATTTATTATTTCTTAAGTTTTTTTAGTCATTTATTTACATGTTTATATGTACTTTTCTATATTTTTACATGAACGGCATGGTTGATTATGTCACGTAGACTCCCACACCTACCACACTGAGAGACTCACTCAGGAGTTGGTAGAGGTAAGAGTGGAGATTGACCGCCTCTTAGGAGTTGGTAGAGGCAAGAGTGGAGATTGATCGCCTAGAGCTGCATTACGGACTACAGAGGCAGCTACTACAGAGGCACGGCATGCAAGAGAGTCTGACATCCAGCAGGTAGGTTTCTCTTGTATGTAAAAGAGTTATAATTAAGGTCCTAAGTTATAAATTTCTTTAAGTAATACCTAATGAGAGAGACTAATCAATTATTTTTATGCTTTACTTTTTGCGTAGGCTTGGACTGAGGTAGAGAGTTCTAGAGCTGAGGCGCAGCAGCATATGATTATGGAGCGGATTACACAGCATAGGGCAGAGCAGTTGATGCTGCATGTTCAGGAGTTCCGTAGATCCTCACACATGATAGTGCCTTACTTGCCTCTATATCCACGGCCTGTTACTACAGAGGTTTTTCGACGACCTCTCCCTCAAAATGCACCACCATTCCTCCGTGATGCTTGCTGCGCTCTATGTATCGAGGATATTAACAGTACTGCTGGATATGCTCTGGGATGTAGACATTTTTTCCATTTGTCTTGCATCACCCAGGAGCTAGTACGCTTCTCAGCATGTCCCTCTTGCCGCTCACGCGTCGACCTAGCGACATACAAAGTATTGGGCATTGACGATCTTCACCTAGGCTTTGCTCGAGTAGATGCTAGGACTGGCAGGCCTCTTGATTTTACCTTAGCTACTAACTTGGGACTCGACACTGCGCCTGAGGTGCCTCCAGAGATTGAGTGGAGTGCATACAAGTTTGATGCATACTAGAGAGTCCTTCACGAGAGCCAAATCATAGCATACGAGCGTGTGGGTGGTGTTGGTCCTAGTAGCACCTCAAGTGATCGTGCTAGCAATAGTGCTGCTTCTCATGAGCAGCGTGTCCTTATAGCAAAGGAGCTTACACACGTACCATTGCTGATTACAGATTTTGGGTTTATAGATAGAGGCGTCTTCCAGTAGCACAACGTAGAGAGAGGGAGAGGGCTATAGCAGCTTATGGGACTCGTGAGCTCTCGAGTACACCAATACTAGCTCATGATCCTGCCTTTGAGACAAACCTCCCCGTAGATATTCGATGACCCCCGCAGTTGGCACAGCCTACTCGACATGCACAGCAGCCTCGACGTGCACGTCGACCAGCAGTGAGAGATGATGATTTTGATTGGGTTACCGTTTGATAGTGACTAAGCTCAGTCTAGCTCAGTTAGCTCACTTACATTGTACTTAGATTTATGGGCAGTGACTAACCTTAGACTAGCTGGGGTAGCTCATTTTCATTCTGCCTTGAACTTTTGAGTTAGTTGCTAAACCCAGAGTAGCCGGGTTAGCTCACATTCTGATGTACTTATTTGATGTTTATATCATTATGAGTTTTTTTTTTATTGAGTATCATTACATTTTAGTTGATGTTCATGGTTTTTTTTATTTTTAGTTATTGTTTTCTTTAAGATGTTCTAGTGAATTTAGTTTAATTGCGAATATAAGAGAACCATAAGTACTACCTATAGAGCCAATAGAATTGTCGTGTGATGACTTGAACTGTGCCCTACAACCATCTGACCAAACCCATCACTGGCCATGTGTCCCACAATCTCGTAAAAAATCATCATGGAAAAGAGACGAAAACAATGTTGCACAAAATGTGCATCATGTGAACGATCATCTCACTGATATAGAAATAATACTCTCGAATAATGACACAGGCCTCAGGGGGGAACTCGCTATCCCATCTACATAGGCCTCTACATGTCGATAGCTAATGTGGACCATAATAGGAACCTGGTGAGGTAAGCAAGAGATACCATTAAGACAATCAAATAAGTAAGAGAGCTCAAACACGAAACAAATATTATGAAATATAACCATTACCTGCTCCAAGAAGTAATACTCAGATTGTATCTCCTGAAAAGGTGTGAAGGTGTAGTTCTCTGCAAAATCAATCACAACAGAGACGACCACACTAATAGGAAACTCTGCCAGGCATACTCGGAACTAACAATCCTACCACTTGGCACAATGACTGTGCCATATATAGGGGTAGATCTGCTCCCTAAATGTAGCTCTGAAGTGACAACGTGGTGTATGTTTATCCACGAGTTGCAGCTTCCTGGATTTCCCACCACTCTGGAGCTTGTGTGTCACATACTCATAATGTTGCCATGGCCTATCTCTTGGTCACTTGCATCAAGATTTACCATCTGTAGATGTGCAAAGTGAACCACATGATGTGCAATTTCTCTCCACACAAGGCATCCTATGGAACTGGGCATCCTCCATGTGTGTACACAAAAGAGATTGGATGAAATCACGAGGACTACGAGGCAACTCTCTATGCCCACTAAGAGAACGGAACACATCATAAAAAAGTTTGAACTCAACCTGGTAGCGACAACAACAACGTGTCACGCTAATGTGAGTACCTCACAAACTAAGGCTTACACCCCTCAAATAACCTTTGTCCAATTTTAAGCTCTAGATACGATGCCACAAATAGAGAATACAACTCTGTTTGAGTCATTTCAAGAAAGCAAGCACCGTGCTCAATGAACACTCCTCTTGTCACTCTCTTACGCAAAGTTTTCTTGAAAACTGGCAAGGCACGACAATTCTCCTCCCAAAAAACTTCCTATCAAGGCTCTAGTGGTTTCATCTAGTAGGTGATCATCCCTAACTACACAAGCACTACTCGCCCACAAAGCACTAACCTCATTGGCATCTAAACTTTGCCGTCTAATAGACCCAAATCTAAGTGCGTGTGGTGTTGTGGAAAGGATGCGAGATGTGGCACTCACCTTACTCTTCATTTTGGAGCTACTTATAGCTACCACAATAGCCCGTCGAGAAGCCAAAGCGTCCGCAGAGTTCCTCTTCTTGTTAACTGTATAGGACCGACGAACACTTTGTAGCACTGCCATGCCAGCTCTCCTCTCTCTTCGACCTCCAATGTCAGAAAGCGCCCTGCAGTTAGCCATGTTAGGCCGATCGATCAAAGCATCAAGCACGCATGCATGTGATGAAGGTGTGAGGTCTTTGAAATAGGAATGGAAGATTGCATGGGCACGACAATGCGCCCCTGACTTTGATAGTTCTTTCCTATCCACACTATGGTTGGGCACCCAAAGGAGGGGGGGGTTCTTGTGGAAGAGAAGGGGGCTCAGGACGGGTGGGTTCATGTGGATTATCAAAACTAAGGGATAATAGGGGAGAAGAGGGCGGAGGGAGAGGAAGTGGAAGAGGAGGAGCAAGGCTTGGATCATCGCCAAACGGAAGGTGTTGCTCGTTGGCGTTCTCTCCACTCTTTCTTTCTCTCACGAGCTACCCTTTTCCTCTCCTCCTCTCTTGAACTTGGTGGACGGGGGGGAGTCTAGTCCTATCACGTTTTCGACTCCTACGACTTTGAGAATCCATTCTCAAGGAAGCTAAGAGGGTAAAAATCATAAAGACTCAATAATGGGATAGTACTAGAGATGTGTGATAGTAC